>NC_092859.1:119902840-120004246 GCF_032062135.1 Pyxicephalus adspersus | reverse complement strand
TAAAGGTCCAAATGCTGTAGATAAATGACATCAGACTCTGCAAGAACCAAGAAAAAATGTTTGCTTTCCTGCAGAAATCTTACTTGACACATACCCAAGCCAATTCTCTTTCCAAAATGTTCCTCATTGGAAGTACAGCCATTCACATTCTAACAGGTATGAAGGGGTTGTGGTCACGATTTGCAGTGGTGTGTACTGCAAAACTCTCTTATAGCTAATTATGGGAGATACATGATTTTAAAGATCTTTTTATTTATTTAATTCATCATGTACATTGGGCAATATCTTTTTCTCTATTAATCTATTGATTCCAAATGAGGTGCAATGATGAAACCTCGTACTATCATGGTGCATGCCTCCGCCTCATTTTCCCCACAAAATGACCCGTTCCCCATTCCATTGGACATTTTTAAAAGTCCTATTTGAAAAATATACCCACAGTTTAGGCTTCTTAAAGGGAGGACCCTAAAATAAAACTGAAACTCCATTTTTAAAAAAAATTTGTATCAGGTAGGGCATTATTGCAGAAAGGGACAGGCAAAGTTCTTTCTTCAATAGGCATTCTTATCTGCCTGATTGCTCCATGGAACTGTCAGAAAAAGCCGAGCTGCAGCTGCTGGGACTGAGAGAAATACATCATCCTAGAAGTTATATTATCCAAGTCCAGCCAATCAAGACGGCCAAAGTTTGCATCTAGAAGAAGAAGAAGGAAGATGGCGGTGCCCTGTGACATTACAGGGACAGGTAAGTATATAATGTTTAGTTCTGCTTTAAACACATTTTTCTCTAAAAGTTGTCTAGTACTAATTCTCACACTGGTGGAATCCCATAAAGCTATTTGAGACAGGCTGTTGATAGACATTGTTGATAAGCCCATACTAAACTTTCCTATAGGAAAAAGGAGAATATGGCAAATTAGTGAAACTCCTACAAATCCAACAAATGGAACTCTTGCAACAAACAATTCTTGCTAGAAATCTGTGCACAATATTTAACTGAACCAGGGCTGGAGCTGAAACCACTATAAGAGCATAACACTAAGGCTGTGTTCATAAGGTTGAGGTGTGGGTATTGCTTCGTTATGCTAGTAAAATGCTGCCTTGCAGGAGATGCTACATGTACACTCTGATGCAAATAAGTAAACTCTTCAGCATCTTCCAGGTGCTAAATAATCCACGTTAGGTAAAGCAATCTTTTCTTTTTTTTTAACATATTATGAATTATAGCCTGTGGATAATTTTGTATCTGCAATTTGTAGAATCCGAAATATTAGTTGTATTCATTTAAATAGTGTCATAGTGTCATAGAGTCATAATTCTATTGATTTATAGCCAAATCCCTAAACAATTCAGCGGATCAAAAATTACAAAATTTACTTGAATCTATTTGGAAGCCACATGTTATTAAAAACAAGGAACTACAATTAGCGGTAATTCACACTAGAAATTTGGAGCTGCCTAGTTATGTACTACAGATTGCTATAAACTGACATAATAAATAATGGGGGGATCATACCAGATGTACATCTCTATTGTTGATGCCCTCTGGACTATGCTAAAAGAAAGTCACATGGGAATAAAATTGCTGCTACAATTCTCTGCTGCTGTGGATTCTGGACTGAGCTGAAAGAAAGTCACCTTTTCTATAAAAATAGGGTGCTGTAAAAGTAGCACAACTTTCCCCTTACAGTACATTACTGTTCTTGGAATAATCACTCATTTCCTGTATCCATGAAATAAGGTTCAGCCAGGTTAAGTTCTCACCTAAAAAAATCTCATTAACATCACTTTTCTCTCTCCTGCACACAATTGGTTTCTTCCAATTTTAGGATGAAGGACACATGAGGTGACCCTAATGATATTTGGTACTGGAGGCTACAGTTAGCATATCATGTCCTCTACCTGGACGTTATGCCTCATTGCTCTATGACAGATCCCATTAGGAGACTAATAAATAACAGATGGACCATCCTAAACATCACTTGATCCAAACTCGCCAGCCAGGTTTAATGGGGACCCCGTGAAAGATTCTTATGTTATCTCCTGGGATAAAAAATATAAATGTAAGTATCATAGAGTTCAACATAATGTAGGGCACCCATAATTCAGTACTTTGAGTTTAGCTCAGTCCCCTGATTATAACAAAAATATATCTTTTAGCTCTAAATGCAGCATGTAGTTCTGTGTAATAGTTTGTATCAAACAGCTTTAAACTTTGTGGGAGAGGGAGATAGTTTTAGAGCATTTTCTTGGCCAATACATTTACTCCTGTCAATACATACTTATTATACACATTTCCATGTTCCACAAGCTATTCTTTGTCAATAAAATAGTATAAAATGATAAGGATTTTTTTTTATTTGTACAACTCTACCTCTGAGCAAGGTATGGCCTAACTATGCATAATGGCTGCTACTAGCACCACTGTACTGTGAAAGGGGGGGTTGCGCCTTTGTCTTTTGCACAGGTGAATATACTTTCAGGCAAAAACAAGTAGGGTTACTATATGGGCAATAGGCAGTTGGGAAAGGTTTTATTGTATGGTATACCTCCCTTTTAATTCCTCATTAGGCACTGAGACCCTAAACCAAATATAACAATCCTTTGCAAGGATGGAGAAATACATTTGTCAAAATGTTTCAGTCTTGGGTAAGTCATGATCACCTATGAGGCATCTTTCCTTTAGATTCCCAATATAATCTTGTTATATGCTGATGATGGTACCCCTGTGCTGTGGATATAAACCATTAAAATAGGCTATATGAGTAATGAATAGTAATGAACAAGCACATACCATGCAGATAGCAGGTAAAGTGGAACTAAACTGACCTCCTCTCACTCTGCCGACATCTTTATCTGATCCTTTTCTGGTTTCTGGATCCTCAGCCAAGCATGTGCAGCTTATTGTACATTCTATAGAATATTGCGTACAGGCAGGTAGGTTTGTTTCCTTGCAGAAGAGACTTAGCCTGTCAAAGAACCCTTCTGTCTGCAATGTTTGGGTTTTCAGGTTTAGTTCACTTTAATGCTGGTAGAGCAATACATAATTGCACACTTGTCATACAGTTGGAAAGGCCTTTCTTTCTTATCAAATCGATCTTTGTCATTCCATCTTTTCCATTTCCCAGCACTCTAATTTTGTTATAGATCTGTTTGAAAAATGAAAAAAGAAGCTAATTCCATTATTAACAAAGTTCTGAGCTCTATTTGCACGGATAATAACTGTCATATCGAAATGTCCTTTTTATGTGAAAATGAGAAGAATAAAAAAATCTAACTTTTCCTCAACATTAAAGTTTACATTTTAGATATACTTAAGTAAAGTTACACTTCAATAAATTTTGAATCAGGCAGGGCATTATTGCGGAAAGGTACAAGTAAGTAATGTTCCTTCTGCAATAATCATTCTTACCTGCCTGATCTTGCTGGTGGTCAAATGTGCATGCGTTGGTTGGCACGATACTGTGCTTGCAAAAACTGAATGAACTTCCATAAGCCTGAAATCAGGCTCAACTTACAGTCTAAGGCAGGAGTAGGCAAACTTTTATGGTCACTAGGCCCTTTCAGGGGTGGGTGGGAGTACATTAGGCCTGACTCTGAGTCCCGCCCACCACCAGGGGACACCCCCTGAAGTGAAATTCCTCTCCTCTGTATGCATTGCAGGGGAGAGGGATTTCCCTTCAGGGAGCCTTCCCTATTTACCGCACCAGCGGAATATCAATGTCGGCCGCGGTAAATAGGGGGGAAATCGCAAGGAGGTGGAACCTGAGCTCCAGCAGTTCCTAATGCCCCCTGGCAGATCCAGCCAGCAACCCGCGGCTCTGGAGGCGGGCATTAGGCCGGATCGGCCAGGGGACGTTAGGCCCGAACAAACTACCGGCTAGGCCGTATCTGGCCTAAAGGCTGGAGTTTGCCGACCCCTGGTCTAAGTGTTTTATTGATCATTTTTGGAGTATGGAAAACAGGGAAAGCAACCGAATACTCAGAAAATAATATTCTGCAATCTGGAGGGATGAAGAGCTCTCTGTCAGGGTGCCCACTTCCAGCCACCAGCTGCTCTCATGTGGTGAAATGCACCCAGGACCTATAGGGACATACAGCTACCAGACTGCCTCCTGGGGTGGTCTGACCCCAAAGCCTCCAAGTCCATTATCCTAATCTTTCAATAGGTTGGCCTGACTCTGATACCCCATCTTCCAACATTCTGTAAGAGGATATATAAAACTGAGAATTTAGTGATGTATGGAGTCCATTCAATTGGTAGATACAGTGTGGTCCTGGACTGGATGACAGCTGATAATTGTCCAAAAGTTATGTACGATAACCACAGTTCTTTCACAGTAGAAAGTGGACAAAAACTGGAATTGTTTTTGAAGGGACAGAGACACGTGTTTTCTGCATAACACTGATTAATCTGGTCAGATTAATCACATGAAAGCAGAAAAACAAACAGAGATCTTGCCCAGATGTGATTAATTGCCAGGCCTTTTATACTCATTGAAGCCGATTAATCTTATATACTTAAGGCAGTACAACCAAACTGCTGCATTTTCAACAGTGAATGTAAAATGGAAATAAAGGATGTATATTACGTGTAGGCATCGGTAAGAAACCTTTTTGTTTAATTATTTCAGAGTGTGCATCTTCTACAAGAACACTGATAGGTCTATAACAATGGAACAGACTGCTGTAATTGAATAGAACGCTTGCAAGTTATTTTGCACTTTAACATGTGTATCAGTTAGGACAGAAAGTTGAACACTTGAAATGCTATTCTTATTAAGCACCCACTTACTCCATAATTCTCCTAATGCAGTTCAATGCAATGACATATTGAAAAAAGAACAAAAGAACAGCTCTTTAAGAGGTCAGTTATATTCAATATAATAAATCTATACAGAGCTCAACTACAAATAATAGACGTGCAAATTAGATTCATACAATCTTATCTCAAAGTAAAGTTATGACCAATTAATGCCCCTTTTCCTGACACGTTTGGCTGTAAAGGCTTCTTCAGGGGAGATTGGAGAGTGTATTGGTAGGATTGAGATGTGATGAGCTGAGTATAAATTATTATTATTAATAATAATAATAATAATAATAATAATAATAATATATTATGATATACTGACTGCCTTTGATAAATTTAGCTGGGTGGTATTGAAAATGAGACACATGGAAGGTTTATAAAATAAGTTCTTGAAGGAAGAGAAGGACAATAAATGGATGTGTGGTCCCTCGAATTGGAGATGATTCTGAAGGTGATTTTCAAAGGAAAGATTTTTACAAGGACTCAAAGGAGCTGTGCAGCCATGATGTAGTAGCAATTAAAAAACAAAAAAAAAAAACACTGCCGTTCTTTTGCTCTTTTTTCAATATGTCATTTTTACATATGATTTCTAGGATCTCACCCTTTCATTATCAGTTCAATGCAATGACAAGCCAAAATCCATTGTTTTGGTCCACCAATGTGAAAACAGGGTTGCTGGAAGTGCGGCTGACTGCTGATTTACAATTCTTGTCAATCATTGCCCGGCCACATCCAATCTTGCCCCCTGCTTTCTGGATTGCTAGCATTGCCTATGTTACTGAAACCTTCTCACTAGCATATGGAGGGGAAAAGGTTTCTTACTTCTATGTGGCCCGATCACTGTAAACCATCTATCCTCACATTGGGTAATTTTAGCTTCCCAGATTTCTGTAGCTTAAACAGCCCAAGTCTAGCATCCAAATTATCAGTTAGTGAAGGTTCAACTCTTTCAAAGTTCCCAGAACACGTATATTTTAAGCCCAACCCCATTTTCAGGCTGTCCAAATCCAGAAACTCTCTGAACAGGCCCTAAATGGGAAAACCCCAAGACGCACAGCCCAAGGCCCTGGTGGGATGACCCCCACCGCACCTAACAGGTCCACCTCATTACTCACACAGTGCCCTTCCCCCTCCACGCTATTGTCTCTAGGTATTTATCTGTTCCCTACTGCAAAACATCACAATGATTGGTTGGGACTGACAAACACCTCTGATTTGGGATTGGTTTCCTTCAATCAGGTCCTGAGAGTCTTTCCAGCAACATAATAGAAAAAAAGTCACCAAAACACTGCTACTACTACTTTACTTACTCCAGAAAAATAATACATTTGGATAAGGGATGCTTCTGCCTGACAGAGGGTCAATTGATCAGCATCCTGAAAAAATAATTTCTTGTCCAGATATCTTATAATTTGCTTACATAAAACCATATAGAGGTACCGAGATAACCCTAGCCCAATTTATTCATGTGAATCCAATAAATACAGCTCATATTTTCCCAATCTGCTTCAGAAATATTATAGGTCATTTTTAAGTATCTCTTTTTAATTTAATGCCACTTCTCACTTGGGTACAGGTTCCACAAAGAACCTTTCTCAGCAGCCTTTTGACATTCATTCATCATGTCCTCTGCGTATTTATATCATGGCAGTACAAGTTCTTGTGAGGCTTCCTGGCTGCCATCTGCATCATATTCTGATCTTTCCCAGACATTCAGTAAATGTCAGGCAGGAGGAGGAGCAGAGAACGCCTGCAGCTCCAACACACAGACATGATGGAAGGAAAGACAGATGATGCCTAGGACCAGAATGAAAACACAACACACACAAATCAGACCCATGTTCCCCCTCTGACTGCTAGTTAGGGATGAAAGATTAAGCAGCATTGTCTTTCACTGAGCAGTGGGATGCTGAAGATGAATCCTATTCTGTATCTATTTAACTCTGCTTATTGGATGTATTTATTTATGTTCTCTTCCATCTGGAGAAACCATGGGATAAGCATAGATTTATGGATAAGGGCTTGTTATTAATAAAAATATAGATCTCTGATTTTCTTTAAGCAGAAATAAACTCTAGAAATGAAAAACTGCAACTAGACATGTCCTTTATTGCAGAAGGGACAGGAGATGTCCCTTGTGCCAAAAAATACATTACCTACCTAAATTTAATTTTTTTAAATCCACTCGCCTGTTCCTTTTCCATTGCAGGTGCCACCATCTTTTTTCTTCTTCTTTTCTTGGTTTCCATGTTCGGCCATCTTGATTGACCAGGCCAGAATGATGTATGCACATGCACAGCTCAGCGTTTTCCGAGAGATCAGGCAGGTTGGTATGTTTTATAACGGAAGGGACATTGACTGACCCTTAATGCAATAAGCACTACCTGATCACAAATTTTGAAAGTGGAACTTTAGCTCCTTTTTAAAAATCTGGCTAAATTTCATATTATTTTACTATTTCTGTTGGGGGGATGTAGAAAAAAAAAATTAGAGCATCAGTCATGTTTACATTATTATTTGCAATTTCTTTTACCAATCAAAAGTTTTCTCCTCACTCTATGTTCCTGTAACACCCATTACCTCTTCCTGATGGATTAGGGTACAACTTCACATATATGTGCTGCGGAAATTCATGCGTTCCAATTGCCACATGGTAGCGTGTATGTCACGCTCTGCAGGTCATGGTGCCATTTACTCTTAATGACGCCCAATGTGTCCATTCCAGAAAATAGTGCAAGTCTAATTTTGGACCACTGTGGAATTTTTGCAGCCTATGCAAATTGAATATTGAAATGACACATTACTAAGTCTATTTTTAGCTCCTGCCCACACTGTATGCATGAAGTGGAATACTTTGCAGATGTCCAAGTGCATCAACCCTTGCTTCATCTGCCTGCCTTGCCAAACACTGTTGATAGAGAACAAAGCACCTTGACCTATAGGAAAGGGAGTCTTGAATGCTGGAAACATTTATAAGATGTACAGATGATTTACATGTATCTAGTCTGGGTCATCCTATTGTTGGATTTATAATATGACCGGATTAAAAAAGAGAAGGTGGAGTAAACAAACAGCATATAAAGAATGGGGTAAGATTACGTCCCTCTTTTTGAGTCAGCCATTAAACTTGAAATGCTTTCCCACGGGGACAACATCTCGGTTCTGCACAGGGGTCCACTATTGTCTACATCTATTACGGCTACCTTTTGCTGCCTCCACCGATTTTTACTTTCTTTTACAGGCTGTCGCAGCTTTATTGGCATTTTTGTACCTTGCCAAATGGCTTAGGGACATAGTGGCTCATTTTTACAGCTGAGCTTGGGGCTCATATATATATGTATGAACGTAAGGATTAGAGCAACAGGCTCTCATTAGACTGGGACTTTTTCTGGCGTTTTCTATGATAACTAAGAAAATATATCATACAATGCAAAATCTTTATTTACAAGAATTTAAAATTACACAATAGTAAAATTCATGGATATAGATAGGCACAAATGTATCAAATGCAGAAGTCTTTCATAATGGTAAAGACAAATTATTGGAGATCAGTATCCAACGCGTTTCACGGTAAAAACTGCTTCATTATGATGTTTGGTTTAATTCAATCTTATATCCAAAAGAGTAATTACAACACAAAATTGACAGGAAAGATTGGTGAAGATGGGAGGCACATAAAATTAACAAATTTCAGCCAAGCATGGAAAGAGGTAAATATCAAGCTGACTGCCAATGGCTGCATGAACTTTTTTGGTGGACAAGTACATCCAACAATTGGAAAAAAATCCCTGGTAGGACCAAAAATTTTGGGTTGAGCCTACCATGTCCACTTTTATGCTGTCCAGCTATACACTGACACATTCCTTCCCAATTTATGCATTATTTATTATTTCTGAACATGGGGAAAACAAGTAAATACACAGACGGAATATGTATGTAAAGGAAAATGTTTTCTTTGTCACTGTCTTTTTTTATTTCTGTTTATCCAATTCTGAGACTTACACAGCACATTTCTGCCTGACAGTGCAGGTAAGTTATACAATTACTTATTCTTCTCTCTCTTGTGAATAGACAGTAAAAGGAGAAGTAGCACACAAATGATCTCACCTCTTTGTCACTCTGCTCTCTCCTCCTTTTTAGCATGTTTATTGTTAGCCCAAAGGCACTGCGGTACCACTGACAGGCTACTTGTGCTGTATCGCCAGGTGCTATGCTGTATAGGTGACTGCTATATTTTATTTCCAGGTCAAAAATCAGGTACCTTCATCACTTACAGGTAAAAAAATACATATATTTATTGGCATATTAATAAATACAGATCTACAGTTAATGTGTGTCTTTTATATCCTTCTGGTGACATTGAAATTGAAAATAAAAATGTCAGAAAAGTATAAAGCAGATCATTGTGTAATAATATTATCAGTTGAGTGGAGCCAGTGTTAATATTTAAAGCTGGAAGTTAAATAAATATTGTCTATCCTTGCTGTCCTCTGTGCAGTTATCAAGCATATAACAAATCCTGCATTTTGCCCCCGTGTCTCTGCTTCCTCTGTAATAAAGACTGGTTGTTTCTGCTATCATTCCTTTGGCAGGGTGACTGGTCTTGTATGCACCCACCCCCACAGAATTTTATTGCAGGCAGCCCACAGATCTTCTCTTTACATATGCAGCACAGCAATACTGTAAACCATTACAAGGTAAAATCTGGGTTTTTAAAGGCATTTCATATATACAGAGTATCTTTATATATTTCATGGCTATTGTGGCATATATTTCAATAAATCATTTTTTTTTACCTTTACAGTTAGTCTCTTATCATAAATGATGTATTGCATACAAAATATATAACCATGCTCTGCTCATTCACCTAAATTTAGGTTAACCATATGTTATTTAAAAAAATATTGTTTGTTTTTTTATTAAGATGAATGTTACATGATTCATCTGCTGCCAAATCAGCTGAGGCTTGGTCTTCTTGGTAAGAAAATATTCAAACCGTTAATCATTCAAATACTACTGCAGTATTTCAGAACACTCAGCTGAAACATATTACTAATACATCCAATAGATGAGCACCTTCAAATCTGCAAATTCCCCCATACCACAACCAATACAGGTTCTATTAGCTAGTAATAAAGGTTACATGGCAGGTAATTTTAATTCTTGTAATCTTTGTCAATGATGTCAGAAGAACAGTCATTTTTATTTCCTCTCAAACCTCCTTTCTCCATTGTTCCCTGCACGTTTCATTCTTCCTCTCTTATTCTTAATCTCTCTCCTCTTTTTTTTTTCATCGCTTCTACTTGCTCTTAAGTCCTTGACCCTCACCCCCTTTATTTCCCAGACCCCACTTTCCTATATTCTTTTCTCTTATCACCCCCAATTTTCCTCCCACTTCTCCCCCCTTGCCATTCCCATTCTCCTAACTTTTCCTCTCCTCAAACCCATCTCCCCCCCTTTTTACCTCCTCTTCCTCTTTGTTCTTTTTATGTCATCTCTTCTCCTTACCTTTTCTTCTATATGTTTGATACAGCAAAGCCATTGTAGAAAAAAACAATATCAATACCAACAGATCTAGAGAAACCTTGTGAGCTTGCCTCTAAAACCTATTCATTGACACAATAATGAGTATAACATTTAGATTTTATAATGTCTTCATTTAGTAGGTAATATTCCAATATGGTTATGTGACTTCAGCTCCTTAGGCCCAATGAAAAGATTTTAGTTTCATTGTTAATGATCTTTTTTTCACTGAAAAGTAATATCCTATAATTGGGTAACAGAGCTAGGGTTAGAAAAGAGTTTAAATGTTAAAGGAGCTTAAAGCAACTCATGCCAGCTAGTCAAATGAATCTCATAGTTCAAAGTACTCGTAAGCTTTTTGCATTGTGTCAGCACCCTTGTATACAAACTTTTAGGGCACGGTGGCTCAGTGGTTAGCACTCTGGCCTTTGCAGCGCTAGGTCCCAGGTTTGAATCTCGAGCAGGACTCTGTATGGAGTTTGCAGGTTCTCCTCGTGTCTGCGTGGGTTTCCTCCGGGTACTCCAGTTTCCTCCCACATTCCAAAAAAACATGCACTTAGATTATTTGGCGTCCCACCAAAAAAAAAAAAAAAGTCCTTATACTGTATTAAGACATTTGACTATGGTAGGGACATTAGATTGTGAGCCCTTTTGAGGGACCGGTAGTGACATGACTATGGAGTTTGCACAGAGCTGTGTAATATGTTGGTGCTATATAAATACTGTGTAATATTATTAATATGTAAATGGTTATGCCAAAAACTGATCCAAAGCTTGCTATCTAGGATTAGTAAAGTCAGAATGCCCCCATCCCAACTGACTTTTGACCCTTGACCAATTTCTGTGTAAAGCATCCCAATAGGACATACCCACTGACATGCTTTGCAAAACAGTAAATTGCATATGCACACCGTGGGACAGCTGTTGTCAGGCCAAAATAAGAATTGTATGTTTAAAAAAAGAAAGTTGGCAGCTGGTCTGGATATAGTTAAGGTGCTTAAATTTACTTAAGACAGCAGATTAACTTGCTTCCTTGGCTTGTGTTCTTTGGGAAAATGATGTATCTCATAAATAAAAAAGAAGGTAACTGTAAAATGCACAGTAAGTAGCCAGGACAGGACTAACATTTACCATCTAATTTCTACTTTTGAAACTCAAAAGCCATATTAAAGGTCATACAATATATACGGTTTGCACCCCCCTTCAGCCTTTCTAATATTATCTTAAGTAGCCAGACTTAATGGTTAGGCTTTCTTTTATGTAAGCTAAGTAACAAAGGATTTTAATATAATGCTTTCTCCAAAGTCAGTGCAACTTTAATTAGTACATCCTTAATATTTACTCCAATTGTACCATTGTACTCAAACAGCTGCTGACAAACTAAGAATTGCAAAGTCCTTGTCTATCATTTGTAGATCTATACATTAAAAAATACACAGTCATAGGAAACAATAGAAACAATCATGGCCAAAAATTTTAAATAACTTTGGTGTACAAAGCTACCAGCAAAGAGAATGGAAGCTGATGTTACTTTAAATTTTGAAATTACAGATTATTGTATTGTCATCCTAAACCTGACCGGCAAAGAGTCAGTAACCAAGAACCAGGCATGCAGCATGGTAAGTTTGAGCTGTATATTTATTACAGGTCAGTGAAACAGGGATGGGATGACAGCCCTGTCCATTCAAAAACAATTTGGAAATGGTAGTACATTATTTCTACTTTGATGCATTCATCTTTACAAAAACTGCAGTGCCGGGGTCTAGAGGTACCTGCAGCAGTTTTAAGACCTGTATATATGGAAAAATGAGAAAGCTGATTTGACAAGTTTCAGCAATTCTTCATAGTACCAAACTTTGCCCAAGAAGAAAGAAAGAATCAGATTTTATTCCAGAGTTTAAACACCCCTAAACTCATGCTTTTGTATTTAAAAAGATTTAATAAAAGCCAATTCATTTGGAAACTTTTTTTCTTTAATAATTTATTCTAAGAATATCTAAGAACCTTTCTTGGGTTTTATACATTTGCTTCTTAGCAGTAATTCGCCCTGAAAAATACTTTTTTCCATCTCCTTATTAAACATGTGACTTGTATCTCCGTAAGTTCATCTATCTCTAGACAATTTCGTCGATTCCCTGCAGAGTATGGTTTTGAAATGTTGCGCTGTGGGGTCTTAACATTATTAATGGCAGTGAATTAATTGTGTTAGCAGCGTGTTATTTGGAATTGGTATTTATGGTGGTATAAAAAGGAAGCTTTTGTGCCGCAATCAGTGACAGGGAGAGTCTGTCTGATTGATACGGTTAATAACAGCTACTTTACATAGAACAGAAATCCTTCCAGTCTAAATGATATAGAATATTTGTGTTCAGTTTAACTCTACTAGGAAGTTTATTATCAATAATGTTCTAGAGGTAAATGCCTTATTTTTAGAATGCAGAAACATTCTGAAACCATAATTTCCATCTTGAATGCCAATGTGCAGCTTTGGTACATTTCTATTTATTGCCATTTTTAAATAGTGTGCAGTCTTCACACTTTTTATGAATATTATGTGTGGGTTCAATAGAAGAATAGGTAGAATCTATTAGGTAAAAAGAGAATTGTTTGCTTTGGATCAACTTAAGTAATAGTATTGGAACAGATAAAAATCCTAATGCCATGAACAATGACCTGCAACAATCTGTAAAATGTCAAGATTTTGAATTATTTAATACACACAAATGATATTGAAGGAATGGTCCGTTCTACAATTTTACAGTTCACTGTATGTACATTGAAGCCAACAAGTAGTAACCTTCTAACTAGGAAGAAAACAAATTGACACAAAAATTAATAGAAGAAGATCTGTTTCTGGCGGCAGTAGAATATTTCAGTTGCAAGTTCACTAAACAAGTCTTTGGGGGAAGATTTGATTTCTACTTTAAAAGACATTTGTTTTCTCTCTTAAGTGTTTTTTTTACTATCAGAATATGTGTACACAATATCTTTTGTCTGTTTTGATTTGATGATGTCAGGCAGGCGTGTCTCAAATGCTATGTTTCTTCTATACCTCATGCTTTTGTTACTATTAATTATTAATTACAGACAGACTGGATACCAATGCTGAACATTATTTCTAAGACATGCTAGACCTAGGGTGTCAAACAAGCATAAAATCAAAAAAATCTTTAAATACACGTATACACAAAGGCTGACCAAAAAAACTAAAAGCTGCTCAAATAATGCCAATGTACAATATTTTTGGGATCCTATTGTATGTTGTTGGGTTCTCTGTATGGCTCTCCACATATGGCCTGGCTATCTGACAGCTTGTATTAAAAAATAATAGGCACTTCAAAGAACATATTTGCATCAGTGAGAATGTAAGAAATATATATCTTATGATGTTCTCCTCCAAAAAAGTGTATACATAAATTAAGATGCTGGGTTTACTGCAGATACCAATGCTGCTGGTCTGACTCCACTCTAGGACCTGCCATTTCAAGAGAAATCAACAGCAAATATTTGTTGAATTGATTATAATATGTGGAGTGTTCATGAGGCTGGTCTTATCCATCCTGATGATGCATTTATTGCGAAATGCACCAAATACTGTATGAGATTATGTGCCAACTATATGTATATGTTATGAAAAGTATGTCCTCATCTTTTAACAATTGAATAAGTTATGATTTTTCTTTTTGGTAAAAAAAAGATGTGTGATATGTTTAATTACAAATGACCTTAAAGTCCCTTTAATTGTGCTGTTTGTCTCAGATCTCCTGAATGCCTTACAATTTTTAGATTTAAGCCTAAAAATTTATATTGTTTAAGCACATCTCTAATCCTTTCCAGCTCTGGATTTGAACTCTAAAAACCAGATAAAAAATAAGTTTGATAAAGTTATATGAATTATCCAGTCAAAAAAGCGAAATCCTAACGCATGTATGATCCACTTCCGATTATCTAAACTGATAGGGCTGACCTAATCCTGTCTGGGCTTTTCATATCACACATGTAGCAAAGTGGCAGGTGGAGAGTGAAAAGAAAGTGAAAAGAATTAGCAAGTGATTTACATTGAGCAGACTACAAGGAGAGGAGGAAGATGGTGTGAATTTCATGAGATACATAGCAGTGATATGACAACCCACTTGTAGGTAAACATCTGGAAACTCACACAATAATAGCTTCAGGTGCAAAACACTTGCTAAAGAAACAGTAGCTGTGGCTTGGAAAGGAAGAAGATATCTATTATGACTCAATAGTCATCCCCAGATTCTAGATACTGTTTGTGAATGTAAAATTGTTAAATCTATGCATTAAAGAGTAACACATTAAGGATCTACATACTTTTCATCTAAGTTTTAGATTGTTCAAACCTCACATTTTTTCTATATGAAAATATTCAATCAATAATACTTTAAACTATAGTACTATGAGAATTTATATAAATGTTTTTATTGCCTCTTCAAAGGAAAATGAGACAAATGGACTCAGTGGCTCCCAAACAGTAGATAAGGTGGGAAAGTAAACTCAGTATGGGAAGTAAAAATATAATTGTATCCTTTGCAAAAGTCACAGACACACAATGGAAAGTATGCTCATAAACAAGAACAGCTCACAGCTGATAGCTGAACTAAAGGCTACTTATCCTGGTATTGGCCATCCAACCTTGGGTAACACTATCTGACCTCCAGCCGTCTCAGGACTAAAGACAAGCATGGAGTTCTACAGAAGCCTCAAAGGACTTTTTAAATCCAATTGACCAAATATTATATATTGAGCCCCCCACCACCTATTAACCCTTCAATCTTGGGGGTCAGTGCTGTACACCTTGGGTAAATCTGGTACTTCATGTTTTTAAAATAAAAAGTCTGCTCTTCTGTGAAATACATTGTTTGTTTCCATTTTTATAAACTGCATATATTAAGTGCAGCACAGTGCTGTTTAATTAAGATTCCAGTCCACCAACTCCATTATTTTTCTCCTCTATTAGCATCATTAAAATGATCCCTATATAAGCTGACATGGTCGGCTTGGGACTGGTTCAAAGAATCGTCCCAATTTAAATCGATTTGGCAGTAAACCTTGCGGAGTGCGAGGGAGTTGTAAATTTTGTTATAATTGGGTTTTTAGTGGATTTTGGGTTTGTATATGCAAAAGACCAGCCGGACATTCCCCCCTGTTATGTTATTATTATTCAATAAAAACGGATTGAAACAAAATGATCCCACACCCAAATGCAAACGTGCCATTGTAGTTTGTTTCAAGATTAAAGTCCAACTTTGGACTTGTCAAGTGGATTTGTCATACCAGACTATTGATGTCATTACAGGTCCCTGTATATTTCACTGCATGGAGGATGGAAGTCCTTGGTCTCCTACCAGCATTACCCCCCGCCCTAGATGCCATCCTTTAAGTACCCAACTCCTGGGTGCTGTGATGGCACCAATAGCATTTGAGTGGGGGTATGTCTAAAAGTGAACACTACAGAGACAGATTGGAGAATTGGTGCCCCAACAAAGCACTGGGCCTTAACCAGAGGCCTAACGCAAAATTCATATTTGCAGCATTTTACGTATTGTGTCTGGCCACAAAAAAAAAAGGAAAAAACTTTAACACAATTTTCCCAATTGACAAATGTAGATTCTGAAAGTGCAGATTGTCACCCTACTGTATCAGAAAAGCCTTTCTTTTCCTGTGGGTGGTTAGGCTCAAAGCATGCTTCCTGCTTTGCTACGATGCACAGTAAAGTTATAGAAGTAATTGAACATTTGCTGGGTGGAATTCCATTGTACAGAAACATTACAGACTAGAATCTGATTATGCATTCTATCTTTGAAAGGATAGACAATATTTTGTTCCCATTTTTAATGAGACCAGAAAAGCCAATTGTTGAACATGATAGGATCAGTTGCTGTTAACAATCACTGTTCCAAAATTCTGAAACCACCTAAGGTTATAAAGAAAAACAGAATAGAAAAAAACACAGTGATTAGTTAATGGCAAGAGTTACAAAGATATTAATGTATCTGCCACAGTTTTAAGGTGTCTGGATTGGCACATTAAAATACAACACAATGGATAGTAGGTTACAAGAGCATCTATTGAGGTGAGCCAGAAAAAAAGATATTTTAGGGGTCCATTTTTGAGTTCAGGTATGGAAATCAGAAAGATAACCTGGGTGTCTTATCACCATTTCTCTCTCATCTTGGTACTGACTGTCAACAAATAGAATACCCTAAATCTGGTCCTGATTAAAAACAGCTGCATATGTGTTTGACATTTCCAAATTCCGACAATCAAGTCAGGATAAATTAGTAAAAGCTAGCATTGGCGGTTGATTAGCAATAGCAAATGATGCTGCCAAAAAGGGTAAAAAACACTGTGGGCAGCATTGCTGAAGTGAGGAAGATGATTATGAAACAAAGCTAACATTGTGAAAAGGGTAATAAAACAGCAGCTGTTCCTGTGCGCTATGAAGATGTTGATGTTCATGAGGCTCAAAAAAACAATCCAAGAAGATTCTTTATCAGGATACAAATATTAGAAGTTTAGGGTGCAGGCAATGACAGCAATGACAGGATCTCACCTGACTTGTTACAGGGAGGGATAGAAAAGCATAAAAGCCCCCGCTATACAAATTAAGTAGAGCTGATACAATCTACTGTACAGTACGCCTAGGATTTGTAAATCTCCTTAAAGTAGCACAGTTTGGGTCAAATCACGGTGGTAGCAGATTGATTTGGTCTTTCTAAATAATAGGATTTTCCACATATACATTTTATAGATGAAGCACTAACAATTAAGGCTTTTTAAAGTGGAATTTATTTTTTGAGCATTATTTTTTAAACTGTTTTTGTCCTTTGCAGTTTATTATTATGCAATTATTAACATCCTATTCTCTTAAAACTGTGTTTGTACTCCAGCACCCATAGTGATGGACAGTTTGCATCAATGGCATTGGGATTTAAACTCCCTGCATCCTCTGCAGGTTACTTTTTTCCAGCTGTGTGTTACTGACACTTGTGGGAAGCTGTCAGCAGTTACCTTTGCTGCAGATAGATATGCACAGGGGTAACCTTAACAAAGCAGACAATTGCAGGTCAAGGCTATGGTATTGGAACCATGGCCTCAAATACCAACATATAACCATATGGGCTTTTATGGCGGTGTTAAGGAATTACCCAAGCAAATTGTACTGCAGTGATTGCTGGCCATGGTGAAAGGTGAGTGGCCTGAGGTCTGAACAAAGAGCAGATAGCTGTATTTTTTTTCCAAATAGCTACCACTGGCTGCACATCACAAAAAATGTAAAAATCTGTGAACAGGCAAACACAGTTACATAATACATTTTTGCAAGTAATTGATTTGTACCTGCTTGATCATCAATTTCTTTTATTTTTTGCTATTGGATTGAGTCCTGAAGTCTGACTTGGTCCTTTCAGGACATTACCACTTTGATTTTAGGCATTATTTGAGTAGTTTTGGCTTTTCACTGCTGGTAAAAAATCTTCCTAGGCTAAAGTTTTATAAAGACTTCACCAAGTTTCTCTTTATGGATTTTATGTAATCTATACCATAATTTCAGGGCCTGTTGGTTGCTGCTTACAATCATCCACACAGAAGAATAATAGTTATCACTGCCAAGTGTTATGGTAAAGTTGTATTTATGATGTTAAGTGTTTGGTAGGGGTACTGTTGGGATTGAAAAATGCCTGGTACACCTTTGGACACCCTAGGGAGACACCAAGAACAGTAGGTGAGGTTAAATTGCAAAAGTAAGAGGGGCTTAAAAGAGGCATGGTTAAATAAAACCTGATCCTACCCACTGTATTCAGGGCACACATACACTACAGTCTTTGTACCCACCAGAGACGTGTAAACCTTAACACAATATTTTTTGAAAACTTAAAACTTAATCTCTTTCTCGCTGCTTTTTTGCACACTGAAAATAGACAAAGTGTTGGCACCTAAAGTGAGTGAGCCTAAATTAAAGAAGAACGTCATTAAAATAGTCAGGGGCTGCTTAGCAACCAGCAACTACTGAGCACTTCAGTTGGTAGTATGTAATGTACAACATAGTGTATATAGTGCAGAAGTATAAAATTTACAGACTGAGAAGGTTTGGAGAGTGTATTGCACAGATTTAGGGGTTAGGAGTGTGTAATGCAATGCAGGGCTCAGGGGTGTGTAATACCAAAATGAGTTCCAGAGTCAGTATTAGGTAATGCATGGTGTGCAGGGGTCAGACGTCTGTGGCACATGGAGGAGAAAGGTCAGAGATATGAGACAGTTGGAGGAGTCATGGGGTATACAACATAACGAGTGAAGATGTTATGGGTATGTAATGCACAGACTACAAGGGATACAACGTGCACAGGGTCAAGGGGTCAGGGATAGGGGATACACATAGTGTAGGGGTCAGGGATAGGGGATACACATGGTGTTGGGGTCAGGATTATACATAGTGTAGTGGTCAGGGGTATGTATTCTAAAGAGTGTATCTGTCTCCTGACCTCAGATGTAGCAGAATGAGTAAGGGATTCCTCCCAGGCTTCCCATCCATCTTGTATCATGTGATGCATCAGAGCCAAGGAGGAGACTAGGTAAGCTTTGCTTGGCCCTGCATTACCTGCAGCAGCCTGACGGACATATTTTAGCTGTTCAGGTATCTGGGTAATGTGTTAGCACCTGGGGTACTTAGTAGAAGATAAAGGACATGTATCCTGGTTATTTGGACACTTTCCCATAAAGATGCGACTTGTGGAGCACATGGGCAAGCACTGCTGTATGCATAGTATCTGCAATCTTAACCATTAAGGCCTGTAGCTTCAGAATGGTTATAAGTTTCCTAATGTGTATTAATTCCCCCACCTCCTAGATTGTGAGCTCTTCGGGGCTGGGTCTCCTCTTCCTATGTCACTGTCTGTATTTGTCTGTCATTTGCAACTCCTATTTAATGTACAACTCTGCGTAATATATTGGCGCTATATAAATCCTGTTTAATTATATTATTATTATTATTATTATTAATAATAATATTAATAATGGCCTCCCTGACTAGTCTCCTTTTTTCAAAGGCATTCACTTTTGATGGATGGGCTTCTCCTGGCCAATTTAGAATTATGCTGTACTCCTTCCATTTTGGGTGTTTAAAGCTAAACTAAATGTTTGTTGGTGCAGGACTGCTTTGCCATAACTTGTGTATCACAACACACACTTACCTTTTTTCACTGCTGCATCACCAAAGGCAGCCAACTTCACTGCTTAGCCTGCAAGTATCTTCAGCCATTGAGTGGCTGATGAGTCCTTGGCATCAAGGTCTATTCTAGGTTGTTCTAGGAATTGGGCCCTATACTGTATGGATCATGTGCTGTGCAGTTTAAGCAAAAAAAAAAATGTTTTCTTTGGAAAAAGAGACTTTTCATGTCTCTTCTGCCCAAAACCTATACCACCTTTTTCTATTCTACAACTCTACATTCTATTTTTTTTTAACATGCTCATTTTGTGTTTCACTCCACTTTAATGAAAAGCTATACTCCAAAATATTATTCAATAGCTTGGGGATGTTTTTTGATTTTATTTTTCCTGTGTGCTTCGTTTCACAGAGTTGCCTACATTTTTTTTTGTGGTGTAGGTATGCCACATTACTGACTAACAAAAAGCTGAATCTTTAGGATAAATCTATGTTGGACCATAGGAATCCCCAACTTCATTTCTTGAATTATTGGCTTAACCCTACAATGTAACGTGTTGGAGAATCTGACATATTCATATTGTAACAACCAATTTAAATCTAAAAAACATTCAGCTTTTACTAAATGCCCTGGGGTCCTCCCCCCGGCCCACCCCAATGAAGTGATACCACTAAATTACTCACAATCCTATATTCCAGACCTTTATCTTGTACTGGAATATTAGTGCTGTACCAAAAGAAATAGAAAACCCTAAAATCCATGTAAATACCTACAACAATTTTGTGCTTTTTGTTTTTTAGAAAATGAATCATTTTTGGTAGTGCGTTTGGCATTCTGCCTTTTTGGTATTCTAATCTTATGTAATGTTCCCTTAATCTCAGAATGAGTATGTAACACCCCGTGATCTACATGTTTGTTTCAGATCTGTGACTGACACTACCGAAACTAAAAGATCAGCTTTACATCCAGGCAATTAGCATTCTTTACAATGAGTTCAGTAATTGCAGTTTACATCATCTCTCAGTGGTAGGTCCAATTTACATAACTGTGCCATATGTTCTGAGTTATCCTTAATCTGTACTAAAGAATTACTATCTCTAATCTACATTCCATAATGGTGATGACTCAATTTTTAATAAAAGTGTTTTTGTTGATCAATGTAAAAAACATAATGCTTAAGACAAACAAAAAATCCCCACTGTGATTTAAGAGTATTTGACAATAAAATCTAAGAATCTTCCAAGAGCATGAAAACTTTTTATGGGTTTAGTTTTTATGTTACTAATCCAGTTTGACCACTAGGTGGCGAATATTATACAGCAATGCTCATCGCTGACTTCTAATGACTAATCTATTGGTAATAAATGCTAAAACTAAAAGAAAGTCTGCTAAATGTGTGTCTGCAGCAGATTCACAGATTTCAGGCTAAAAAATCATGTACACATTAACCTAGACTTAAGTGACAATACAACAAATTATAAATTAGCATTTGTTGGCATGAAGAAAACACTTGCAGGGACAGAGGAAGGCTGAGATTACATTGTGGTACTGTGGTAATAAATCCCTACTGAGAAAAATACTGTACCATTTATACGCTATTGCTGTCTGCACTTTCTAAACACAAAAGCAGATTTGCATTTCCTAATTATAAAACAATCAGATCAAAAGTACGTTCATATGTGCATTCATACATTCAGCAGCCAACCTTTTGTAAGAGACTAATTTTTTTTTTGGAGGGGGGTTTCAATCGGTTGTGGATAGATCATACAAATTAATTTAATAAAGTGGAACTAAGGTGAAGACCCTTCTGCAATAAATAATCTTATCTGCCTGATAACAATATTCTAAATACTCTCATTTCCCTCCATTGCATTGTGGGCGCTTCTTCCAACTATCTTGATTGATCCTGGCTAACTACATTCAGTATTTTGTGTACGAACAATTTGAACACTGATTTTTTTCTATCTACTAGATTGTAAGCTCTTCGGGGCAGGGTCCTCTCCTCCTGTATCACTGTCTGTATTAGTCTGTCATTTGCAATCCCTATTTAATGTACAGCGCTGCGTAATATGTTGGCGCTATATAAATCCTGTTTAATAATAATAATAATAATAATAATATCTGGAAGCAATGTTTGGAAGGGCAGAATCTCAAACGTGTGTGGTTTTCTTGGGGCTTCCAACCAATCCATTATTGATCAGAATATTAATTGGATTGGTTGGTCACTCACATAATTGCCTATGTGCATCAGATCTAAAAGTATAGTTTTCTAGCTGTGATTCTGATCCAATGGCTTCATTTATTTCTGAGTCACATTTAAAATTTGAGATTCAAACTATCCAATCAAAAGCTGCATGTAGCCCCCAGCATACAAGAAGAGGTAAGGCAGTCTCGGTTTCTATGTGTCATTTGCCTGTCATTCCCATTTAGTGAAGCTCTGTAACTTTTTTTCATTGCAGAGCCTTCTGTAGTCAGCGTGACTCATCTCCTTCATGCCGCAGAAATGGTAATGCTTCAGCTTCTTTGTTGTCATTACACGTAAACACTGTAGTTCTGTCCCTCACATACGCTGCTGTCATAGTAGCAGCAGATTGCCAATGCAGAATGGTCTTGTGTTTTACAGATTTGTCCCTGGAAATATTCCTGTTTGTAACACTGAACAATCCCTAGATAAGGAAACCTTATTTACACAGCATGTACTATTATTTGGTTATTTTAAGTTTTAGGTAATGTTTAAGTGATGAACAAATGATCACCATATGACATGTTTCTTAATGTGAGGCGGTACATTCAAACACTTTTGCATGGAACCCCTCCAAAAATCTACAGCGCCTAAATGCTGTCATTTATAATGCACAAAACTTGTATAACATGGCCTGCAATGGTCACCCATAGTGGTAGCATGGTGGCTTGGTGTTTAGCACTCTTACCTTGATGCACTTGAGTTGAGGTTTAAATATTGACCAGGACACTATCTGCTTGGAGTTTGTATATTGCCCCCCGTTTATCAAACAAACATACTGAAAGGTTAATTAGATTTCCAAAAAAACATTAGTTAAAATAAATGTAGGAAAAAAAATGCAACCGGGCAAGTACTTTATTGCAAAATTGCAAAATTTTGCCTCCTGGCTCTGGTCTACCAGACCTCAAATTTGGGAGACCTTTTTCCCAGCTCACCTGAGCTCCTCCTGAGACACCTGGCCCCATTCTCCAACCTCCCCCCTGTCTGAGCAACACCTGGCTCCAGGCTGCAACTCCCCTCTTATCATTGGCCTGGTGCACCAGAGCAATTTCCAATCTCTGGCCTGGAAAAGGGAGGAGGGCCTTGCCCACCTTCCAGGGCACTCTGGGCCTGGATCCCAAAAAAAGGGCTGCAGTGTCTGCTACACTATGTATTGTCATGGCTCTCATGGTACAGAAACATTTGTTATTGCCTTTGTTATTGTTCTCTGTCTCCCGCTCCTCACAGGAATCCAATAAACTAATAAAGGTCTGGGGTGGTCAGTGGAAGGGGGCAGCAATGGTTTCCAGTACAGTGTAATAAGGCAACGCGTCATAGTCAATACATCGCAGATGAGCCCACACAGAACCTTTGAAAGGTCTCAGATGGGGAGGCCTAGGAGCTGAGTTGCCAGATCTAAGTAAAAAGAACTAGCAGCCAATCAGCTTTCCATTACTTATTACTAAATATTTTGCCATTTATCATGGTAAAAGCTACAATGGAGATCAGAGGTGTTTGTTTCAAACACTGGATGACCACTTTTGCCGCTTATCAGCAGTTTTGAATAAGTGTTGATAAGGTTATTTCTTTTCAGAAGTGGCATTAAGCAGCTGCAATGTAAGCCTAAGAGCACATATTGTCATTTATATAAGTGACAATAATGCTGGAAAAATGGTCATCATTACTCTATAACAAGTGAAAATGCCTTTATTCTTAGGCTATGTACACACGTGCAATGGTTCTCGTCCGATAGTCAGCTCAGGGCTGATATCAGACGAGAATCTTGCATGTGCACAGTGCTCATCGTCCGTCGTCCAAACCACTGTCCTGGCGCATTCACAAACGACGAACAATCTTAATGGAAATGAAGGGAAAGAGCGCAGCAGGGGTGCTGCTCCGTCATTCTCCTCCTCTTCATAGAGCAGAACGGTGCAGAATGTATTGTGCAATCTTTTGTTGTTGGAACGAATCGTGGAAGATCCTTTCTAATGACAATTATTGCACGTGTGTACGTAGCCTTACTTTCAGACTCTTGTTTAGTGGAAAGAAAAACCTATTCCCACTTTGATAAATCCGGGAAACTCAGTTCTTCGCTTTTTGATAGCAAAGCTTCATTGACTAATGTCCCTAACATAGGCTACGGCCAAACTAGGGGGAAACCAGTAAAACTACCTGTATGATTTCGGGAGGAAATTAGATTGGCCTGGCGAAACCCCCACAAATACAGTGAGAACATTCAAACTGCAAGAATTCTAGGCACTAAGCCACTGTTAGGAAAGCTAAAACCCCACAATGTTTTTCACCAGAAAAAAATCCAAGGAAACATCCTCTGTCATGTGCTAAGCCTAGAATAAACGGCATTTGTTTCATTTTGTCTATTTGGTGAGTTGATACTACCTGTGATTCTTGTTAAGTCAGCAAGTTGCCGTACGGTCCATACATATTGGGTCTTTGAAGATATATTTTTTTTTCTTTTTCATTTAAACAATTATTCCAATAAATTTTTTTTGCTTTTTTGAGCATAGAAAAGAAGTTGTCTGAAAATTTTACTTTGATATTTATCATAATCTTGGAGTCTAGGATACCAAAAGTTTTGGGTACAACATATCAATACATGTAAATTTAGATATAATTTATATATAGATTTAGATACATTTAAATAAATGTTAAGTCAGACCAGAAAAAATGCCCAAAGGTTTCCAGATTTAGGTAATAAAGTAAAAGAATACATTCTGTATATGTAGGTTTTTAAATTGAGCAAATCTGTGAGGGCATTCATGGCATGGTTGCAGTACTTTGTGAGGTTTGAGACCCTAAACAAGTATAAAATCAAAACAATTCTGCATATGTTTTTTAGTTTTTGATTTAGAACACAGTGGTGGTACAGGAAATTATGACAACATTTAGAACATTGCACTCATTTTAAAAACATGCTAAAACACGCCAACAATCCCTGTGGCATGGCAGCAAACCCCAGCACTATCCTGCAAGATTATACCAGTCTCTAGCAAAGGATCTACACTAAGAATAAATTAAATTATTATAAGTTAAAGAACCATGAAAAAATTGTAACTTTCTTTTAGGACAAGCAGGACCATATTGTTGTACTGTGGTATCATCCATTCATGTTGTGCTAACCTATAATTAACAAGATCTGTTTTGATGGCACAGACAAAAATGCCCACTCCCACAAAACAGGAAAAAAAGAACATATTTAATTTTTGTTTTTATTTTCAGTTTTAAAACTTCTGTTTTATATGTTTTTTGTACTGTGTGCAATAAACATTCATATATGGCAAAGGATTCTGAGAGCACTATCAATTAGCTAAATAGGCAACAAAGCAAAAGCAACCTGCATTGTGACTCACTTTGTCATCCATGAAAAATTCCAACATTTCCCTGATGTTCATTTAAAAATATTTAGAGACATTAGAATGTTTGGAGGGGTTCTCTGCATCATAAAATGCTCACCAATTTTTACTTTTAATGGTGGGTATGTACAGCCCACATATTGTAGGATGCACAGTGAAAAGAGAATGGATTGAAGATTACAAAAAACAATATAATGTGTGTTACATATTATAATTTTAACTCCCCTAGGGTTCTAATTTCGTCCAAATTTTTTTGCATTGAAATTTATTTTACAGTGTAAGCTATAATCCTTAGGCATAACTCAATGAAATGTGTCCAATATTTAATAAATTTAATAATAAACTTTAAATAAAAAAACACAAAAATCTGTTAAAAAAAATAGTTAAACATGTAATGTAAGTGTATTTGAATTTCCCGCTGATCCGTCCACCTGCACTGACGCATGCACAGACATCCCTGGGAAACCCCGGAGATCGTCTCTGCATTGCGTGGCTGGAGATCAGAGGAGCAGGGAGTGTCCCCAGGATGTGCAGGGATCAGCAGGATGCCGGGGGACAACAATGGAGCAAGGTGTTTTTTTTTTTTTTTTTTAGGTTTAAGTTACCCGGAGTGCAACTTGGGATTACCGCTTTGCAGGTAAAATCCTCCCCGAGTCACACTCGGGAATACCGCTAGGGGGGTTAATAGGTAAACTTGCACCTCTTAGTTGTTAGGAGACTCTTATCTGTCTGATATTGCTCTGTGCTCCACTGCAATATATCACATCCTTTTTATTTTTTCTGGTGGGGTTGTTTGCCTTAGATCAAGGTGTCAAGATTTACAGAGATTAAGGAATTAGTGTCAGCCCTTTTTTCAGCAACAACTTGCAGCATCTCCTGATTGCCTTTAGTCTTACAGCTTGAGATGGAACTTTCTCACCATGCCCAGTACATATTCTGCGGCTGTGCACAGCTGAAGGGAATTTTTTTCTCAGTCCCCAATGCCTGTTGTAAGCGTGGCTGACCTGTTGCAGGTGTGTTTATCTGTTGGATTTATTGTTTCTGATTCTGCCTGTTTCTTGACTCTGTTTGTATGCTGCCTGGACCAACCTTTGCCTGTGATCCAGACTCTGCTTTGTCTTTACCTTTGGATACCTAGTTTGGTGGATTGATTCCTGTGTATGACCTCTGGTTCTGTATTCTGGACTTTCCTCTGCTGGAATCTCTTGCACTCCATTATTTGTGGGCTACTGCTCTTCTGTCAATCCCTCCCTACACACCACCCTTTGTGCAGAGAAGTCCTGGGGGCAACTGTGTGCTGGAAAGGCACAACTAGTCTCCTGAGGCTGAGCGGGGGCTTGCTATAGATAGATCGGGGGACTGGCGTCTGGTGAGCACTGGTGCTGGACCAGGGCCCTACAAAAGTAAATTAATATATCGTCTTCTTGTGCGATATCTGCAGGTTTGAAGACTACACCTAAATGATTCCACAGTGCCCAACTAAGTTTTTTGCTGGTTCCTAGATTTAAAATACCTGGGCAAATGTACTGAACCCAATGTACGGGGTCGTCTACTGGAGAATCAATCACTCATTCTTTAGCGCTTCATATAGATATTTTTCTGAATATAAACTTGATAGATTCCTCCTCACTTGTCTGGCACTTGTTTTTCACTCTTCTTTTTGACTTCTGATCTGTTCACCAACAGCAGATAATTCCTCGAATATCTGAGATAATTTAATCACTTGTATATGCTAACAGACTTTTAGCAGCAAAGAAGAAAACAGAAAGCCTGGTAAAGAAAATAAATAAAAAAGGAGTCTTAACCACCATCTACTGGTTCAGAAGGGCACAGGAAAAATTTTTTAGGCAATATTTCATTAATAATAAATATATAAAGCAATATTAAATAACAAAATTACAAAGCCGCTATACATTGATTTTATAATGGAAATAGTGAAAAATATTTTCGCTAGGGTTTAATGCCTATGATAGGGGCTGAATGCATTTCTGACCCCCTCAGGTCTCTGTTTCTTTAACACTTTGTTTTACTAACACTCCTTTTGTAAAACTAAACTAAATTCTTCTCTTCACACTCCTACACTCACAGTATTCTCTCACTTTATTCATCCATCTCTACTACTAAAGAGAGCGAGAAACATTTACCATTTACAAGTGTAGATTACTTTCTGTATGTTTAAGAAAAAAAAGTGCAGGGAAATACAACAGTTAGATTTTTTTTTTCTAAAGGTGTAATCTTAATCTGGTCGGCAGCTGCCGTATTTATCATACTGGTGAGATAACATTGTAAATCAGGAAAATAATGGATTTATTTGCTTTACAAACAGGATTTAGATGGCGGGTACAGAAAGTAATTTCCGTTTGCTTTAGTGATATATATTTTGACATATTAATTTTTAATTTATTTGTAAATGTAGATTTATATGATGCAACGCATCTGAGTATCTACAGTTTGTTTCAAGTATTCATAAGCAGGCCGTTCATTTGAAGACCATCCTTTTTTGCTTGTGATCCTAGGATTTTTGGTTCTGTCAAATTTAGGCATTGCAGGTAGTCCCCGGGTTACATAAGAGATAATGACTGTAGGTTTGTTCTTAAGTTGAATTTGTATGTGAGTCGAAAAGGACATTATTTTAAAAAATAAAATTAGGACAGATGTTTGTCTCAACATATTATTAGGCAGTGTGGTGTCAGTTACTGTATAAAATCCTCACTGTGAGTTATTCACAAACAAAGCAAAAAAAACAAAATATGGAGCCTAGACATTCATTAACTTCTGGAGCAAGCTGGGCTTTGATATGCAAAAAGAAACAACTGCAGAGTTTGTCTTGGTCATTAATAGGTTACAAGAGCTTGCAGAAGAGCTCAGTCTTAGCTGTGTTTAGCAAAAGATTTATTCGGCAAGTCATGCAAACTGCCCCCTCCAAGCCTCCGTGCTGCACATGAGGGAGCTGGGAAGCCTGTTCGTATCTAGGAGTCGCCCGTACGTTGGATGTCCTTAACCGGGGGACTTCCATTTATTCACAAACAATTTATTGTCTATGTAATATAGCTATTTCTCTAATTGCATGGCTGCTTTTAAAAAATACTTTACCAGCACACCTTTCTTGTAGCAAAGCATATTTGTAAACTGATCATTTCCTGCTGCCCATGTATTATCTCAACCTCAATATCAACCCTTTTACTCTTACACCATTTTACACTGTATTATTATATGCTGTGGGTTTTAGCATCTTTCTGTGAAAAGACTAGACTATCCTCTAGTGGTCAGAGCATTTCTCTATGAAGACATTACACAAGCAGAACTTTCTGGTAATGTTCCCTGAATACTTATTTAGGGTGCTGCCGCATCATTGTTTCTCTAGAGTAGGGGTGTCAAACTCAAATACACAGTGGGCCAAAATTTAAAACTAGGACAAAGTTGCAGACCAACCTTGAAATTTATTGAAAAAATTAAGGTAAAATTGAAGTTTTTCCTTCTCATTAGATATAGAATCTTGATGCGATCACGACGGGCATCACTTGGATAACAGTAGGCTAGGGACAGCCTGAGACAACGCTATATGACACAAGGCCATGGGTCGCCAAGAAGCCCCTATAACTCCAAAAGCCTCCTGGCACCTCCCACGTGTAGCTGAGGGGGAGAGCTGGGAATGCCAAATGCGGCCAATTTGGGGCTAAATTTCATGAGGGGCCCACCACAGGAACTCCCTGTTGATTGAAATAGCGCTGCTACTACAATTTCTGGCATTACTTGCATGTATAAAATAGTCCACTGCGTGGCCACGCATAGGCAGAGAGGCCGCTGGTCTATAGACGCGAGTGATGCCGGGAATTGTAGGAGCGGCGCTATTTCAATGCAAAGGTGGGCCAGCTGTAGTTCACATTTAGGATTCCTTTGGGGGCCAAAAAAAAAGGATTCCTTGGGCAAAAATGGGCCCCGGGGCAAAAGTTAAACCCCCTGGTCTTAGAGATTTTTAAACAAAATTAGTAATGTATTACATTGTTCACAGTATATTATTTGATTTTCTCCATTATTAATACAATGTTACCAATTGTGCAGCGCAGTATTATCTGCATCCTATGCATGCTGATCCTACAAACTATTTTGATGGCTTCAGGGAACCCAACAGAAAAAACTAATTGACTTTCAAACTGCAGAATTTGCCTGCTTTTTTTCTGCATCTGTATACCTTTTATCAGGGGTGCCCACACTTTTTTGGCTTGCAAGCTACTTTTAAAATGACAAGTCAAAATGATCTACCAAAAATAAAAAGTTGGACTTAATAACTCCTGTGTGCAGTAGAGTTTATCTTAAAAGGCAGGGCCCCCAGATCTACTCTTGTTGCATTTGCGATCTACCGGTGGATTGGGATCCACCTGTTGGCCACCCCGGCCTTATATTATAAACATGGCACTGTTGGACTGTACAAACGAATAGATGCACTAACCAAATGTATGCTTATTAGTATTACTGGTAACTGCACTCAACAGCAGTTTGGCAGAGAGATTGCGGCGTGGTTACTGCTTCCTGAAGCCAGTTTATCCACTACCTCGGGGGAGACGCTACATGTAGTTCTACCAGGGGCATCCAAAAAATGAATGACTTGGGGGGGGCAGTGAAAAATTCAGTACAACTCACTGCCACCCACTGTTAAATCTGTAGGCTGCAAACAGTTGATTGGCTGGCAAGGTACCAGCCACCCCGACCCACACCACATCGCATGATCCCACCACAGGTCTGAACCTACTCTTTGTCTTTATACCCCTGCAGTTAAGGTACATGCACAATCTACTCAAATCTGCTAAAATCTTTAGGATGTTAATTTTTTTTAGAAGTAGATTTAAAGTTTTAAAAAAAAGTTTTGCATTTGCTGTTATTGGGTGACAACCCTCTTTTCCAGTTGTGCTTCTTGTCACCCTATCATACAGGTTTCTGACAGAAAATACTAAGTAGCATCTTTAAAACACATAATGCAAGCATGGTTCACTTGTGTTTTTATTAGGAAACCATTCCTGAAAGAAAGCATGCAGTCATTGTTGAAGTGTATGCATGCACACAGCAAGTAACAGCAAAGAAGCTGCACCATAACAGCAGCACCGAGGGTGCAAAAAAAAAAAAAGAACAAAGAATTTGGGCAAATGTAGTTTGAGATATTTCTAAGATCATTTAGAATTAATTGCAGGTGCATACAACCAGCATTTGATCTGCTTTAGCTGCTTTTATATTTCCATAGATTTGTATGAGTAGATAAACAGTTCTGAAGTGAACAAAAGCCACTTACCATTGGCGCTTCATGTCGTTCAGTTAGGGTTTATACCGACTTGTGCACTTACAGTTTTCTCTTGGCTATCCCGCTAGAGAAGTCTACCTAATGCAAATTAGGGTATCTATGATGCTGCACTGCTCTTGAACCAAGAGCAGAGTTGCCACACTCATATAAGCTTTGCCTGCTTACACTAAAGTGGGATAAAAAAAACTACTGCATGTAGCGTTGGTGCTGATTTACTAGCCTGTAGCTTGTCAGCAAGTACCTGGCCACACCTTGCCTTGCCCATCACTTTAATCATTTGTAGCAGTGTCTTCATTGCTAAAACCCTGCAGTGTCTGGGAGCTGAATTGCAGTGTTGGGAGGGTGGGGGGGATACAAAAGAATTAGGAATTGGCTTACACAAGGAAAGAAAAGGAAGTTTTTTGTTGACTTTTTAAGATTGTGCGTCACATTGTAACTAGATTTGGCCTTGTTTACACTGTCATAGAAAAGCTTTTAGTTTTGATCTATATGACTGCCATTCATATGCAATGTTGGTGAAAGGGGCATCTTAAGAGCAAAAACAGTATATAAAGAATTTACTGTATATACGCGAGTATAAACTGAGATTTTTTTTTTATCCTGATCAGAAAAAAAAATCTGTTTATAATATATATATATATAAGGTCGAAATGTGACCTCATGAAAAGTGTTACTACTTTTGCCATATGAGATAATTAAGTTTGTTAAACACTTTGTGTGAGGACACACCCCCATCTACTGGTGGCCATCAACAATGCAAGAAAAAGATCAATTTAAAGCCAATAACTTAATATTAAATAATAACCATAACCATCCCAAAAATACAAAATACTTTGACCTGTAAAAATAAATAACAATGCATTAATTTAAATTTTATTGGCATTTTTTTTGTTTTTTTTTTTTTTTAATGTTAGCAGTGACGGACCCATATTGTGCCCTAGAATTATACTTGAGTAAATGTAGTTTTCCTTTTTTTCCTGTGCCTCAGTTCATATTCGGAACTATTTATATTCCAGTAAATACTGTAAGCATTTAAAATATTTGTGTAGCTTTAATGTATCTTTCTATTACATTTTTTATTACCAAGTGACAGGCAATGATCCTATACCTAATCATACAACTAAACAGTATATAGAAGGTCAGTTGTATTATTCCAATTTTCCTAACACAAAATTGTCAGAGATAAGTGAACAGACAGCCCTGAGAATCAGGTAGACACACATTTAGTCATTTCTTTCTCAGACAAATCATTTCCTTTTGTTATGTGATTTCATGCAAATGTATCTTTCCCAGTGTGGATCAAGGGTTGTCTTCATCAATCAAGAGTCACAACATGTAAAATAATTTGCAAGTAATAAAATCTTTAGCAAGATCTTCTGGAAAACCTTTAAATGTTTTCTTAAAAGAGAGCTCTAGAACTTTTAGAATTTGAGAGGTTACAAGCCATTGTCCCCAAATAATCCTCATATATTCCTTATTCTTCCTCAGAAGATGTGAAAAATAATCACATTTGTTTACTCTTTAATTACTGTGGTTGTTGCCATGCAAAGAACCCCAACAATACCTACGTTATGTGAACTGCATATTAGACTTCATGGTAAGAAAGATGTAGTTTGGTCTTGAGGAACCCTTTTTAAAACAAATTTGAGTAACCCCTTTTAAAACAAATTTGAGGAACCCCTTTTAAAACAAATTTGGGGAAACCCCCTAAAATATTTGTAAAAAAGCCCCTGTTAAGCGGTGGCCACCTAAACACCTTCATAGACACCTTTCAACATTATTAAAATCATGCAGCTGGCTCCATCAAATGGTGTTGGCCCAAGAACTATGTTGGCATCAGGAAATGTGAGGTCAATGAGCCACAGTTTAAGGAACCCCTAGAAACCTCTGGGGAAACACTGGGGTTGCATGGCAGCCTGCTTGAGGATAGCTGGTATAAAGGTTAGAACAAATTTCCAATGGTTGTTAAGGCCACCTCCTCTTGTTTTTTGGAAGATCATTCTGCTATCCCAGGTTGTCAAAAAATACACTTCCAACAAGCACAAACTCCCCAAGTGAGTTATATGCAGCACATATTTAATTTAAATGTATTTAAGAGGAAACCAGTACTTTTGTCTCACTGGACACTACAATAAGTGTACCAGTGGAAGTATCTGGAGGGCAGTTCGTCAGCTCCTCGAACTAAAGTTTTACTCCCTGACCCTCCTTTCAGGGACATGGCTGTAGAATAGGAATAAGACGTGTAGCCTTATTTATCAAGCAAACTAGCTAGCCCCCCAAATAAACTACTACTTAAAGACCTTAAAGACTTACTTAAAGACACAGTTTCCATTGGGTGAAAATGATATCATGTTCTTGAGTAAAGTCCACGACTTGGTGCACCAGTGCCCAGGTTAAAGGCATGATAATGTATAAAAGCAATAACATTTTTTTATAACAAGATCTGATTTAACCTATTTTCAAAATTCCTCAAAGAACACAACAAATATTCTAAAATTGGGATTTGGTTGTTTTCTAACAGCTTAGAAAGCATGCTGTCTGGTTTTATACTAGACCACTGCAGGCTCCCAAATTCTGATGCAATAGGAAAAGGTGCTTCTTTGAAGATGACATTCTCTAAAATGCCTAAAGCTACAGTAATGAATGAGTGATTGTTTTAAAGTGTTTTACTGTGTGTTTAGAATATGTCAATACTTTATTCTCACGGCCTCTGCACAGGTTTGCAATAGGTGTAAAATCAGTCCAGTTTACCTTTTGAAGATGAACATTTTAATTGAGTCTGTGGAAATTAAAATGGATGCCTTAAGGTCTAGAACCTAGGAGGCTTCAGAAACTTCATTTTACCAATGCATTGATTTTACATATCTGGTTCAAAGGTTGTATTTCAATATTTGTGTTAGGTATAAAGGCAATAACTACAAACAAATAGCAAAACAAGGAAAACAAACAAAGATGAAAAGCACAGGAAGGGTATAGGTGATTTAAATGACTAGAATAACCATGTCGTCTTTGAAAATATTAACCTGGGCTGTAGTTGAAAAGTTGAGTAAGGCTTTGTTCAGCATGGCAGTGAGGTTGCAGTGCAGTTTTTGCTTCATGGTGCCAGTGACCCAATACCTTGGGGTAGATATTACATGTCGCATCTACCTGTGGCACGTGTGATGAATCCTAGGGGTTCTCAAACATGAACGTGAACTGAAAACTTTTAGCAGTTTTGGAGGTTTCAAAACAAGGAACAACTTATACTGCAGTGTGCAGTAATTGTCCCTGATCAGTTAAATCACAAGAACCAATAATTTAGTATAAAACGATGGACTCGAAACAATAGAAGCCAAAATAAATGTGTTTTGGAGCTGCGAAATTGGAGCTGCAATTAAAAATTGAGAGCAGGCAGGATCTTTATTGCAGAAAAGCATGGTGTTCCTAATCTGAAATTGAATAAAAAAACAAATCTGCCAGTTTTCAAGTTTCTCTAAAATATAAACTACCGGTAAGCTGTTTAGGTGCAGCTCAGTGTACGATCTTGGCATAACTGGCTGCCTAGAATGAATGAAGGGAAAGGAGTGAGGAGAAGTGCATGATTGCAAACATCCAGGTAAGTTTGTTTTAATGCAGAATAGACATGGCATGGGCAAACTACAGCCCGCGGGCCATATACGGCCCAATGGGGATGTTTCTCAGGCCCTTTGGGTGTTCCGCGGCTCTGGCCGGTGCCACCTCCGAGCAGGGTCAGGAGCAGGACCCCGCTGGGGGCCGCACCGGCCAGAGCTGCAGGACACATCCCTGGATCTGAGCATGCGATGGGATAGTGGACGGGTTTTCCATGCACACAACCCGCCCACTCTCCCATCACAGGCTCAGATCTGCAATGGTAGAGTGGGCGGGGTTATGCCATTATAACGTCATGTCCAGGGGCATCATGATGGCATAACCCTGCCCACTCTATCATCGACCCGGCCCCTCTTGCATTTTTTTTTTTTTATTTTGGCCCCTGACTTAAAAAGTTTGCTCAACACTGACATAGCCTGTCCTTTCTGTAATAATGAACCTGCCTGCTTGTAATATTTTAATTTTTAACTTTAGTTACTCCTTACGGAGAACTGACAATGTGTTTACATTTAGACATTGGTATATTTTCCCTATGGTAGTACCTGGCTTGCTGTACCTTTTGTTTGACAGTAATTTGTTAGTCCTACAAATTGCCAGAAATGACTAACAAGGTTTGCTCTACAGAGCCATTAGTGAAGTTTGCTGACTTTGATTCTGAAGAGTAAAACTATTCTCCCTCATCACTTCTGTTAGAGAACACTATCACATCATTACAGAATCACAATGATTGCATTACCAACCGTAAGACCTTTTGTAGCTGCTTGTACTCACTGAAGGAAATAGATGAATCTCTGCAGAGGGAGTAGTCAGTGCATGCTAAATCAGAGACAGTGGTCAGACATTGGTGCAGAGGTACACAGCAGTTATATGAATTCATTATTAGTTTGGATTAAAAACAAAAATAAAGGTTCCATGCATGTGCAGCATATGTCTATTAAGTGATATGCATATGCTAATACTCGCAGGAACTCACATGTGTTCTGCATAGCTTTATTGTATGAAACAGCAAATAAAGAAAGGTGCAAAGTGTGCTTCTGCACCAGGGCCCCGGACTTTGCTTGGCCAACAGTCCCCACAGGGGCACCAAGTTAGTTCAGCAAGGAGGGCCCACATTATTTGTGCACGGGGTCCACTGTTGGCTATGTTTCCCAATGAAAAAACCTATAATACACATTATATAATATAACAATTGTTTAAACTATACTAGATCCCAAGGTATATACATTTGTATTCACAATAAAGCCAGACTAAAGTTCTGCTTTCACAATGTGAGATCAGGCCAGGCTTTATTCCAGAAAGAGACAGACAATGTCCTTTCTGCAATAAGCATTCTTACTGACCTGATCGCCATCCTATTCTGTAAAAAGAAACACAAAACGCTGAGCTGTGCATGAGGATAGCCGCACATCCAGGTTTCCCCTGAAGCTGCTGGGACTTGATAAACTCCAGTGCACTTGCATGGGAGTTCCATCATCCTGGCCCAGCCAATCAGGACGCCTGAAAAATAAAAGCGGGAAAAGGAGGATGAAGATGTTCAGTGTTCAGTCCAACACTTTCTTATTAATATTATTATTATTATTATTATTATTATTAATAAACAGGATTTATATAGCGCCAACATATTACGCAGCGCTGTACATTAAATAGGGATTGCAAATGACAGACTATTACAGACAGTGATACAGGAGGAGAGGACCCTGCCCCGAAGAGCTTACAATTCTTACATTGTCAAAAATGAAAAAAGGCAGTTTTGCCTGAAGATATTACTGAGATCTCTAACTATAGAGTTGGATCTCCATTACAGAAAGATTGTGACTAGCTGGAAAAATGTGTTCTATTGCAAAAGGAGCATTGCTTGCATTAAAACACCTACGTGCTCACAAGCTTAGTTTTGCTTTAAAGTTTTTGTTTGTCCATAGAGATAACACAAGAAATTTAGAAGGATGCAACAAACCACATTATTTGGTAAATAGTGGAACCAGAGCTATCATCAATCATATACCAAATGAATAATGATTGATATGAAAATAACACATCTGTTTTATTTATAAAATTATTACTTTGTGTTTTATTAATAGAACCCCTATGATGTTTATTATATAGAACAATGGGATAGAGTACTGTAATGGTATAGTCCTCTCCTCCCTTTGGATCATTGTTTGTAAATGTCTGTCCTTTGCAATTTAATTTAATGTTCAGTGCTGGCTGATATGTTGATGCTTTATACACAAAGGTTAATAATAATTAAATATAGTGTACATCCTTTGTCATATCTGTACAGTTCATATATAAAGTTGCCATGTATCAGAGAAACTTTAGTCTATATGACCTAGGTGTTGTATGCTCCCAGCCTGCACACATGGTAACATGTGTTCTCCCATAATAAATCCCAGCACTTCTCACAGCTGCCCTCTAGCGCTCTCAGTGGCCGTTCGGTGTAACTGTTCTTATATCACACACTTTCCCTCTGTCTCTCCCTCCTTCCCTTCCTTACCATAGAGTTGCATTGACACAGAGACAGAGGGAGTCTATGAGCCTCCTCCCAGCAATATCTAACATTGGGGGGGATCCTAATCCTCAAGACCCTACAACATCTTTCTTCTGGGGGAATAATGGATCCTTGTTCTCCTGCTAGCCCTGATCCAGCTTTGGAAACAGAGATCAACAAGCCAGCCCCCCAGCCAAGGGACCCCCAGGAACCTGCAAGAAGAGGGGATCACACAGGAGCTGCAGGAAGGCACAGCTACCCCATAACCACCACTAACAGAGGTACAATCAGCAACATTTTGTGGCTTCTGGGGACAGGGAGAGATGTGGGAGAGGCAATCTGGGGTTTTCATTAGACATTCATGGAGGGAGATACAAGCAGGGATGGGAGGATAGTGCAAGAGGACAGCAAAGCAGCCTTGGAAAAACTTTGACAGCTTTTTTTTTATGGGGGAGGAGGGGTGCTAATTAACCCTTGCAGTTCAGCAACAACCTGAGTGTTCTGCATCCAGCACTGTTGCTGTCTGCATGGTTGGCATTAAATGACATTGTGCAAAAGTTTGCATTGAAATGATTTACACTGACAGAAGCAATAATGTTAGTAGGGGGTGGTTTGACCTGGGTACCACTCCTCCTGATTCCTCTAGCACTGCTTCATCACATTGTATCCCTCTACAGTAAAGTGCTTACAAAGCTGTACTGGGGACAGGTACAGTACAACTACTTTCAGTTCTAGTTGCCAGCTTGTGAGCAAAGTGTAACCCCTTCAATGCCAGAAAGCTATGCATTGCATTGCAGAACCAAAATGATCAACACAGATTGCAAACTGTACCAAAATATAAAATGCAATGCAATTAGGACTACAGATATTGTCAAATGTTAAATCATGGACTGCCATCTTCTTTGTTTGCGTGGCTTTCAGTTAAGTCTTTCATCGCCTCCCATGTAAGGGTTAAGGATTAACCACATTGCTGCTCTGGCTTGGCTATGTGCTTGACAGTACTAGCAAGTGCACTGTTTATATTTATTATGTGGATCAGTACTGTGCAGTTTCTGTTATGTAATTCAATTAAATATGTTAATTATAAGTTTGCTGTGAAGCAGATGACATCACTAAAGTGCATTGCTACATGTCTAGGAGGCTTCTCCTTTACTCATGTCATGCTATAGCTTGTAGTAATTATTCACATTCAAATGGACTTGTTTTGTAACATTTAAGACCTTTATTAAAAACTGAAGAAGATATTTAGATGAGCCGCGAAACATCTTCAATGTTACTAATGTGTAGTTTAATGTGGCTAACTGCTACTAGGCATGACTTCTTAGTCTATAAGATGGACTTGGACTTCTGTGTCCATAAAAATATAATATGAATGCGTTCTATACATATTTATTGCATTGATGCAAGAAGAGCGAAAGCATTTCAGTTTTAAAATGATATATCTCAATTTAGATTGTTGTAAATAAGATTGTAGATTGTAAAGATCTATGAATTGTTGGAATATACAGATGTCCATGAAGTTTCCAGCATACAGAACACAAACTGATTGCTTTCCACTGGAAGCCGAGAATATTGCACATTCTAAACAGTGTGGTTGGGTCATATAAAACTGATTTTATGTGTTTTATAAACCACATCATTTTTTTTACACAACTTATATAAACATGTTTTCGGATTCATTCTTAAAATATTTTGAGAGTAGGAATGCTCAGTATTTTCAAAATGCTTTTTTATTGTTTTTTGTATGTTTATTTGCGATTATTACACCTGCTGTCCTTAGGAGCCCTCGGAGGCCTGATAAATACTTCATACACACTGTTTTTTTACATTGGGTAACCTGATTGCTGCCCTGGAGGCCGTCCACTTGTTACATTCCCCTAGCCATGCAATATTCCACAATTGTTGCCTCTGTCTCTGTTAGTAGACCGATTCTAGAGTCAATGGGATGTTATCAGTAAGGTATTGTATTTCATTTACATGTGACAGCGCTACATTTTTATGAGTCCTAATGTAGTTTTCTCATTACGTCAATATTACATAACCTCAATGAATGACATCGAAGCTTCATGTTGCTATGAAATTGATTTTTAAACTGGCAAGTGGAAAATTTTGCCCAGTGAAACTTAAGTAGCATTTTGGGAGTCATACTGCAGTTTTAATCATTGAGTAGTCTCACATGTCAGGAAACCTTCATGAAGACTTGTTTGTAAAATCTGGAGATGTGCATCTGTAAATACAGTAAATATTAGTTTACAGTTTAATGAATGTTGTTTACTGATTGCTGTGCAAGTGTAATGTATAACATGCCACTGGGAACTGCTATCAGAAGATCTCCAAAGAAGAAAACGCTCATCTAAAATGTAGTTTTTTCTTTGTAAGCAATACCATGAAACCTAACCTAAAGCTAAAGTCCTTCGATACTCTCCGCCAACAAAGTTTGTAAAAAATGAGTAGTATAATGCCCTGCAGAAGAGTCCAACTTCATGTGTCCATATCGCTATCTGGTTGATATGGACACTTTCTATTGACTGTCTAGCAGCAGGGTCTTCCTTGGATCCAGGAGGCTGCAAGAGCGCTAGGTCCAGTGGTCAGCACACTTGGAAGTGATGTTGGCAAAGGATGTTGAAGTTTGGTGAAGTTTTGGTGAAGTTAAAGAGATCTTTAGGAAGTATTATTTTGTGATGACTAACAAACAGGTAAGAGAGGGATAAGAGGAGAGAGAAACTTTGCATGGAGATAGACTTTAAAGCCATCTTTAGTTGGTGGACAGGATTGAAACACAATAATTCCTAAATCCATTCTCCAAGTAGCCCAAGCTGGTCATATACCCCTGTAGGAACAGATGTAGAAATTACTAATTCATTAACAAAGATTAAATCCTCTGTGGAAGATAAAGAAAATGCAAAAAAACAGAGTTGATATAAACACTGCTTTCGAGTGGTTGCGAGATAAAGACATGCTCTCAAGTTGGCTGTGCCTTCATACTTCGTGTTGGCCAACTAATTCTTCCCTCAAGAATGGTTGGCCAGGAGTTTTCTGCAGAGGTTGCAGACTGCTTGCAGACATATGTTAGTTTCCCATCTGATTGCAATTAGCCAGATCAGGCAATGATCAACTCTTGCCTATTATTCATTTTAAACTGGGGATTGATAAAGTTTTTTATTTGCTTTTGAACACTTGTAATTTTACAAATTAACATTTACTACTGGAATTTCTAATGACACTCGTTTTGCAGACCAGGGCACACAGGAACCTCCCCCCTTGTCAATTTCTCTCTCTAACTGACACTTCATATAGAGCTGTACAGGGTATGGGGGGTAAGTTTCTGACAGATAAGATTATCCTGAAATTGTGAAGATGAGCCTAGAGATTCACCTGCTGTCTGGAAATATTCATACCTAATATTTCATAATATAATATCAATATAAAACATTTAGTCCTAAATATAAAATATTCAAATAAAAACCTGTATTGGAGAATATTGTCATAAGATCAGTTCTCAGGTAAAGCAGGTCAAATGCAGCTTTTTATTGGACTTTGCTGCTTGATACAAATGTGAATGTTTTACTATGCAAAATGGGAATACATGGGGATACTAAATGGGAATACATTTGAATGGCATAAACAACAACTAAAAACAATGCCAGTGGACACTTACCTTACACACACGCTCTTCCAATGCAAATGCCAGCTTTCTGAAAGTCATCATTCATAGACACGTCCACTCTGCTACCGGATTTCCTATATACATGTGTAAATTTATTCATGCTCCCTATCCCATATGTGAGGATCATCACATTTTACCTAGAAAGATGCAATGGGCATGATTTATTAAAGCCGTCCAAGGCTGTAACCAGAACCCTACAAGGGCCGAATCTTCCACTTCCGGGCCTCAGCGCTTGCTGGCGGCTTGGTCGTCTCTTTCTACAACTCGGCAATTTGTCTTTTTTTACAATTTTCTGCCTAATGTTGGCTTAGCCCAGATTTGCTGCAAGCCGGGTTTTAATATCCCACCTTTAAAGGCTACACTTTCATCAGTGAAGCTGGGTGATCCAGTAAACCTGGAATGGATCTGGTCCAAGATTGAAAATATTAGCTAGCAAATAGAGAATGACTTTGAAGAAATCCTTTCTAGGTTTGCTGGATCCCCCAGCTTCACTGATGAAAGTGTATCCTCTCCAGCCTTGGAGAGCTTTAATAAATCAGGCCCATTGTGTCACCTCATTGTCCCAATTATGTAGCAGGAACAAAGCGATTTGGTTCTTTGGGTATTTTATCCTAGTCTGTTAGACAAAATAGACACAACAAGCTTAAAAGATAGAATATTCTCCCATAAATAATTCTCCCACCAATTGTTCATATACAATACATAATTACCAAATGGGCCCAACAAAACTCCTCAAGTTACAAGTTCATGAATTGTTATCTTTCAAAAATTTCACGATTGTTGTGGATAATGCTGCTTTAATTTAACGACATCCAGGCATAGATATCTTATGTTTCATGGGTTTCTTATAGACACTTTTTGATCCCACACTTACATTAGTGGGTTAATACTTTTTTTTTAGACTTAGTATCCTAGTTATCATTAGCATTTACATGTTTATATATATATATATATATATATATATATATTAATCTCTAAAAGGGAGTGCATAATAAAATGCAGAATTTTTGATAATGCAAATACCAACTCTGACCTAGATCTCCACCATGTTGGACCTCTATCCCCACTAAGAAACCCACCTATCAAAAGTTGTACTGGAGGACAAGTGGGACATATGGTTGGGAATGTGTTCATACAAAGCCACAGACTGGCTGCCTTTTCCTAAATGTCTCCTTTTTTCAGCACTTACTTGACTAACCCCAGCGTTTAAATTGGTATGTGGTTGGTTTTAGACAATTTTATTTTTAGGTTACAAATGTTGTAAAAGAATAGCTTAGTTTACACCTATAAACTGCAGCCAGAGGATGCAACATACATGGCCGACACACTTGTACGTCGCCCTTGTGTGCATTTATTGCCCTGCTGGCACACGTTGAGGGATATGTGGTGGGATATGTGGTGTATCTTAAGATATTTTTGAAGGTGAAGGATAAAAACAGCCCTGCTGTCAGGGGCACCATCACACAGACTTCCCCTCACTTCCTGACCCTGGGACAGCCTTTTTTCCCAGACAGGAAGTGATGAAAACTTTCCAACAGCAACACAAACACAAACTTATTTCATTGTATTTAGGAGTTTATAGAATCCCTGTCAGCTCAGGGGATAGCACTCCGGCCTTTGCAGCGCTAGCTCCCAGGTTCGATCCCCAGCCAGGACATTTTCTGCATGGAGTTTGCAGGTTCTCCCCGTGTCTGCGTGGGTTTCCTCCGGGTACTCCGGTTTCCTCCCACATCCCAAAAAATACATGCAGTTAGGTTCATTGGCTTCTCCCTAACAATTGACCTTAGACTACATTAATTACACATGACTATGGTAGGGACATTAGATTGTGAGCTCCTTTTAGGGACAGTTAGTGACACGATTATGGACTTTGTACAGCGCTGCGTAATATGATGGTGCTATATAAATACTGTATTATAATAATAATAATAATAATAAATGCGTAGTTCATAATATATGTTTCAGGTTAAAGGGAGAGTATTGGGCGCATATAGTTAATACATTTATTAATTCACTGTGGTTTGTATTGGAATAGTTTGCCATTATGTAGCTTAATACCATAAAAAATAAGACGCCTTCTATAGAAGTCTATAGGAGACGTGACTCTTCATACTTTTTCACCCCTTCAGAACATTTTGTGTATAGTATACCTGTATTGAGAGTTGTATGATTGTCAGTTATATCTGTGCAATATCTGTTCTTTGGTTTTCTTCCTTTTGAAAAGCTCTCCATAAATGTGTAATTCTGCCTTTAGTGTCACCTTGGTGGACAATATATCACATATATACAGAAGATATGTGATCTTCCTGTCAGATTATAGTTCTGTCAGTAAAAGTTTCTTTTTTAAATTAAAAAGAAGTTATAGGTCTAGTGCTGCAAGTTATCTGACAATAGAAAATTACTGGCACTGAACTGAAATCCATTCTTGTCTCCAGTCCTAAATAAAAGTACAGCATCACAGTCTGCATAGGAAGCTGCAGCAAGTCAGACAGAACCTGCATCATTTCTGCCAAACCTAGTTATTCGTTGTATTCAAGTTTTTTAATTTACACTGCTGACCTCTCCCACCAACCATGAGCTGCCATCATTGCATAGGGACACAAAGAATTGGAGATTATGTATCTAAAATATGTAAATAATGAAAATGGGAAGAGTTTGTTAGCTAGTTGATAATGGTGGCAAGGTGGAACCAGGGAAAGCCTTTATATCCAGGCAGCAAAAAAAATAAAATAAAGTTCTGTAAAGAAACTCCTGGTGCATGTGTGCAAAGCTTTTTTTTTATAAAAAGTAAATAAAGTTTATTTCACATTCATATATGCAAAAGTTGCAGCTTAGGAGGAAGAAATGTTGCAGAAGCCCTGATAGGTGTTATGCTGTCAGTTGGGTCAAAAGAATGTGCAAAGTGATACTGGTGTCACCAGAGGGTTTTGCCTGCAGTGCTCATGGTACTCGGGTAATTGGCAGAGCTGCTGCCATGTTTTTACAGGGTCACCACCACAACCCATGGGAGCTGGTATTTAAACCAGAATTAAGATTTAATGCCACATACAAATTGGTGGCAGAGCTAATGCATCGTAGGATATAATGTTTCAATTCAAGTAATGTCACAGATAAAATAAAATGACCTCCTATTTAATTGGATGCGACATTGGGGAGATCAGTAGAAACCTTACCTCCTGACAGGTACAGAAACCAAACCTTTTGGGACTTGTCAAAATCACTACTGGCAATTCAGTCAATGTTTTCACATAAAATTCATAAAACTTCCTCCATAGATTCACACATTTTTCTAATTGGATTCAACTGAAAAAATGTGTCAATATTGAGTGACAGGAGTATAAAAATGTTATTACTAGGCCCCATAGCTTTAGTCATTAAAGTCAAAGTTGGGGTATCTTTATGCTGATGGTGACTATTGGCTATATCTTGACCTTTTTAACATGTTGAAACCCTTGAAAAAACTTTCACGTCTTTAGCCTGGTGGTCAGTAGGATAAATATCTCTTACATCGCTGGCCAGTGAGAACAATGTCACCCTAAAGATAGCCATAATGATCATTACTGTCACTTAAACTGACCTGAAAGGCTGGTTGTTTATGCCAAAGTAAAAAGTTCCATATACGATAGGAAAGACTCATATTGCTCCACATAGTACATAGCAGGATGCTTTTAATTTTTTTTAAACGTTTCTGTAACTTTTTAACAACAAATGATTTGCATTTGTAGTACTTTACTGTAGTATGTGGTTGTCTTTTGAAAAATTGCATAACAATTAATATAAGGTTGTGCTTTTACAATCTAATTTATTCCAGTTGTATGTCTTTGTTTAGCCCAATTCTTTTCTCAGACTGGGACTTGTATTGCTGTGTTATATTGATGTTTATGTTCTTCAGTTTTGCACATCGTTCAATGACAGAGCATTGATAACTGAGTTACATAAACTGCATCAGATCTATTTTCTGATCATCATAATACAACACAGCGTTATTAGGGCTGAGACTCAAAGACCTAAACCAACCATGCTATCCATATGTGATACAAAGCAACAGATTGGCTTCAATCCCTCCATCTTCAGCATTACACATTTTTACCTCACTCTCCACCAATGTGTTCCCAAAAGCAAATACCCAACACTTTTAGGTATAGAGGAACATGACACTCACTTGCTGTGTCTGTATTGGACCAATCACCAGATACCAGCGTGTGGAAACAAGGAGAGTCCATATTCCTATGCAGGATACGATTGGAGCACAGAATAGCTTCACCTGCTCATGGCAGTGAAAAGGACTGGTTGTGGTGTAAAAAAGAAGTTGGGTATGTCCTGTGAGTGGGCAGGAAATTAAAGCTGAAGGCCAGCCTTACCTTCAGTCTTGCACAGTTGTACAGTGTTCTTTTCTGCACTGGATAATGCTAAATTAATGTACACTGTGATCTATGTACAGTGTGCATTGTATTTTGCAGCGTCAGATATTATTTACTAATAATATTATTTAAAGCCAGGATATATATAGCGCCAACATATTATGCATGCTGTACATTTAATAGAGGTTGCAAATGACAGACAGATGCAGACAGTGACACAGGAGGAGAGGACCCTGCCCCGAAGAGCTCACAATCTAGGAGGTGAGGAAGTATCACACAATAGGAGGGGAGATATGTAGTGGTGGGAAGTAGTGAGGGTTTAGGAGACAGAAGAAGGGTAAGTTAGTTTGAAAAAATGGGTTTTCGGTGCTCTTTTAAATGAGCAGAAAGTAGGAGCAAGCCGAATAGGATGAGGAAGACCATTCCAGAGAGTCGGGCAGCTCTAGAAAAGTCTTGTAGCCGTGCGTGTGATGAGGTTATGAGTGAGGAAGTCGGCAGTAGGTGATTGGAGGAGCCAAGAGAGCAACTAGGAAAGTATTTTTTCTATTAGGTCAGAAAGGTAAGTGGGACAATAACTGTGGAGGGATTTGAAGGCAAAGCACAGGAGCTTGAATTTGATTCTAAGGTGAAATGGAAGCCAGTGTGGAGATCTGCAGAGATGGAGAGGAAGAGGAGCGGTGGGAAGGATGGATGAGTCGGGCTGCAGCATTCATAATAGATTGTAGGAGAGAGTCGGGTTAGTAGAATACCAGAAAGGAGGGTGTTACAGTAGACCAGACAAGAGATAAGAGCGTGTACAAGAACTTTGGTGGTCTCTAGGGACAGGTGGGGCGGATTTTGGAGATGTGGGGCAGGTGAAAGTGACAGGACCTAGAGACCTAGACCTAGATTCTGAATATGAGGGGTAAATGAAAGGTCAGAACCAAGACAACGTGCCTGCGGGAAGGGATGAAAACAAGGGGTGTTAAGAGTTAGAAATCACTCCTCATTTCATGGCTCGAGGACGTCTAGCATTGTCCAAGCCCTTTGTATTCCAATCTCTGGCCTGCTTATTTCATTGGATTTCCCCTATGTAAATATTGGAGACTCAGCACCGTGTGTGTGTTATTTAGGGTAGCCTCATGCACATACAGTCTGGCCAGGAATACCAACTTCTCCACACTGGCATCCATCCATCCATCCAGTTTTGCATAAATCTTGAGCTAACCTCAAGAACTTTTACAATGATTACTTAGACAGGATACTGTAATATTTTCGGTAAACAATATAGAAAACTTTTTTGGACTCTTCCATAAAGAGTCACAGAGACCCAGTGAGGACTTTGCTGGGTCTCAAATAAAGTATGCCATGAAAACAAAAGGTTTTAATTTAAAAATTGGAAAGGGGCAAGGTTTAAAAGAAACCAGACAATACAAAATATAAGCAGCTTTAAAGTAAACCTATTGCTTTTACCTGTATAGTTTGTGTCCCTGTCCTTGTCACTATCACAGGAAGTGAGGGAAATCCAACATTTGGGAAATCCAACATTTGTCATTTGATCAATGGGTGGAGGCTAGTCTTCCAATACTTCCATACTTGTACAACTGCAATTGGAATGGCTATTGTACTTGTACACCAAGTCTAATCATCATGTCTTTTGTGGGGATTAATATACATCACAGTACTTCACAGTCCTGGCCCACAATGGGCCTCAGTTTTGGATAGATCAGTTTCAGGAAGAAAAAAATGACCAGGTAACACACTTCCCAGGGAAAATGCTCAGGCATTATTTCAGAGTATATTTTAGCCATTTTTGTACAAATCTCCATGTTTCCAGAAAATAGATTTCATTATATCCGGACTGGATGGGAACCCATGTAGCCAGCACTACCAGAATGGTATGAATTGTATTTCCTTGTTTTTATTTGATGGCTATGGATGCACTGAACTTTTTGGATCCTGCGTGTTACGTTATTTTGTGGTCTTCTGTATTTTTATCCTCTATATAGGTGTATTTATTATCCAGTTGGAGATTGTGGGTAATTTTCAGTGCCTGATTTTTACTTTAGTTCAGCAATAGAAAAGATACCTTCTTACATTTATTAAGTGGGATATATTCCTCAAATATAATTGTTGATGGCGGTGGGTTGTAAGTTTTCATGAATACTTTATAACTTAATGAATGAACTGTGTCTTTGTTTGTAGCTTGTCTCCCCAAGGAATGGCTAGAATTGAAGATAAGTAGTAAGTTACTATTAATTTATGTGGGATGGCTTTTCAGCCAGGTGGTAATTACAGCAAATACCACTTACTTTAACCTTTACATCAATGTTTTAATCATATATGCACCCACTTGGCGCTAACTGTACCTGTGACTTGAACTGTTTTTGATGCAAATTGCTTTTCCTTTGATGCAGCTCATTGACGGAAGATAGGTTTGACACCACTGTCATACTTAGAAAGTCCTACATCTCTGCAGCTAAATTGGTTAGGCATTATAATTTTGCAGAGGCACTGTAAAGACCGTCTAAGGAAAAGAGCCTTGCTTATAGAAGATTAAAGTGGGGCTGACCTGGTGAGCAAAGCAGTTCTTAGGCTCTGCACACTATTAGCTCCACTCACACATTCAAAAGGAATAATGAGACTCCATTCTCTAATAAATATGTGTCTCCTATCTTACCCATGATGTGTTTTGCTTTGTGGCATGCTTTAGTCTAGAAGTATACCCATTCCTCTCTGTTGTTTCAGAGATGTCTTCCCAGTGTAGAAAGAATAGTTGAAGGGATATGCCATGCATAGTGGGAAAATAAGCCTGCAAGTTTAATTATTCTTATAAATAATGTATAAATCAGCTCCAGCTTTCAGGGAACGCTTGTCTTCTCGTGGCAAAGAGAAAAAAATGATGCTTAACCCATTCATCCTGCACTGTATTAACACTGAGGGTGGTTATAGTATATGTATAGTGCGTCTTACATTGGATGTATATCTACGGACATGAGCAGAATAGCCAATACTGAAGTGTCAAATCCAGAGTTTTACTGGAATGCCATTGAAGGCGATGTGTTAGTAAATAGTCCACTGCACAATAATGCACTATGTACAGCGACTCCTTCTTTAATTGCTGGGTGGCACTGGAAAAATATTCACAGAAAGAACTTGGTAGGCATTTTCTACAATCTCTTTGCTATGTCTAAGGAAATATTACGGTGTAATGCTTATGCAAGCTGTGTGTGCTTTTCCCAGCATCAGGGTTCTTTAATAGGTAACTTGCTGTGTTTCACACTTCCAGTAGGCAAGTGTATGGCTTGCTTTCACCATTGGGTTTACTGTGCTATTTAACCTTTTTTGAACATTAGGGAATCATTCACACTGCGGCGCAGTCACTGTTGCTAAAAAAAAGCCTTGAAAAAAAGCATTGAAAAGCCTTCTTTTCCATACTAAAGTTGCTTGTCAATCTACAGTTTTGGTTTACAATCCAGAACCTTCATATGGTTTGTTGCACAGAACTAGAAATATAAAATGATGAGTAAAAAGCAAGGGTAAAGTAATAATAAAATGCTTTTACTGAATTTTTTAGGCCTGGAGCTACAAACGGACTTCTTTTGACAGACTAATAGAGTGGTTGCTATTTAATGCGACCCATGATATCACCAAACTCCACAATTTAAGTTTGATATGATTATTGCTACAAAGGACTGTCAGGGAATGTAGACATATTTAAAGAATTGAAGGTCGGAGGTTATGGACATACCACAGGTTGGAGACTGTACATTGGCTATAGAAGACAGTCAGAGACTGGGGATGTATTATGTGAGGGCAGTAGAGAATATCGCTAATAACCCTTTATCCCAATCCACACTTTTGGAAATCCAGGGCCACACAACCCATAATAAAAGCCTGCAAATATGTCTCAGACCATAGGTCTGGCCCAGGGGGGCTAGTTATTAGGAAAGTCCAATAATGGTCTAAGATGATCATAGCTAGCACTTGCAACTTTTGTATCCTATCACTGGTAGGTCCAGGTGAGTTTGTATCTCCCAGCGTCATTTGGTGTTCAGGCTAAACATAAATACAAGGGTACTAAAGTATTACTACCTATGAGGTCTAATGCTCCTTTAATGACCCCTAATGACTTCCTCACTCATAACCTCTTTCTGTGCAACGCTCCAACACTCCTCTAGAGCTGACCCCACTCACTGGACCTCTAATTATGGTCTTTTCAGTTAAAGTAGGGACCCCATGTTATTGCTGTCTTGTTTACCATTGTCACAGAGACAGAAATCTAAATCATTGGATTAGGGTAAATTCTTGCTTGTTCACACTAGTATAAAAGACAACCCTTTAAGTGTCCTGTCCATTATATAAAAAGAAGCCAATTTAGCTGGTTTCCTGTTTGACATTTGCAGTGGGATTTACAAACCGGCACACATTGAAACTTGTAGCTGGTTCTCAAAACCTGCCCTTGCAAAGTGTTGACTTTTTCACAGTACTAACACAGGCAGCACTTTTGATTTCACATGCTTTTCAGCCGCTGTAAAGTGATTCTGTCCTATGCTCATAGTGCTGCAGAATATATACTGAAACAATACGAAAATTGTTTTTTTTTTTAAGATTATTTTTGACACCATATCATTGATCTGCACAGAGATGACATTATGTCCTTTATCAAAATTATTCAAAATGGAGATAGCTGTACAAATATTACATTGACAGTGGTTTGTCATTTTATTTTATCTATATACTGAACCACTGAATGTCAAAGCATTCTTTTTTACTGCGGTGGGGGCAGACTTCTTAGTAGTCAAAGCATATATATTCAGCACCACCTTGGCATGGAAAGTCTATTGCATCTGTTATAAATAGCATGTCTGTGATATCACAAAAGAGACGCATTTCTCCTTTTGGTCCTTTGTCTCTGTTATTATAGTTCTATTATAATTTTGCTGTTCTAGATGTTATTACCATAGTGGATAATGCATGCATTTGTTTTCAGAACTACATTTCCCAGAACTCTTCAAAGACAATGTATAGAACAATGTTTGAGGGCTGTCAGAGATTAAATTGAAGCATCTAACATTATGATCCACCTGTACGGTCAACATTGCCCTATTAACGGCAGATTAAAAGATGGCTGATGGTGTGAGAGGGGCTATAGATGGCATTAAAGAAGAGATTTAATATGGGCAGCGCTAGAGAGGGAATTCAGCAAGCAGCAGTCTGCTGAGATTCCTGGCTGATTCTCTTTCTGCAGGGGGAGAATTTAAGCCAGAGGGATTTGGGTGACTGAAATGCAGGATTTGGAAAAGCTGGTCTGTTATGTAACCAGGTTCAGGAGGGGAGAGAGAGACAGGAGGAGAGAGAAAGCAGGAGAGATAGAGAAGGGAGGGGGAGAAGAGGAAAAAGGGAGGGAATGAGGAAGACAGTGAGAGAGGAGCACAGACTGATACATAAATAAATCTACATTGAAAGTAATTCTAATATATGTCTCCATGTCTTTCCTTGGAATATATATATATATGTTGTATATAGGTCTGTAAATACTTCAGCCAGGAATCAGCTGGAGATAATCAAATTAAGTAATAATTTCCTGTTTGTGGGTACAAAAAGACAACCTTGGCCGAGTGATCATGGGGGTAACGATCAGCCGGACAGGTTAAAATGTTTTCATCAAGTTATTTAAACACCAGAGATGTCCAGCTTTGATATCTGCTCCCCATTCTATGGGCATAAATGTGCTTGCTTATTTGACCCAAAGCTATTATAAAATATCATTTGTAAAAGCAGGATTGTGTATGCGACAACTGGCTCTCCTCTGAGATTTCTTGTCACCTATAGAATTATTAGTGCGGATCACGCAAATTTAACAGGGTCAAATAATTACTTTCGTCTTCCATAAATCTGAGCTTGCTAAAAGGCAAAGATAATTGGTGTCTGCATGCACCCAGTACTATGCATGCATGCTTTCATAGCTCTCTCTTGAATCATGTGATTGCCTTAAATAACTTTATCTGTTTTATTGCATTATTGTGCATATCTGCTGCTTCTTTAAATTGGAGGATGATAGACAAAATGTCTTTGCCTTAATCCTATATCTGTAAAAAGTCAAGCTATAGATGTAGCAGGATATAAAAAGGATTACAGTATACAGCTATCAACCTGTACAGCTCATATGTTCCCTATTTCCAGCTGCCAGAAAGGCAGTTCTAGTCTCTGGGATCAAGCAGAACTCCCCGCTAGTAGCAGCTACAATTAAAATCTACGATTTCCCACCACTGGCACAGAGTAGTGACACATGCAATGAACCTGATAAAAGTTCTAAAAGGTTTCTGAGTTAGTTAGCTACAATATATCTATCAGTAGACTAACTGTATTTGTACAGTTTATTTCACTTTTCTGACATCTGAAATATAAAATCTTTTCTGACATCTTATGAGAAACTATTTTACATATTGTGAGTCACTGGCTGTCAGGATTGTGGACAATATATATGTTTCACCTTGGTTTCTAACTTACACATGGTGATGGGCTTCAGGATTTATGTCTGCAATGGGGGAAAGGAAATTGTCCTCTCAGATCTTAATAGGTTCTGGAGTCAGGTTGGATCTTGGAGCTTCGGGTGAGATACATTGTCCAGTTGTGAGTTCACATTTATTTATTTGTATTCATATAGCGCCGACATGTTACACAGTGCTTTACAAAGTCCATAATCATGTCACAAACTTCCTCAGAGGGGTTCACAATCTAATGTCCCTATCTCAGTAATAGGTCATTACCACAGTCTAGTGGCAGTTTTCAGGGGAAGCCAAACAACCTAACTGCATGTTTTTGGAATGAAGGAGGAAACTGGAGGTAACATATGGAAACCCATGCAAACATGAGGAGAACATGAACTCCATGAGTTGGCCAGCATGGTGGCTCAGGGGTTAGCACTCAGGCCTTTGCAACGCTATGTCCCAGATTCAAATCTCGGCCAGGACACTATCTGCATGGAGTTTGCAGGTTCTCCCCGTGTCAGTGTGGGTTTCCTCCGGGTACTCTGGTTTCCTCTCACATCCCAAAAACATGCAGTGAGGTTAATTGGCTTCCCCTCAAAATTGACCTTAGACTACATTATTGACATATGACTATGGTAGGGACAAGATTGTGAGCTCCTTTGAGGGACAGTTATTGACACGACTATTGACTTTGTACAGGGCTGCGTAATATGATGGTGCTATATAAATACTATATATTTATATATATATACACACTATATAATAATAGTGTCCTGGCTGAGGTTCGAACAAAATACTGCTAATGTCTGGGCCACAAAAGAAAGACTGCTAACCTCTGAGCCACCACATTGCCCATCTTATCCTTACCCAGGTGCTATGAGCAGAGTCTGGTGGTAAGTAAATTAAATCAAGTTTTCCAGGTCTTTTTTTTCTCCAATTAAAATTGTTATTATTTTTAGGAAAGGGGCCCAATATTAAAAGTGGATTTTTAGGCCCCTTTAAGACCTTTAAACTACAACTGCCCCTATTAAATTACAATGTGGCATTTGACAACAAATTTGTTGTGTGGTTGAAGTCGAGGTGCAATCCTTCCATTGTTAGAAAAAAAGCAACCCTGTGGCCAGAAGACGACTTACTGCTTTTGGAAACCGCCCAACGATCCAGCAACTTGCGAATGCATGTACACAATGGTTTCACCATTGAGTCTGTAGTAAAACACTGTGGTCAACCAGAGGTCTGAAATGACCTGAAACGAAACTTACTGTGTACAGTTCCTGCTGAACAACACTTATTAGTTACATTTTGCAGCCATGATTTTTAAAGTGTTTCTGAAGCCCAAACATTTTTTTAAGTCTGGATACGGCAAAAAAAAAAAATACACTTACCTTTAATCCTGTAGGGCAGTCCGATTGCTCTGGGGGTGTCCTGTCCATCAGGTCCCGCGTCGTCCCGACATTCGTCCCGGAAACAGGCGCCGCCATCGTCTGCTCTTCTTCCTGGTTCTTCATCCCACGCCACCCCACCCGACCCAGGCCCAAAATTGGGTGACGTAGGATGAAAAATAAATTTGCCGATCTCACTGTACATGCTTGAGATCAGCAGATTTTTCTGTTTAGGCAAGAAGGCTCCTTCTGCGCATGCGCAGAAAGAGCACCCAAGAGCCTCTCAGGATGCCTGATGTAGGTATCCTGGGAGGCTTTGCGCTCCCATTCATTCTCAATTGCCCAGGTGGTCAAGAATTAGGGGGCAGTGCTGCACCCTTTTTTATTTAAAAAAAAAGGGGTTGTCTATCCTTTTATGTAAAGTAAAATTTCTTAGTTTAGGTACGTTTTCAGCACTTCAGTAGAGGGAAAAGAAGTTTTATTAGAAGATGTACTTTAGAGAATCTATGTATGTATGCAACATAATAGGCCTGATTTATCAAAGTTCTCCAAGACTGGAGAAGATAGACTATCATGGCCGAACCCGGGTGATCCTGCGAACCTGGAATGGATCTAGCTCAGGATTTGCCCAAAAATACCAAACTATTTTAAGGAATTCGTTGGTGTGTTGGAACACTCAGGTTCACCCATGATAGTCAATATTCTTCAGTTTTAAAGAGCTTTAATAAATCAGGCCTAAAATGTAAGTGTAAAACTTACAGGTATTTATTACTTCTTGCAGAGATTACATGACAACAACATATTCTGCATATCTAGGAGAACGATACAATCTATCTATTATTCAGCCCCACTAGGGGCAAGTATCTGGCATTTGTACTCCATAAAATTGCCTTCTTTCTTCTTCAACGGACAGAAAATTGCCCTGCAGCAGCACTATGTTAGTACAAGCTGATATAAGCCACATGCTTTCTGATCATTATGATTATGATAAATTAGGGATATAGCAAAAATACAGGTAATAACTTTCCAAGGTTTATAAATGTTTTGAACATAATCTGAAAAGTATGCCCCACCCTATCATATTGAAAGCCATAAACTCGGGATGCGAAACTATCCTGTCTGGTGGGATTACCTGTTTGAGCAACAAGGCACGCTTACCAGACAATGGACCAATAGGTAGGTTTGATTATATCCAAGTCAAGATGTCAAGGTTTCTCTAGCAAAGCGAAATCAATTTAGAGGCAGCAAAAAGCAAAAACTTTGAATTGGAAAGTATCAACACATTTTACTTTGTTATTGATGCAAAATACAGATTAGTCACCTCCCCAACCCATGCCTGGTGATTGTATAATGAAGGTGCATCATCACATTGGTAAAATCATCCTCCCGTATCCCCTCCGTTCTGCATAGGCTCCCACCAAAAATTAAAATACACATTTTCACATCTACACAACCTTTTATAAAGTGCCCATGTGGAGCTGTATAACGAAAAAAACTGGCTGCAGATCTACCAATGCCTGTACAGTTTTTAGCTTATATGGGAATCACCTGAATTGTATGTAATTCTGTGATGAGCTGTCAAAGAAACTGCAACCACAGCCTGCCTCAACTCCTTCCTACTGACAGTCCATGCCAACATGTGATGGATGGACAAACTAGCCTTTGAAAAGGTCTGGGATTTGAAGACTTGAGAGTTTTGCATACTAATAAGAAAGCATGCAGATCTCTGAAATCCCCTTTTATATAGACTAGCATCCAGCTAATATTGGTATATCACCCCACAAGTTTGCCTCAAGCTTCTTCCCCCTGTTGAAGTTCACATTACGGCTTAAAGCTTACCTAAACTCAACATTTTTACTTTACATAAAGAGGTAGAAAACCTTTATATATCAAGTAGGAATTTAAGGGTGCAGCGCCACCCCTTCAAGTCTTCAAGGCTGAATGGGAGCGCAGAGCCTTTTGGGATACCTACGTCACGTATCCTGGGAGGCTCTTGGCTCTACTTTTTCCACTAAGGAGAAAGAAATGCCAATCTCAAGCATGCGCAGTGTGATCGTCTCTCTCTTTTTTTCCCCATTTACAGCAGGCTATGTCACCCGTTCTTGCACCTGTACAATGCAAGGTCGGGTGACGTAGCAAGAAGACCGGGAAAGAAAACTGAAGATGGCGGACTGGAGCTTGCTCCGCGCTGGGACGAAGAATAATTCTAGGACGGCGTGGGACCGCATCAAAAAAAGGTCTAGGGCAATCGAGGGATCTGCAGGATTATGTATCTGAAATGTGTGTGTGTTTTTTTTACTTTAGTTCCGCTTTAACCACATGCTAAACTATATTTTGCTCATCATCCTAATATGTAGCTTATAGGTGAATGATAGTCCATTTTGCATTTGAATAAAAGTAGGTATGAATGATGTCAATATGTTATACGTACAGAATATATTAAAAATATTGCAAGCAGCAGGTTTTTTTTATCACTTTAAAAAAAAAGGTGTAAATTGGTCCAGGAAATGACATTTTAACCTGCAAGGCGTTACAATGCGTCTAAATTCATTATAGACCATTAGATTCAGTTCTGGGATGAAGAAGGTAATTGGCTATTTAATTGTACTATTACTTATTCAGTGTTCAAGCCTGTAAGTCGTTCTTTTTTACGTAGAAATTGCATAGCAAAAGCCATAATGTTGGAAGCTGTACAGTGTCAGGTTAAGTGTGAATTTATTATGCCTAGTGAGTTGGCCTTACAGAGGGGTACAGTTTAGCAGAGTAGACCCCAGGCCCCATGCAGACAAATTCTTCTTGATCATTAACCCTTGCTGTTTGCATAATGCAGGAGGTAGACCATGCAGAATGCTGTCTTTGCACAGCAGGATATAACTTCAGTGGTGGACTCTTTTTGTGACCTCTCATACACCCCCTGCAATGTTGTAGACAGGCTTTCATGGTTGTGCATGAAAAGACGACTAGGCTTGTGATCCCAGGACACAAAGCCTAATTTAATTAATTGGAAAAAAAGATGCATGCAAACTGTCTTTCATTATGCTTAGCTGCTTCTGTTTGTCCCCTTTATATACACTTACTGTATATACAAACAGCCTTTCCTAGTTTTTGTCTCTGTAGTAATGGTACCTATATTTCTCAGTGGCCCTGAGGATGCATCTAGTTGAAATGTAAGTTCATAGCCTGTTTTCTGTTTCAATATCCCTGACCCTGCTACTAATTTAAACTTTTATTATTTCCTTAAACCTTCAGTTTATAGCAAATAATACCAATAAATAACATAATGAAAGAAGAATAAAGTATGAGCAATCAGAGAGAATCACTAAGGGAATAATTACGAACATTGTTGCACGCACAAGGCCATGCTGATCTGCTCAAATCCTATTTGAACAAGTTCTGGACCAAAACATTAAGAAGCAAACACAATTATGGGTATAAAAACCCTGTGTTGTACTGTATAAAATATGTGTAACTAATAAAGCATCTGCTTTTTCTTATTATCCATTTTGATATCATAAACATTTTCCAACAGGATATGTTTAAAAGAATTCCTGCTTAAAACTTGATTCCTTGTAACTTCTCATTGAGTTGAAACTTTAGACTTTATTAGCCATCCTAGCTATCTAAAATGTAACTGTAATGAAGAGAAGACAAATCAGGGGAATGTTATTGGTTGCTGACACGTTTCTCTTTGTGGCTTCCTCGGGATAGTAGAGACCGTATTGACCAATACGGTTTGACAGCTTTGGTGGGTATCTATTCAGCAGTTTCCATTTGATCCTGGTCCATTGACCTATTCAAACTATTAGGTCCACTAAGGTCCCCTTATATGGATTACTAGACAAAAACAATTACTGACATCCTATTGGTCCTGTTTTCCTTCTTCACATCAATTCTATTATATACTCTTCAAAACATCATCCAGTTCCAGCAAAGCTGTCGAACCAAAACACATCTCAGAACTTATCAATACGGTTTCTACTATCCTCTGAGGAAGCCACATGGCGAAACGTGTCAGGAGCAGAGACAACCTTGTATTTTGATATTACCCTGAGATAAGAATACATACTTTCGACTATTTGTAACTTTCTTGTATAGATTCAGAACATAGTTGGGCTATGTCAAATTCAGAATGTCAAACCATGATTAATATATAAACTACCTTAGTTGCCACAAAGAGCCGTTTTTCTTTTTCTTTACATGTTGTTTACATTTTAAAAGTGAAGGAATCACACTCAACTAGTTGGACATTGGAGAACAAATGAGGACAGCCACCCTGTTACACATCACATTTCTCTAAGACAAATTATTGCCCAGGCCAGCCTACAGTTCTGGCTTATCCTGAAATATGTCATTGGCCAGGGTGTGTAAGCAGATGCTGAATTATGATTACTGTGTATTAATTATACTTTAGATTGAAGAGGAGCCAGTAGGGCAAGAATCATCATCATCCGCTGTACCAGTGGTTAAGAACTAGGATGGTACACTGGAATGCACGCATAATTGACACTGCCTAATAAATGTGTTAAAAATACATTTGTAAAGTATATTGCTTTAGTTTCAAGCTTGTTTAAACAATGTCTTTGTATCCACCCACATTTACATTGTAAAAAGCTTTATTGAAATGTTTTTTCCATTCAGTTTAGCGTAGTTGTATGGGCCAACAGTTGAAGGCTCAGTGTAGAACTTCTAAAGAATGATGGCTCCTGCCTTGTTTTCTGGAATGGAATAAAAATCCTCATAAATTGTTACAGAGTAGTATGCAGGAGAACATATTTAACATTTTATAACATTTTCACACATAGAATTTTAAACTGAACTTAAAATGAGTTAGCTATATTTTTTTTGTTCTTTGTATTGTAGAAAGACAGAAAATGGTAATTTGGACGGGGAAGATTTAGGGCCATTTCACACTTGCAGTTGACCACAGCATTTTACCGTAGGTTCAACTGCTCTTCCAACTACTCCCATTCAACTGAAAATGAGTAGTTGTGAACCTTTTGTGCACATATTTGCGGCTCTAGTGGATCTCGGTCCAATTTCTGAAAGCGGCAAGATGTTTTTTGAGGGAGAACCAAACTACAAAGGCAACACACTTTGCTATGTGCCTGAGAGCAGACAACTATACAGTTTTCCACAGCAAACATGTAATGGGCCTTAGTAAAACATACCTCTTTATATGTCTTGTACATGAACATGATTTTGATGCAGAAATCCCATTTTTAACTCCTCTCATCCCACAACTGCACTGCATAGATCCAAAGAACTTTATCAGTATCAGAATTAAGGCTTGTCTGTAAGGCTTTGTTACATCCAGGCCAATTCTTTCACTTATTATTTTCTGTACTGTTTTTGCATTTGATGGACAGCTATGTAGGAAAACATCTCTACTATTTTAGACTTCCATAAATGAGGTCCATATGTAGCATATTTACTATGTGCAGTTTGAACCCAGTTGAAAGTGACTATAATGCAGAAGTTTGGGGAAGCTAAGAATGGTGAGTTAGCTAGCCATGAGTCCAGGTCACACTGCATTGTAGAGAGGAGAACAACTTGCATATGTTTTACTGTGAAAAGCAATGTAGGACAGAGCGGTTCTAAAATGGATTTTCAATGGAAATGATAATATCAGTTTTTCATTATGTGCACAGCCAAATCTAAGTGTAACTTTGCTCTCTTCTCTTTGGTTTAGTAGCGGAATCAATTTTATCATCAGACTTGCTGAACCATATATCTTTGAAGCCTTATTTGCTGGGTAATATTCTACCTCTTTATGCCTCAGGCAAGTGGAGCCTCAGTAAATCGTTGCCTGAGGCCACAAGTATGATTGCATGGAGGTACACTATATATCTGTAATGCCTGGAGTTGGTGAGCCAGCTAAGATCTGCACTACTAAGTACAGCTGATGCAAATATATGTTATTCTCATGAACAGCCCTATCTTTTGGGAGATTATACTGCTTCTTAAAGTTAAAAATCTCTGAAAGTAAAAGAAATGTTTAGGTCTTTGATGTGGACATATAACCATTAACCCTGCACATAACAGCCTAGAATTTAGTTGCCCGACCTACATTCAGCATTGTAAAAATTATGGTAATTCAGTTGCATCCTAACAAAATGTAGAGTCTAAGACAAGTTTAAAATAAGGGCCTGCCAATGTATTCAACGTTTCATTTTAGATAGGTAATAGCCTCACTTATCAACCAGCCTTATGCACCCCATTTACTAACAAGAGTTCAAATAAAACAAGAACACTCAAAACAACTTTACTCTAGCCAGCCCTGTGTGGAGTGTATTTCTCTTGCCTTATCTTAAAAAGTGTCTAAAGCCAACATTTTTCTTTTCCTTTGGATATAGTAGGGAATAGATAAAACTGGCATTCCTTATTTTTGCCATCTGTATCCCATTTAGGGAAATTTGTCATCATTTCCCATTTTGACTGTGAGGAAATCTCTCTTTAACAACTGATATCAGAAGAAGCATCCAATTTTAAGAATCTTTTTTTAATTCCTTCTCTGGTGACAATTCAACAATGGTCAGCAAGACATACGAAACGGTGATTCTCTCAAGCAGGAACACACACAGCAGTGAAAACCTGAGAATTTTAAGCCATCATCATCTAAACGTGGCATTTTATAAACATTTAGCTTGCGGTAGACACCAGGCATTGCACACTAGTTAACAACAGCCTATAAGTAACATTTGAGTAACAGTAACAGAGGCACCATAGAGTAAGCCAGTAATTGGCAAAACACAGATAAGTAAATATACATACATATCCTTATACTTATATATAAGTACTGTCTTCAGCCTGTAGAAACCTACAAGCAGACATATTTTAATTTAAATGTATTATATGGATGCCAATTATTTTTTTTTTAATTTCGATGTTTAATATTTTGGTCATGTAATGTTCTTCATATATGATATGTAATTGTTTTGCTCCTTTACACACTTCCCAGCTTTCTGTGATGGGAAAGATTGTCAGCTTAAAGGAGGCTTATTGAACTCACTGATGATTTTTTTTATAACTGCAATGTAAATGAGCATACAAAAAATACCAATACTATAATTTGGTGGTTGGACGGAAAAACTTTAGTTTGATTAAAAATTGGCCACATACATTACATTCTGCTTGTATGATCTCTTTAAAGCCTCATTATTCTACCAACAGCTATACAATGAAAGGAACTACCAAATCATTCCATACAATATTATATCCTATCATTTGGGCTTTTATGCCTAACTTTTAATGTTTGTGAACCCAAAAATCTAAAGATCTTAAAATGTGTCACCTTTCTGTTTTTAATAGAAAATTGAAATGAATACCCAATGGATACAAACGTACTGCACACTTCATGTCCAAGGAGCGTCTTCTTTTTCATGTGTAGCTTTGCAGCTCTGTGCATTAGCTTCCTGGACAGTGTTATAGCAATGTTCTGTTTTATCATCCTGACTGACCTGACACTAAAACCAGCAAACCTGGAACTATAAATGAGTTACTTGCCTAGCTGTGCACCATGTTGTAGGTGTATGAGCCATGAGACTGGCCATACAAAGGTTTGAGTGGAGGAAGTCAGCACAGTTGTGCACACAAGCCAAGCTTTATACTAATTATGTTGAGCTATTGCTTGACATTGGAGAGGAAAACCCCTTTATTATGTGTCTCCACTAAACATGGTGACAACCTTACTGAATGCAGCAACATTCCACATACACTTCTTCAGACCTGATCCCATTTCACCTATTGACTTGGGCTATGGTTGCAATATACTTCTGTATTATAATGTTGTATGTGTGAGTGCTTTCTATTAGCCCGGAGTTCATTATATCCATCCTTAGCACGCCTCCTGCATTAATCTGACGGGCAGGGGGATATTTCTTATCTTCATGCTGCAAAATTACACAGCCTGTCTCTGCTGGCTGCTAAGAAGATTAGGAGGGAAAGCTGGATTTAAACTCGCATTACGGGCCTAGAGAAAATCACTCACCAATGGAGCATCATGTCTACATTCCAGCATCATTGCACCCTTGGTTATGGCATTTCCTTTACTCCATGCCTAAATCATTATGAACCCTATAAATATGTGGCCTCCTATACTTACAATATCAGCAGATTTCAGCAATATTTTTGCTGAAAGATATAAAAAAAAATCATAACAAATGATGTATGGTAATCATTTGACAAAAGTGCCATTTACCAATTCGGAAATATTCATTTGATACCCCCTAGTTCTTAAAGCCTAACTCCAAAATAAACAAATATTGTGTAAATATAAAAATTTTGTTATTCCTTTTTAAAGCTTGGTGTGTTTTGTGTTTTTATGCCAGATCTGTGCAGTAATTCAGTATGAAACTTTGCCTCTGAGCTTCTGGTAGAAGACCAGTCACTGGTGCTTGCTTACCTTGTGCAGGGTGACTGGTCTTTTACCCGCCTCTCCTGTAGTTTTCTGCTGGCAGACTGTAGTAAGTGGACCTGCAGAGTCTCTCCCACATCTGCACAGATTATCAGCAGTATAGTAATGATTTCACCACCAGTGTAAGAAAGGTAACATTTGGTTTTTTTAGGGCATTTAGTGAACAGGAAGTGAAATTATTTCCTTTATGACTATTGGGAAATATGTTTAGATTAAAGTTTTTGTGCCTGAAGTTCAGCCTTAACTTTTCTAAGCTTCAAAAAACAGTCATGTTCCAAAAGCTATAAACTCTGAAACAAATTACAGATAGTGCTACAAAACTATGAAGTTTGGCATGAGATTCAGTGAAGTCATAACAAATGGATGATGTATGTGTAGAACAGTGATTGGATAAACTAGAAACATTTTAATGAGGCTCCTGCAGTGTGTGTGGTGTGACAATATAATTCTCCTATTTGACTCAAATCCCTTTACTGCTTTTCTTAATAAGCCCATGAGAGCTTACTATTTTCTAAATAGCTGAGCTATTCAGAGGGCAGAGGAGGTACAAGCCTGGTACAAAGATGGAAGAGTGGGGGGAATGGCTTCATTTACCCACTGTATGCAATACATTAAAAAGGCTGAAGTTATGCTTTTAGGCGGGCAGGCCCTGTCAGTGTACAAATGTGTGTTTCCAAGCATTGGGTGCTATCTTTCTTTCACATGGAGTTTATACAGCAATTTGGAAATTCTTGCCTTTCGGTCATCGTTTTCTCAGCAAAATAGCACAAATGTGAATGACATGCTGAAGTTGGCTAACTTCTCCTGACCTCACTGGGGGGTGCACCGGACAGAGCCACGTCCACTGGTTGGGGACCCCTGCCATATAATATCAGTTGACATTGACCAGCTGGGAAAGCCAGAAAAAACAAAAAGAAATATTAGGACATAAGGAAACGGACGTTGTATGTGAGATTAGCTTCTACATGAACCTGGTAAGGCAAACAGAATTATTTTATATGCATGTCTAAGCAAACAATATACCCACAGTCATATGTTCACCCATTCATGTGCTTAAACTACAGTTACTAAAAGGTCGTAACAAGTGTGAAGCTTTACTGGAAACCTTGAAAATACAACATTACTCCATCGCATATCTACTCATACAGTAATATCAGAAGTTTTCGATGCATCGTAATAATCTAATTAATGCTTTATATGCATTCTACAGAATTACAAAACACTAGGCCTATTGATCTCTTTGTGATTTTGAATACTTTTTTGTTTTCATGTTGAATGCCCCATTCCTAATGTTTTATGTTGGTTTGAATGATCACATTAACTATATTTTTGTAGCAATAAAGATCGGATTGATACCTAAGTTTTACCTACTCTATTGAATATGAAATAAAACGTTTTAGCTTTACCTAACACTGCACTTCGGTAAATAGTTAAACTTGCTTGCTCAGTGTTACTGTTTACAGAAGCCTTTGAGCCAAATTTCCATAAAAAAGTATGGTGTAATCACATAGGTAATTGGGGTTGAGGGCAATTGGGCAAAGAGAAGAAGCCATCTGAAGCAGTTCAGGAACTGGATTTACTTTGCAAACACAGAAATTATTACCCAATCTATCTAATAATGCCCCCTTTGTACAAGGTTGACCAACACGACATTATACAACACAACTGCTTCCATTATGACACATTATACAATGTGCTTCCATCATGACATTGCTATCTACTTTTTATTTCACTGCTTCCATCATGACACTGCCATCCAATATGTTCGTGCATGCTCATGCAATAAAGGTTCATTTACACTAATATTTTTTTTAGCAGTGGACCAGTTTTCCATCATTTGAAGGCCTATACAGGTAACATTTGCTTTTTTATCAGGAACACTTAGAAATAATATGTGTGCAATACACATACATTGCAAATATACCCTTTGTGTGGAAAATAGCCATGCATTTCCTGGTATGTGAGGCTGCCAAGACGCTTGTGTGATCCAGTCTTATAACTTTATATCTGCAGGGTGAGATTGAGACAAGTGAAGATTTTCTGATGTTCTGACTTCTCAGTGTCCTTGCTACATTAGGAAGTAAAACCTTGCTGCTACAAAGATGGCTACCACAAACAAAGTACAAAACAATGCATGATAAATCAGTTTTGGCAGTGGTCCCCAACCTTTTGGATGTCACAGACCACTAAATTTACGGACTCCTGACCGCGCATGCACGGGGAGCTGTGTTACTCAGGGGAGGAAACGTCCTTGGAGTGATGTCATGATGCCAGAACCCCCCCACTCGAGAGACACAACCTGTCTACTGCCCTGAGCCTGCGATGCATACAAATTGCACACAAATGGGAGATAAATTGTCTCGTGGACCACAGGTTGGGGTCCTTTTTCTGGGCGTGGCTTCTAAATTCCAGTTCCTTATAATAGGGACTTTTTTGTTGGTATGTGAAAAGAAAAATGGTTTAATTGCAGTTATAAGATACTTTATGTAGCATTAATGGTACCGTAAGTTTTCCCTTGTTGACCACTTCTATTGATTTGAAAGGGAATGCTTTTCATACACTTGCCAAGCATTCCAGAAGAAAGTTTTTAAGAGGATGAAGGGCATTTTTGGAAGTGTTTGTCTGGAAGAAGTACAAAGAAAAGACATGTTTCTGCTTTCTAAAGCTCTTCATTTTCTGTTAAATGCAACCGCAATGCTAAACAAACACTTCAATGTGTTTTCCAACATACATAAAAGAACAACTAAGCAACAACTAAGAGTGAGAAGTCCCATGGAATGGTTTGTGAACGATTTTGCACACCTAGAAAGCAGTAACCACGCGTTACTTTACCATTCATGTGAGCAAATCCCAAGGCAGTGTAAAGAGCAATGTAAATTTGCAGTGCGGAGTCCTACAAGAATTTCTGAGATCCTAGATCATCAAAGTAGAATCTTTTTGGCTGGTATGGGATTTATTATGTTAAGTGTCAATCAGTGATCCTTACAAGACCATATTGAAGAGCCTAAAGCCCTCTCGTGCACCCTAAAACACTGTCCATCATCCACTCTTCTATAGCAGGTTGCTATTTTAAGAGGTGGTACTTTTTGAACTGACAGATTCGGACATTTTATGCACATTCTAGTGGATTCATACCTAAAGCAAATTTATGATAACATAATTCACAAAAGCACTTTATATTGTTTAAAGGTCAACCTGAGTTATGAAAATTTTAATTATGTAAAGCTCCTCTAACACCGGATAAAATAAGACTATTTTTAAATATGAAGCTGTCATCTTCTTCATCTACTGTTTTCATACTGTCATATATTGTAATAGTTAACAATATGACATGTGACTGGCTCCTTATGTATTTTCTATTTTTGCTATATGACTGCCATAGTTAAAACTTGTATTGTAAAATTAGGTAAATTTACAGTATCAATCTCAATATGAGGACACTAACACCTCCCACGTAGCATATGCTGTTATGTTAGTACATGATGGTTATTTGTAGCAGTAAACACACGCATGCACATAAATACACACAAAGTACATATACATTTCTTTTTTGTGTGGGAACCTTCTGGAGGCAAGAGCAATTAATAAAGGAGAGCCTGGAGCCGGAGAAAGGAGAGCATAGGCAAAAGGCGGACATGACAGAGGGGGCAGGGGGCCAGAGAGAAGAGAGTTAAAATGGGGAGAGGTGTAGGGATTGGATAGTTCAAGGATGAAGGTAGGGGAAAAATGATCAAGGGTAAAGGGTGAGAACTGTTAGTGAGGTGAAGCTGTAGAGGAGCGAGTACCCCCGCCCATCCTCCCTATGGAGGTTGGGGTAGTGGCGGCAGTGTTTTTGTTTTTGGGCTGACCAGTTGGATATGGGGCTGGCAGTTGAGAGTTCCTTGAGTTCTGGAGGGGAACATTCTTGGTGCTGCAGGGTACTGCCAGTGTGGTGTCTCCAGTGTAGTGGTAAAATAAGTAATGAACTACGAAAAGTGACTTTGGTAAGGAGCTGCTGGTGTGGGGTATCGTTCCCGAGGCGGTGGAGTGCGGCTGGGAACAATAGGCTTTTATGGCAGTTGACCCCAAAAAGATTGAAATGGGGTGATGAGGGCCTTGAGGACCTGCAACTAGGGTTGTAGGTGAATACGGGTTATTGATGTTAATGATGTAAATTATTTATGTTGTATAATTTTTTACAGTTATTTACTTATTGTTAATGGAAAATAACGGCTGCTATAGCCATTAAAACTGCAAATTGGTAGTGTGTGTTTATTTTTGGGGATTTGAAGAAGGAAAAAGGGTGGGATTGGGGGCTCGTTACTGACTTCTTTATAAAAGTCCAACTTGCCTGGCTGTCTGCACTTGCACAGTAACTCTTCCTATACTTGAATAAAGCCATACTGCTTGCATCTTTGGTGTAGGAGTAACACTTTGCTCATGTCTCCAGGGAGTTACTGTTCAAGTGGTGTCAGAGGAGATTTCTGCAAAGAGGAAGTAAACACAATGAAAGACCATCTCTCCTACACAGAGGTAAGTACGTACCAGGTAGGGGGTTCTATTTTACAATGGTTTAGCTGGCTAGGATGGGGAGGGTTGCAATTTTTTGTATCGAATATGGAGATGTACTTTCATATTGGATCCAGTGTGATTGTGCAGCATAATTTACTTCCCACTCAACATTTTGGGTTTCTCAGTTGTTCTGGTGCTCAAGATAACTAGAGAAATTCAGCTGAAGTAATGTAGCTATACTAGGAAAACATTTATTCAAGGTCTACTGAAGTCCAAAACCAGCCAATGGCATAACGAGTAAGATAAAGTGAACCAGTTCATATTTCATATTTTACTTTCATGTACCCGAAATGTACCTGATAATCTATTATTTGGGGTATAATTGGGGCATGGAATTGGGGTACTTGTTTAGCCATGTGCAAATTTTAGCTTTTGGAAAATCAAAGCATACACATGAATGATGGCAGCTTGCCTTGTAGATCCAGGGTAGAGTAGGGTAGTGATGTACATACCTCCCCAGTATCCTGTGCCTTAGATTGTTTTTTTTCACTTAGAACATAGTCCCTTTGGCAAATAGTGGACATTATACTGTATGGACTTGCAGTAGCAATATAGATAGATGGTAAAGCTTGGCCTTAGTTAAATTAAACATTGGACATTATCTACTACTTAGAATGTTGGTATTTTGGCCACAATGCCCTGCTCCTCTGCCCTAATAAATCACTGGCAGGCTTCGGGAAAATGCATATGTTGCTTGCTTTTGCTTATGTACTGTGGGAGATTAGCTTCAAAAGCACTCACTGCAGAGAGGTACTTCAGACAATTGTTTCATTTTCAGGGCACTTTGCCCACTTTTATTTACAGAAAAACAAAGAAACAATCCAGTGTTTTCCCTTGCAGAGGAACCAATTCATCACAGCATTAGATGAAAAAACGCCAAATTTTGCCTTCTGGCTCTGGTCTACCAGACCTCAAATTTGGGAGACCTTCGCCTAGCTCACCGGCTGCACACAGCCATTGTAGGTGGCCCATCTGGCCTCAGCTCCAACTTCCTCCGTTTCCAAAGACAGGTCCTATTTTAATATCAGAGGCCAGGTGCTTCCCAGCCATCCTAAATTTCTTGCCCAGAAAAAGGAGTAGTGCCTGGCCAGCCCATCTCTTCCAGTACACTCCGGGCCGGGATCCCAAATAAAGGGCTGAAATTCTGCAGCAATACATTTAATACTAGCCCTATCCAGGCCCTTTAATACCTTTTCCAACCTGAGGTTAATGATGCAAAACACCCCCTTGATTTGGCATTATACTATTCATTGTACTATATTAGCCAAAAATATATTACTAATGCATTATACAGCAGATTTATCAAGACTCTTGTTTTAATTTTTGCTTATCATGTTTAAAATGTGTAATTATGTAGAAAATATACTAAGGGCTTGTTCACATACTGTAAAGTAAAGCAAGCAGTTATTGAGTAGTTCTCAGACTACTACTCTCAACCGTTGATCAACCAATTTACCCTAGCTCTATTATTAAAATGAATGAGAGTGTTTGGACAGCGATTTTATTGATAACTAAATAACATTCCTCAACCACCACGTTAGATTCCATGTTCTCAGATGCCACATACTGTATCTGGAAGTTGAGTGTCTCTTTAAACTAAATTGATGGCTGACATCGATGGTGATGGTGTGCATCAACCAAAAGCTTTAAACAAAGTGTATGTACACATTTGTCGATGGTTGATCACATGCAGTTGAGAAGCGTCAACCTCACCACTTCCATAACTGTCCGTGTAAACCAGCTCTATGTTTTTTTTTTTCTTTCTTCTACCAATGTTTCCTCTTCATTTCAGCCTAACAACTTCTCACCGTTCATGTGTTTTGGTTTATACAAGGACAACCCCTTTAAATGGCATCATGACCTGAACTGACCATTTCATGCTTTTCTGGTAGAAATCCCATACACTTCCGCCCAATAATCTCTGCTTAGAAAATGTCCCCGCCTGCCTTTACTAATGGGCTCAGAGCATCCTTCTACCCTGAAACATTGCAAATCCTTATTTACAGGATCTTGTCATTTTTGGCTTCGGGGTCCCTACTTGTAAATAGTACAACATTAGCTGTTTTTGCCACTGGACCTTGGTGTCTTATGATCTGTAATCAGGCATTGGAAATGTTACTGTTTTTAAACGTAGTATATATATTTTTTTTCCAGAAAGCACTTTTTAGTAATGAATTGCTCAGCCGTTTCTTCGGGTACTGTGTGTTTACACTTAATGGAACAAAAAACGTCTGTGATTTGTTGCCCAAGATCTGTTGTGTTCTGCATCGGCACAGGTGACTCATTCACAGTGACTGAGCTAGTGATTAACTCATTTGTTCTCAGGTAGGATTGACACCAAAAACTGGCATGCATACAGCCATGCATATCAGCACCACTTAGCGCTACTTAGCAAGCTTCGGTCCACAATTACTAGCATTCTTCCTTGGCTGCTGGAGCCGACTGTGCTTCTAACCTGAAGCCTTTTGGATCAGCGAGCTGGCGTTACATAACAGTAGTTACTGTCTTTCATGTGGCGCTTGTAGAAAAGGCAAGGCAGGGCAGACTGGGAGGAGGAGAAGAAGAGCCCATTAAAGGCACATTGCCCAGAAAAAGTGGTTCAACCAACATTGTCGGTGCCTTCCCTAAAATAGGTTTTATAATGCTGTTTTACATTTTGACTGCTTGCTAGTTCTTTAGCTGAGCTTGTTAAATTGTTATAATCTGTTTTGTAATACTTCCACCTAGTTTTTTTATGTAACATCCATCCACTAATAACTTCCAGAACCTGACCCTTTGTGCGGTTTGTATTTTGCTGGGTTATGCAGCTTTTGTACTCTATATAAATAAATATTCGATTTCCGATCACTTATTTTTATAATAAACCTTTGAAACATGCACATATAAAAGCAAACTGCAGCCTGTATATTCCTTTTTATTGAGATGAGAAAGGGACACCTTTTAACTCAGGGGCCCTTCCACATAGATTGTGGATTTTGATATAAACATTTCTGACTTTTTGTAAACTATTCTTTACTTTATCTATGACTGTTAGAGAAATACTAAAAACGTCTGCGTTTTCTGGCCTTGGAGAACTCTCCCATTACCTGTTCCAGGCATGTAGACAAAAGACATACAAAGACAATTATTCTGCAAAATTATTATTACACTACCTATGAACTCTTATTTATGTTTAGTACATTATCACACATTGGATACACAAACAGCACATGTTTTTTTAGAGGTCTATAGATGAAACCAAAAAGAGACAGTTCAGGACAAAGGGATTTGACTTCTAAGAAAAATAGTTGAAAGAATTGAATTGCTTGATGTTTTATAGTCAAAAACGTGAACTCCAGCCTTGCATTCAGTCTTGCTCAGTTGCACAGCCTCCTCTCCTGCAATGTAATTGCTTACTGTGATTTTAATGCATACTGTGAGCTTTTCACAATGTTAATTAACATTTGCAGTAAATCATATAGAGCTTGATTCAGTACCTGGTTGGAGGACATCCAGCATCATCTAGAGTCCCCCTCCCCAACACGCACATCCTTACTGTCCCTATCTCAACTCTCTTTCATTCATTGGATTTCAGTTCTTGTAATCGTGGAAGCTTATCTTCACACATTAGTGTTACCCAAGGTGGTCTACATGTATACACAATCTGCCTAGGTATGCCCACCAGACTGACATCCAACTACCCTCTTTTATTTTTCCAAAAATCTTCCCGTAAACCAACTCACTGCTTGCATGAGATTTGGGAGCACAGAGACCTAGAAATGACTCCATTGGGGCTAAAAGGTATGTAATAAAAAGGGAAATGTTTTATTTATAATTTTTCAGCATGTTGATGAGGGGGGTATAGTAGCAACCAGTGAAAGGAAAATATAAGCAGAAAAATCTTCACCTCTGATATAAACAAATTTATCAATCTTTGTATTGCATACAAAAAAAACTTGTTTATGTGTATTGTTTGTTATTATATATACACATGATTCCTGACTGCTGCTGTCCTATTCTCCTTTCTTTTATTTCTACCAGATAAGGTCTTCCTGGTTAAAACAATAGACTCCGCAGACTATAATTCTAGTCAACCAGAGCCTAATGGAGTTTTCTAGGCTGGCAATTGTAGGATTGAAGAATCAAAATGTAATTAAGTAATTCTTATATGTGTTTTATAGTACATGTGTGTATTTAGAAGAATTGCAGTTCAGTATCTGGCTGTAAGGCCTCCATTGAAGCTGACCTATCTTTGGTTTTTAAGCTTGTTGCTGATAACTGATACCCTTTGTAGTGTGATGACTGACTGGGAGAGAATACAAGCATATAATAAAAATGTATTTCCCCGATAGGTAAGCTATACCTATCAATAGTGCAGGAGAGGACATTTAAACTATTACAAATCTTTATTGGTGATTCATGTTTAACTTCACATGATATTGTACCAGTTAAATCCTTTCATAAAATAAAAGTGATTTGTTATAACGAGCAGACATTGCATGGTAGTTCCCAGATCATTCGTAACTGATTTAAAGGAGTCAGGATTCCCCCAGATTTCCCATTTCATGTAATCTGCTGCACTGTAGCAGAGATTTGCTTTCGCCCTGGGCTTATTAATGATAGGACATTTGTTTAATTAATTGGAGCTAAGTTATTAAGCAAAACACTCAAGGACATGAAGGTGACTGAGTTGTATTGTGAAACACATTGTTTTTGTACCTCCTTAAACCTTTATAATAATGTCTGTTTTATTACGTCCTGACAAGCCTGATCTGCTGAACAGAGAAAGGAGTGGCTATTGCACGTCGGCTGCAGGCAGGACAGGCTTTGAAGCTTTGTTTCGCCAACACTGATTGCTGGAAAAGCTAAGATCTGTTTCATAACCTCACCATATGTTCTTGAAACCTCATACTCCCTTCCTTCCCTTAAAGTTAATAACCTGTTTTTGACAGCGTGTATTTCTTCATTTTAAGTATGATCTAGCTACTCACTTATAGGACTGTGACCTATATATTTTCAGCATGTTAAAATATTGCACAGGATCTGGAAATAAAAAAAAAAACATTTATCAGATATGAAGTCCAAGAAGCAGTGCTAATGAATGTTACTTGCAGCAGAGGTAGCTGGTAATAACTAATTAGTGATGAACTGTGTCCCAAGAATACTGCTGATACCAAGTCAGGTCTGGATTAGGAGGAATTCTAGGTGGACTGCTCATTATAGAGTTGAACATGTATGGGAACTGTTTTCTTTTCTAGAGGACCTCTGCCGTACTGTATATTCAGTTTTTCAGCCTTGCAGGCTCCTTGGTCACCTTCCTGTTCATTAGATATTTGCTCACCACTGATTGATTGGCCACCGAGTAGGCAAATACCTAGGAGATGGGCCAGGAAAGGGTAGTGTCACCTGCCTGGCCATAATGTGCAGCGGAGACGTGTGTTCCCCAAGCTTGGTAAAGCCAAAACAAAAAACATTCAAGCAACCCTGTCTTTAGTGGCACCAAATAAAATTAAAAATAGCCCGTAAAAAGGCAAACATGGTATGACATAAAATGTATTGGAGATATGGCCAATTGTTATACCTAAACCCTGACACCCCTTATGTCCATGCTGAAGTAGTGTACTGAGTCACTTGAAATAGTTGTTATAAATTTATTTTTATCGTACTTTTTTCTGTTACTCCCACTGGGGTTGTATGCTTTTCTTTTCTTTTCTAGGGACATAGGGATAATGCCCCATTGGGAACAGATGTTGTATCCCTTTGCTAACCTTCTAAAAAACAATAGAAATTTGTCTTAACCCTTCTCCAGAGTGATTTCCATTTAATTCCTTTTGCTACCATGCCTTACCTATCACCAGATTGTAAAGAAACTTCTGGCTGCCATGGCTTTTTCATTAAACATTTACTCCTGGTTGATGGCTTTCACTCAGAAATGATTTAAATGGCTATACATGCAGCTGCCCCCCCCCCCCCCCCCCCCATACCTCCCCCTGCCCACCATGTTTTTTTTGCCTTCATTTTACTCCTGGCATGGACGTTCGATGATCTCCACCGGATAGTATAATTCTGGAAAGCACTCATCTTTAGTCATGTTTGGGTTAAAGGTGGCCAAACCCAGTGGATGTTACTTTGGGACAGAGGCAGATTGGATAATTGAATGGGCAATAAGGAGTTGGGAGAGATATTTGTATTGTATGTTGCTTTAAAATTATTCACTTTAAGATCATTGGACAAAGGACAAGGGGCACTCTTTGCATCTGGAGAAAAAAGTTTATTCTCCCCATACAAAAGGAATTCTTCACAATAAGGTCTGTGTAAATGTGGAATAGGCTCCCTCAGTAATTAGTTTTATCATGCTCTTTAGACTGCAAGCTGGATGCTTTTCCAAAAGCACGGAACTGAGCAAAGTCGCCATTAAAGTTGCTTAAAACATAAATTTTTGAGGCACCTCTATTGTAATGGCATACCCTGCTAATATGGAACCTGGGGGAGTGCCGACCTGGTTGGTGCTCCCCTGCAATGTTATAGTTAGCCCTGCTAAGTTCAAAACACTTATTTATTTGAAACTCTATTCAAGTGTTTTACCACATGGAAAAGAAAAAGATGATAAAAACATTCTCTTTGTGTATATTCTAAACTTCAGTGTTGTCTTGCCATGAAAGAACTGTGTGTGCAAGGATCAGAGCATGGTCTGCCTGAGGTAGGATGGCTAGTTGCCGGTAATAAAGAATGAAAGGCCTAGTTGTTTCCCAAGGCCTAGATGTTTCCTAATCCCTTTCATCCCCTTCCCCCAAGTACTGTAGTGAGAACTATAATTTTAGGGCCACCCTTTATGGTTAACTCCAAACTGTAAAGCCTTTTAAAGATTTGCCTATGGACTATTTTAGATACCATAATTTTAGAGCACTCAATATTGAGATTTGGTATGGGATTACAATAGACACAGAGAAGCCCCTGTCATACTTGACAGGCAATTGGTTACCTGGGTACTGCTTAGACTCTGCGCCGTGGCCCTTCTCAGGGCTCACACCACCTCCGTGCAAGCCCCCTAGTGGTCCTGTCTCTCTGTGAATGACAGCCCCACTTATTTTGCCATACCCCATCTCATTGGACAGGTACATCTATTTTTGTGAAGTAACAGGTGAACAGCTTTACCAGTTTTGCTATTCCCCTCAATAGCTACAGGAACATTAAACAAGCTGGACCTTTTGGACATCCATCAGTCCTCAAGCTTCTCTCTAGGTTTCTTCCTCAACAAACAATAAAAATGATAAAGTTTTGTGGTGTTAGCTTAGTGAAACTTTGACTTGTTAAACTGCACACGTATGGTTTGTCATAGATTTATCTAGTGAATTGCTGCATGTTTTAGTGAGAGACTTTGCCAGGGAGATTCAATTGTTGTAAATGAAAAAGGCCTAAAAATGTTAACAGTCAACTTTTACACAAGCTACCTAGGCTCTTTTTAGACTAAAGTACTGATAAAGTAAAAGTACTAGTAAAGTAAAACTAAAGTATTTATTATGGTGGAAGCACAATTTTACAAATGATAGAAAATAAAGCCAGAGGAAAAGATCTAAGGCATCCAAGAGCCTACATCATTAATGAAATAAATTAGCCAAAAAAAAGGTATCAAAACTATATATAGCAAATGAAGTATAGCAAATGATAGCATTGACACTAATTTAATTAAGGAACAGATTTATGTTTTCATATAATTTGAATTCCATGGATTTATAACAAAGGTTCACCCTTTTGCCCTTAACCTAAGATACGTCTCTCTAGCTCAGTGTAGCAGACCATTAAGTCTGTGTTACATTTTGGAATAAAGCTCTTTATTAGAGACGTCCTCAAGTTTGACTCCAGTTGAGTTAGAAAATAAAACATTGTAAAGGTCAGAAATGTGTCTCGAGTGGACGATACACACATTTTTCACAGCTGTCAAAATTCCAACAACTCTCCTTTGTAAAGGCTTTAAATGTGAATTTATTCGTCCATTGTGCTTGGCTCTTCATTTATCAATGCCGGAAAGGTCTCCATTAAAAGTTCCCGGACTCTGGCCCCTAATATCAGAAACTGTTTGAATTTTCTGTTGTTGTTTGAAATGAGTTTGCTGTCTTTAACTGTTAATTAATAGCTCTTGGCTTTGTGTTCTCATACGCAGACTGTGGGTCCCTGCGGTTTGCCGAGAGGTAGTTTATCTCTGTCAGGGAGATGCTGGGTTTGGACGAAATGCCCTTCAAAAATCCTGGTGGGCTTAAAAAATGTCTGCCAGGATATCACTACTCATGCTTTCTCATTCTGATCTGCTATGTTGTCACATTAACCCTATCGATGAATGGCTACTGTACATGTATTCATTATGTTAGGTGAGCTAATGAAGTCATATCTACTCAATGAATCCATCACTGTCATTAAGTCCCTTTGGATGGATGACCTTTTACCCAATAATCAAGACACAGTCATGAGGTTACTACATGGTAATGACCCATTAAATGTGCCATAAAGACCCTGTACAATCCAAGCCTAGCTTTGCACATGGCTTCCTCAAAATATCAGCTCGCTGAGAGAGCCAGCAGATTAAAAATAGATTGAGAGAGCCAGTTTGGTACAAACCCCCTCAAGGGATGCAGGAGCACAGACTTCGCAGACGCCGCCTGATGCCAATTAACCCCTTAGCGGCCAGTCAGACACAGCAATGCCATATATTCATGTTGTACATGCAGATCACATCACCTTTGTCAGCGCTGTGTGCATTTGTGTCTTGTTGTCTGATAAAGTGTAATGTAAGCGTTTTCTGTATTGCAGTTTGCAGCAGAGATTTAACTAGAGCTTTGTGGACAGTGGTGAAATAATATTAACACTCATGCTGAATTTCCCAGAGCTCTTTGGCTGTTAAGACATTTCATAGTATGTCAGTAGAATTATATCAGAATATAGTAGACGGTGTCAAAAGATCTGATTAGTTCTTTTCCCAGGTCAGAGCCATTTTACATGTATTTTGCCAGGAATGGACAATGATCCTATACAATTGTACACATGACCGGTAGGATAGATAGGCCCATTCATTTTATAAATAAAGATTCCTAAAGAAAACCTTTAGAAATATAAGGGCTACCATTGCTGACCTCTAGTTTGCACATTCTGAGCCATTGACCAAGTATACAGATCACAGTCAGAGTTAAGGGTATGTAAGGCAAAACATTTCATTTCGTGCAAAGATCAGCAAGAAATGAAAAACACTTTTATGTGTGATAATTATTTTGGAAATGAGATTAAAGAGCTATCATTAGCTTCAGTCTTTATCCCATTCTTTTAGTAAGTCCATATGCAACTTGGCTATGTTTTAAAAAAGGATCTTTGAATCCTATACTATATATCCAAATATTTAAAATACTGTGCAAATGCAAGAAACCTATATACACAAGGCATGTGTTTATTAAACTTGGCAAATTCATAAATTTGACTTAGACATATGATCTTTTCTGTGCAGAGAAATAAGCTAAGCTGTGGTACTGTAAAAAAAAAATTTAAGCTATATATTTGAAATAAATTCTTTATTGTCTTTTCCTGAATAAGGGTATTGTCCTGGAGCTCTGCTCTGATAATGATGATGATAATAAAAATAGCAAAAGTGCTAAAATAAGCAAAAGTCCTAATTATTTTTTAACAGAAATTAGTAATACCGTATATACTAACTCCAAAAGTACCAAATATATATTAAAAAAATGCAAAGATAAATACAGTATATATATATATATATATATATATATATATATATATATTTAAAAATATGTCCTCTTTGTCCTATATCCTGGCTGGGGCCATTTAGTTCTTTTAGGAACACAATGGAACACTCAACATTCTAAACAGGACTTCAAGGTTGAGGGTGTTTTAAAGAGGATGGGAGAATATTCTGTTTCCAATAACTGTAATGCACAACCACCATAAACACTGCTGGGTGGCACTTTATCCAAGAGATGCCAACTGGCCAGAAACCTCCTGTTTGATCATCCAGATAGATTTGTCTTCAGAAGTAATCCGATATCTCATTAATACCCTTTCTTCAACTTGTCACGCACGGAGTGACATGACCACTAGGGGGCGCTACGGATTGCATGCATGTGGTGTGAGCCCTGAGAGGGGCCAAGGCACAGAGTCTAAGCAGTAACCAGGTCTTCTGCGGAGCCTCTGATGGTGAGAATGTTGCGCCGCTGGTTACTGCCAGGTTGCGGTCCTTGGGCACACCAAGGTCCGCAAAACATGGTACCACAGAGGTAAAAGAGGTCAGGTCACACGCCAGGGGTCACTTGCCAGGGATCCAGGAGACAGACTCTAGTGACACAGGGGCCACTGTGTGTCAAGGGAACGCAGGAGACACTGGGAGCAACAGGAGGCACAGGTGACTCAGGGATATCTATAGACAGACAGGAACACTGGAACAGCACAGTGAAGTTGGCTGGGAACCAACAGACTTGACAATGAGGGGTTAACGTGGGGTCTGGACAGAGAAAACACTGAATTAAGAACCAGGAGAAAAAGAACTAGCTCGCAGAACTAGGGGCTCGGCACAATGGAGACACATTGCACGAACACAGAGTGCAGTGTGTGAGCTAGCTAAATAGCCAGGGCTGGTCATGAGGCTATTTCTGATTGAAACGGAATTGATTGGACGGAATTGATAAAGCTTGGAAACAGAGGCACGCCCAGCGTCAGAACTGCCCGCATGCGCTGGACAAAGATGCCTGTGGTTTAGAGGGGAAGAAGTAAGTGTGACAGCTAGCCACACATATATGTCCACTCAAAGATTCATATATAAAGAACTAATATATCAAAAAGTTATCAACATGTTCATTAAAAAACCAATACACATATTTTAAATTACTTACAAGTTCATCCAAAATCTGTTTTACAGATTCCATACACAGCAGTTTACTCAAAGGAAGATGATATGTACTATAGGCAATGGAAGGTATTTAGGTATTTATAAACTTTCTAAAAGGAAACGTTCACTCTTCTCACAATTCTGTGTGGTAAGGTGTGTGAAACACATGAATCGATGAACAATTTTCAAATATTTAGTTTTAGCTTCACATATGTGAATTGTGTCTGTGTATATAGAGGTTCAGTTCTACTTCGTATTGTCAATCCACCCAAGAATGGAGTGTTAAAACTACCTGACAATTTGATATATCCCACTTTTTTTGTAAGGTACCTGCATCTTCATTTCCTTTTACTTTTCATTTCATTAGCTTTAGGCACACCAGCCTCTAAAACAGAATTGATTTTGGTAGATTTGCTGACGCATGAATTGAATATTCTTTGGTATTCATTTTGTAGAACATTATTGATAGTACACAGTATTTGGGAATGCCTAAACTGTGTGAATATATGTGGAATCAGCCTTGTCTCAGTTTTACATTTATTTCTTTGGTATGCCAAGTGCTTTGGATGCGAAGGCATGTAAATTCAACAGCCTCATAAAGCTGTGTTTTGAAAGTTGTGGCTCGTGTTTACAGATATGCTGTGCATGCACATTTGATACACAATTTAAAAATGATATGAGTAAAGGCCGCCTGTGGTGTAAACTCATGTGATCAGCAGGTACTTATAACATCACAAGAAGCTTCCTACATTGGCTGCCACAAACTGCAACTTCATTACCATCTGGACCTCTTGCTAGATTATAGATAAATGCAGCACATGCCGCAAGTGATAAATCCACAGGCCACATTGGAAGGAACAATGTAATGTGCTGCCTACTGAGAACAATATATACCACACAGTCAGGGAAAGAAAAAAATGTGGAAAGGAACACATGTTAAATAATGCCACGAGGACAAAGCTGCTGCAGTGTATTTGGATGAACAGGCTGAATGTGTGACTCTAATAATTCCACTGTAAAACAATTAAAACATGAATATGTTTATATAATAACTGGAGCATTCTACAATTCATGTTGAACATTTTATATTCATTATAGAACTGTTTCACAACACTTTATTAAATGTAAATGTATTCTGTAAGCAATTCCTCCCATTTTTATTTTCTCCATGTTTCTCTTACTACTATTAAACGTCTCAACATTCCTGATATTTGTACAGATTTGTATCACAGTCATGGCCGTCATTTTGGCCTGGCTGGACATTCACATCACTTATACAGAGTTTGCCATTTTACTGTTGTATGTTATGCATGTTGAATATTTGAACACAATTTTTGCCCCTTGTGTGAGGTAAGGTACACCACAATATAGTAAGGCTGGGGCTTGTCTGTTGATATTTTACTGAAATACACAGAAACTACCCTAATCCTGGCCTGACAACAAAAAGTAAAGACTTGCTATAAACATACAGGAGCACATTTCAAAAGAAGTTGTGAACAGATTTTGTACTGTGCCATTCAGTGCTTTGATCGCTGTACCATAATTAGCCTAATAGGTTCAGAAATACAATAGTAGAGTAACAGATCACCATATTTGAAAATAGCATAAACTGTTTATTTACCTCAATCTAAATCCACCATTGTGGTCTGTCTATGTGGCAACCTTTTATATCACAATAATAATTTTCACCTAATAGGCCAGAAATAGTACAAAAGTTGGTAAACAACAGCTATTGCTAGTCCAGTTTTGAACAGCCCATCTTCCATAATGGTGACGTCATCTCTATTTTTTTGAGTGGTGTGATGTCAATGGTATCATTATTTCTACAGAAATATTAGCATTTGGCTGGTTAAGGTGCAATATAAATGAACCCTGTAGAAATGTTAATTGGGCCCTAACAGCACCCTAAAAATGTACCTTCTTTGTTGTATTGCCATTGAAAAAATAACAGTGCTCTAACTAGTGACACACGGAGAGACAGGACCACTAGGGGGGGCCAGGTCACACGCCAGGGGTTAATTGAGAGAGACACCAGTGACACAGGGGCCACTGCAGGCACAGGGAACACAGGAGACACTGGAAGCAACAGGAGGTACAGGTGACTCAGGGATATCCACAGACATGTGTGGGGTTCAACCATTCAGCAGGTACTCAGGGTTAGTGGTCCCACACAGCACACGCCCACCAGGGGGATGTGAGGGATTCCCTGTGCACGAAGTCCGCTGACAGTGCGGGCTCCCTGCAGAGCATGTTCTTGGAATTAGGATGGGCGTGATCCGTGCGGGTCCCGCACAGCTTACACCCACTATAATGACATAGGGGATTCCCTGTGCACACATGGGGACTCCTGTGTTGCCGATTCTTCCCGCTGAGTAGCCCGCTGATAATTGCAAGGTGGTTGATCAACTCTAATAAAATATCAAATAGCTTTTTAGTACGTTTAGTTTAGTATGTATTTTATATTATGGTCAACTGTGCTGGCGGGCGGCATATTATTGATTTGATGTCAGAGGCTGTGGGCCAGTGGAAATCTGAACACGGGCCGCAATTGGACCCCAGGCAAAATGTAGTAAACTGTATATTCAATATTTCTAAATAGTGCTTTTAGTGCTTAATAGTGCTTTTCCCTGCTTTATATGGGCACAGCTTGCACTATTCAGTGGTTTGGAATTTAAGACATTATATTTTTTACCAATATGTGTAATAAAGCCTTGTACATTGCTGAAATAACTTAGTAGTAATGTGTATTATGTGAATAATGGACTTTTTGTCCTTTTTGGGAAGTAAGGTTTTCAGGGCACAGTAGACCTGTCCTCTTTGGGGTCTGTCTGTTTATTCTTTTGAGTTTGCTAAGCTAACTCTTCCAGAGCTGTATCTAAATTAGCCTAATAAATTGTCACTATAAGTGAGCCATCTTTGCAGATCTCAAGGGAGGAGCATGCTACTAAACTGGCTTGATCCTAATTTCAGTGCCAATCTAAAAAGACAATGTCACTTTGTACATTCAGGGCAAAATCATGGTGTGTTTGTAAAGCCCCTGCTCTACCAGCACTGGAATTCAATGTATCACCTATGTCAGGGGCTGGGGCGATCAATGACATCCCCCCCTTCCTCACATTTGTTTGCTAGACCCCCGCATTGTCAATGAGAAGAAGTCACACGCTCCCCATATGTGGGAGTACTATGCTTTATATCCAGTGGCAGTGGAGGCCAGCAGCATTGTGGATTTATGGTAATTAAGAGTTTGCAGAATAGGCAAAGCAAGTGTTTCTCTTAATAAATTGTCCTACCTTCCTTCAGAGCACTTCTAATATATATATTTAATATATTTTGATAAATAGAATATATATAAATAAATATATAGACAGAATAGTGTTACTGTAGCTTAAAAGTATATATTTGATTCTATAATTTGCTATTTTTTTAGTACAACATTTAACATTACCATAAATAATATGAATAAAAAATAAATATTAATGGTTGGAAAAATAGCAATAAAAAAAAAATCAACAGGAAAATATTAGCTATGACTCCCTTCATACGGTGTCATCCTAAAACAGGAAGTGTGATATTCACAGAGATATCAGGTGAAAATAAAGGGGGGGGGGGACTGATAAAACAAAACTATTGTAACCAGCATGCTTTACGAAACATTGTACGAAACAGATCAAAGTATAACCCTTTTATTTTTACATGGAATTTATAAAGACAGTAGATTTAAAAAGTTGTAGTAATACTTTGTGTTTCTGTATCTGGAGTCTGAACATTTATTATGTAGGTCATTGAAGTAATTACCTAATTAATTAATTAAAGTAGTCTAAGAAACTTAGTGTTGTCTTGTGTTGGTAACTTCGCTGTGACTTGCAACAGTAATTTAACTTTTGTCTGTCTGATTTTCTTTTTAGTTTTGAAAGGTGTAGGTATAATTGAAACCACTTTCAGAATATATTTTTCTGTCAGGTAAAATTTCCTTTCACTTCATGTTCTAAAGATACCATAGGAAGTGAGAAAACATTTCCCAAAGGTGAAGTGAAATCGCATCTTGGACTAATGTCATTGGAACAAGTGTCCTATTTGAAAGATTTCTCCTTACCTCCTGTCCTAGTGGCAGTGCTAAGAATTTGGATTTTCCCTCTTCTTACATTGATGATATTGGAGAAATAGAAAAATTAAATTTACTCAACAGGGCGCATACAGAAATAAAAGTATATGAGGAGTTTTAATCCTTTTTCTACCTAATGCAATAGTAAAAGAAAACTTTGGCTATACCTAGTTTATACATTAAGCTAACCAAACACTACATGCTTTTTAATTAGCTTGTGGGGTAAGAAGTGAGACATGGTAAAATGCATTGAAAGTTGGGATCATTAGTCAAAATGTCATCAACCATGCTGGGACTTTTTTGCACAAATCTCATTTAAAATACAGTATGTGGCAAAATAATGATTTGAGCTAGAGTTGGAAACCATGTCCTCACTTCTGTCACCCAAATAGACTAATACAACTGGAAATGCAGCATCAGAAAAGGGAAAAAGTGTGCAGAGTGATGCTGAATGGGTGCTTGCATTCTTATACAGACCTATTTCTTTTAGATAATCAAAACTGCAAGTAGTGTAGCGAAAAGACAAAAAAATACTAACAATATTAAACTGCATGATTTTTAGATGCAACACAGCAATTTTAAAAATGAAAGAGAGTATTTACTTTGAAATGTAAGATTGTCTGCTCCTAATTTATAGATGTACTAGATGTACTGTGTTCTTGTTCCAGGTCCATGGAAGGCTTGCTGGACCTGATTTTACTGAACGTCACAAGGAAGGCAGACATCCTTGTGGGTTCTTCTAAACGTTCAATAAATTGTCACTGGAAGCAATTGTGTGTTCTCCCCAATAGTGCATGTTATTAGTCTACGTTTAGGGATCCGATACAGCGGATCACTAGGTGCCATCATAGGACCCTGTGGCATGTTTTTTTTTTTTTACTTTTTGGCAGTAAGAGTAACTTTGGCTGATGCCAATCCAAACTCTAGGTGTATAAAACTGATTATCAGAAACAGAAATTCAGCTGAAGAATTTTTTGCGCGAAAGATCCAGCCAACTGGCTGTTTCTTTTGTGTAACATAATAAAGGACACTTGTCACATTGTTATCCCTGTACCTTGACAAAGCAGGGACACAAAAGAACTGTAGGCATATTGGAGAAATCTGTAAGGTCCCCTTGTATTGTTAGGTAGTGCACAAAACAAGGCCTTACCTTGTAGACATTGTGGAGATGGATAATAATAATTCACAGAAGAGGAGTTATTTAATACAAAATCCAGACTTCCCACTTAACCCCTTAGCTTTCTATCTGTTTAACTATACAATGGAAAATGGATTTTTAAATTTAAAGAAACAACTATTTGCTAAAGCATATCTAAAGTTAAAAACAAAATATGGAATATAATGCAGCTTATTAGTCCTTAGGCTTGTAACCTGCATTAGTTTTCTTTTAAAAGTCCTTACTTTCTGCTACTGATCTTGCAAATAATTTACTGTTCTTTGGTCGCGTTGCTAATCCTTTCACTGTATCTTTGGAGGGAGCCATGGTTGTCAGACATGCCTTCTTTTCTTTGTCTCCATCATATAGGGCAGGGGGTGTCAAACTCTGGCCCGTGGGACAAATCTGGCCCGACACTCCCTTATTTTGGCCCTCAAAAACTGCAGCTGGCCCACTGCTGGCCTGCGTCTCTAGACCAGCCGCCTCTCTGCCTATGCGTGGCCCCACACTTTATAGATGCAAGTAATGCTGGGAATTGTATTAGCAGCATCACTGGTGTCTAATAAACAGTAGCCTGTGTGCAGACCCTGCAGAGTTTATACTGACAGGTAAACTCAATATTAAGGAATTATCAGGATTAATATTATCAGGAATTATCATGGAGCTATTGCTATATTGTTTTACTGTGCCAGAGAATGCAACGTGAAACCAAATGAATGCAGCAATTCATTAGGTTTCACATTGCATTCCCTGGCTAAGTAAAACAATTAACCTCAATAAGAAGAAACAAGAACACATAAGAAGAGCATGCAGTAATATGAAGTGTATTGATCTAAATTTAGATCTAAATTTAGATTTAAATCTACAACAACCATCATAAATAATATCACTATAATATCTAAGATTCAATCCAAAAATTCTCGGGCTGGAACATACCTAATCACATGCAGCCTGAATTTGCTCCTTTCATTCTTTTACCTAGACTGCTTTTCAACTAAAAAAATCATACAACTTCTACAACAACACACCACTGAGGAAGCCTTTAATAGGCGAAACGCATCGGGAAATATGTGACCTTAATAGGTCCCCCTTTATGTTGTTAATTGACCTATATTATATAGTGCTAGCAAATCTATGTCTAGGAGAAATATCCAAACCCTGTGACATTAACAGGATATAGGATATATGATTTAAAAACTATACTATATTATTACTATGTATGTATGTACTGTATATACAAGAATACACAAATAAATTTCATGCTCAAAACTTTTTGAGCCTCAAACCTCTTTTTTTCTCTTCTACCTTCAAACCATGTATTTTAACCTCCCTAGCAGTTCATTTCTTTAAATTTTTTTATTTCTTTCCGGTTTTTTAAGCGGTACATTGTTTTTCGTGAAAATTTATTTTACGGTATAATATAATAGTATAAGTATAATAAAGTTTGAAACACAAAATCATTACATTGAATAAATGAAAAAATCTATTTGATAATATTTTTTTAAAAAAAAAATTTTAAATTTAAAAAAAAATACATATTATACGCATACTATTATATTTACTGTAAAATAAATGTTCTTGAAAACAATGTACTGCTTTTACACATATAAATCCAATGTGTTGCCTTCAATACAGTTATTTTGTATTGAATGCAATACAAATAAATTTTGAATTTCCCGCTCCGCCGTGCCGGCAACGCACACACGCACCAACATAACCGGGAACTCCTCGGTGACTCATCGGGTGCAGAAGCCGACTGGAGGAAGAAGAAAGAACACAGAGATTGCGGCGATGGACGACGCGGGACGCCGGCGGAGCAGGGAAGCGATGTATTTACTATTACCTTCCATAGGTTTACATATCCCCGAGTGTGACTAGGGGTTACCGCTTTCAGCAACTTTTTTCTACCCCAAGTCAAACTCGGGGTTTCCTCTAGGGAGGGTAAATATCTTTTCAGTATATCAGCATTTTTATTATTTTTCATTTTATTGTCTCAGCATCAAGAAATGGCATTTACAGATGATGATGCAGGCAGGAGATCAGTATTGGTTATGTAGTTCTGATCACCTTATTCCAGAAATCTAGAAAAACGTTATTGTGCTGCAAACCAAAAATATCTTCACTGCTGCTTATTTTCCATAGTGGACTTCATTTGTTTGGGTGTGAAGCTGACTTGCACATCAGCAAACATTTGGCAGCATTAAGAGTCTTTATTTATGGTCACGGCCCTGTGTTCACCTTTTTGGAGTACTGAGGTTCTTACATGACAGAGCGTGAGCTATGATTCAAGCATATCCAGATTGGGTTTTATTTCAAAGCAATATTGCACCATCACAATATATTTCATGTAAAGTATAGTGACATTTTTGAAAAAAAAAAAACACATTAGCATTAGGATAACGTTTTACTTTTATTATTTTTGCAAACTTGTTTTTGATCCCATCAATCACATCAAATTTTGGATCAACATCATGTGTGCCGATCACGGTCACTAGTGACTCAAAACATAAAGCTAACAAATGTGTTGATAAGTCAATACAAAGAATATTTTATGTGTATATTCCCATATCAATGTCTTTCATTATTAGAACATATTTCTGCTCATCTGAATCTGCTCCATAATGTTTAATCTGATTTATTAAAGTTTTGAGTTAGATGAAATTTTCTTCATTCTTTAAACATTCAGTGATGTACAGGTGATGATCTATTTTTTTTTTAATTTGCCTGTACATAATTTACAATTTAATTCACTTCATCTCTTTTCACACATTACTAAGTCAAGTGCTATATGGGTAACATAACTTAATATATACCCTTTCCAATTCAAGCAACCCAGTGCTTTAGTAGGAAAGACAGTGTATGTTTAGATAATAATTATGCCATACAACCTATTACACTAATCTCAACCAAATCTGTGTGTTCACCATCTAATGTCTTCTATGTATCAGTTTTTGTGCAAATTTGTAATGGATGCCCTCATCAAGCTTGTGAAAATTTGGAAGGTGGTAGACTATAGCTATGAACAACAGAAACTGGTGGAGAATAACATAATAGAACATCCAGGATTGCAGGGTGTCTTTTAAGATATGGAAATGCAGGCAAATTTAGATACATGTTCTTTATGTTTGCTCACACTTAAGGTTTACCAAAGCATGGATTCATGTGTTCTGTGTTTTTCCTTAACTTGTAGAAACAATACCAAGAAATCTAATGGATGTACACAATAGGCGCTACCGTTGGGCCTGATTTATGAAAGCTCTTCAATGCTAGAGAGGATACATTTTCGTCAAATAACGTGAGTGATCCAGCAAACCTGGAATTGATCTGGTCCAGAATTGAAAACATTTGCTAACAAATAGCAATTTACTTTTAGGAACTCCATTCCAGATTTGCTGGATCACCCAGCTTCACTGATGAAATCATAAATCAGATCCTTTGAAAAAGGTTCATTAGAGTGTGGAAGAGTAAATCCCCTATTGGCTCATTGTTTGCAGTCCTTTACTTTCAGTCCAGAAGTCTAAACTGAAATAAATCTCCATTAAAGGATGGAAGTTCCCCTTTTAGACTGCGACTATCGAGGCAGGTGTCCTATTAGAAGATTTTCCCTTATTTTCTTTTCCTATGACAGCTCAGTTTGTCTTTCATCTTTCTGTCCAGGTGGTAATGGTCACAAAGAAAATAGTAGGTCAATCTACCTAGGGGGAAACACAAAAAAAAAAACAAAAAACTGGCTAAACCTAAAAACTAAGTGTTCTCTGCAATATTTATACGTTTCAACCTACATTCTTCACTTTTATTTGGTGTTCGAGCTATCAATACTTTATCTCAGTAATATTGAGCCACTTATGCTTTGGCAAATATTCAAGACAGAAGTCCAGGAAGAGTAGGCCATTCCTATCTTGATACAGTTATCTTTATCTGCATGCTAATTAGGTTGAAATTGTCTGGTTTTTGATAGGTTGATTCACACATACTAGGTATGTGAACACATAACACCTAAACTAACACTTTACTGAATTACACATAGCGGATGGTGTCACAATATCCAAAGGATGCATTACCACTGGAAAGTGTGTACAGCAGTGTATGCATTCAAAAGAAATTGCCTGATCCTTCTAATACAAACTTCTGTTGTTCATTTTACAATATATTTGTACTGGCCTATTCATATCTGGCATTACTTATCAAAACTTGATATATACTGTACTACAGCCATACATATGTTCAAAGCCCAAACGTGAAGATAGGTATGGATTCAATTTCTACTTGTCCATCTGTTGCAAATTTGGACATAAATAATGTTGTTTTTGGACAGATAAAGAGTATTACTGTTGACACCCTGTTGTTACTGTTGTTACCCTAATGCAAATATTTATTTACCATGAATACATTTTACATAAATCTGAGCCCTGATTTGACAGATACATTATTTTAATTTGAGTAGGTGTACAACTGGAAACCATCCAAGCTATGAATGCCCTGGCTGAGCATGGGGAAGCCTAAATGGGGGTTGCAGCTTTGTACTAGCTGTTAGAGCGACATTACAAGGGTTGTATGCTGGCACTAGACAGTTTTGAAGCACACAGTGGAAAGCAGTGTGGCAGTTGTTAAAGGTTTACTTAGTACAACCAGGCGCAAGCAGAGCTTAGGTGAACTCCAGCTGTCCAGGAGTACTTACCATTAGTGACCTGCTACATGTTCAGGTGCTGTTTTATTGTACAAGATTTCCTTAAAGAATATTTTCTGATTCTGGATTTAGAGATTAGCAAAATACCTCTGTGATACATATATATGTATAGATATATACACAGTCAAGTTAGGGAATAGTCACATGATTATATATGCACCAAAATCAGTATTTTACCAACAGTCCAGTACAGCACTATTGCCAGGTTGTGTGCCAAGTTCAAGCAGGGAAGAGTACTTACTACTGTTTGTGACATTATGTAAAATATGTAAACTATATCTTGAAGATTAAGCCGACAAGAGATGCAAAACTAGAAAAAAAGTATTCCTGGACACCAAATGTCAGTGACTCCTGGGAGCAATTAAAAACCTGGAGTTAAGCGTATGCAAACATTGTTGCTGATCATATTGCTTTATGTCTTAGGTAGTTCATCATGCAGCATGCTGGGCATGCTGTCAGATAATGCTTCGATAATATTATGTATGCCAAGCCAAGCTGTCAGAGTGATTAGAAGGGGATACATTGACACAGAGTGATTTTTTAGTATTTTGTTCAGAATCTTTTTTTTCTAGGTTTTTCTCCTTCAAAATTGGGTGCGTCTTATAGGCCGGAGCGTCTTATAGTCCGAAAAATACGGTAATTCCTTATGGCACATGTGACCAGTTAGCTAGACATAAAAATCCCTATTCAATAAATAATGAAAGAATGTCTGATAACTCAACGCGTTTTTCTTCGGGGGACGTACAGAGAACGTTTACCAAGCTGTACAGTAGAATATAATAACATGATTCAAAGATATATACAATGGTTCAAATATATATATATATATATATATATATAAGTAATTAATAAATACACATTGTGTAATTATGTTGCGTTATGTATTTTTGGGTGTCCTTGTTTCAGTTGTTGTGTGTGAGATAGTATATGTAATATATCTGAATGAATTATGTGTAGGGTGGGAGACCTAAGTGTGAGAACACAAATGTAAGTATGGCTATATACAATAGGGGTCAAAAATGAATAGTCAAGTAATAACAGATTTTTTGGTCACTTACTCTGTGTTTCAGGGATTTTCCTTGGTAACCTAACTACTAAAGACCATTTTAATAAATCATTTTTCCTAGATATCCTAGAGTGAATGCCAAAATACAGAACAGTGTCAGAATTGGATGCATCCCCCAGACCATGGGTTGGTTGATTTATTTGTTAAGATACTGGGAAGGGATTTACAAAACAGTAAATAAATGACACAGGGAGAAAATTCATTGTTCATTGGTTTCTGATGTTCTTGGAGGGTTCCACCTGCACATGTTGAACTTTGAGACTGCGGGGAGTGCAGAACCTGTGCTATTGTATTGTGGGGTCACCACTAAAGGTCAGTAGGAGCTGTAATGAAGATCTTGACCAGCAATATAAAAGGTAAAACAATATAACAGAAAAGGATTGCTAAAAGAACAAATTTCCTTGTCTTCACTTTTAATCAGGCATATGTTTTTTTCCATAGACCTTCCCCTAAAACAGTTGGTTGTGTGGTCCCTCATGTTAAGCATGCAGTTACTTTTCATACTAAAACATCAGAATTTAAATGAGATAAGTATCAGCAGTGGGATGGCCCGGTGACAGTGCAGCTTCACATCTTGTGCTTTCTGCTTTAGGACTACATCTGTTATTGTGCACAGAATTCTTACTGATTTCCTTGGCACATACTGTGAAAAATTGTCACAAAATATTAACGTTCTTTTTAAACAAGTGTCCTACGGCTGATCAGAAATGCAAATTGTTTCAGCGGATCACATTTTGCGCTTTTTAATGAATATGTGCTAGAGAAAAAAAAACGACAGACAGCAATACATGACATAACACGTTGTGACATATATGATATATGCATGTGGTACAAATTATTAGACTATTCTACATCATCCACAATCATGATGAGATCATATACACACATTCTTTATTTATATCTATGCATATATTTTTCCAGGCATTTATGCATTTTTTAGTGTTTTAATATGAGTTATATCAAAGATTGAACTTGAAAAAAATTGTAAATAAATTAGTTTTGTCACACATTAATAATTCACATGAAACAAAAGATGATGCTATTCATAAAGTTATATTAACATTCTAATAATAGTTAAAACTCATCTCTAGGCAAAAATTAAAACCACCCCCTCCTTCCTCTAACCCATCCTTCATGTTATTTTTTTCATACCTTGTAAGAAAGATATACTCGCCTAAATCCATCATCCAGGTTCTTTGACAACACTGTTTCTAAGTACAAAGGTCCATTTATCTGGTGCTACAGTGGCACCTATGGCAACCAAGTCCCCAATGGTCCCCTTGTGCTGACATCATTGCTGCAGAGTTCCCAGGACCCCAGTCACATGCAAAAAAAAAAATTTTTGCTAGCATGTACCGTATTTTTCGGACCATAAGACGCACTGGACCATAAGACGCACCAGTTTTTAGAGAAGGGAAATGAGGAAAAAAAAGATTCTGAAACAAATAGTCTCCTAGAATATTTTATGTGCATTAAAAACCAACAGCACAGTCATAAACACATGTAATCAACCCTGTAAAGTAAACAGCAGCATTTAGAACCATTATTAACAAATAAAGTCAGCAAAAGACAAAATTGCTGTAAAACACAATAACGAGAGACTTCAGTAATAAAATAGTTTGTGTTGTGTATGTGTGTGCTTTCACTGTGTTTGTGTTGTGTATATGTGATTTTACTATGTGTGCTGTACCTCACTGAAGATCCTGGTGAAGAGTGATCTTCAGTGAGGTTCAGCACGCTATTCAGGGAACACTCTCAGCATGATTGGCTGACAAAGTCATGTTGGGAGAATTCTCCCAGCATTCCTGCTCCCAGCATGACTTTGTCAGCCAATCATGCTGAGAGTGGGAGGAGGCCGGGAGCAAGATACAAGAGTGACAGGAGTCACAGTCACTCTGGCCACGCTGGACAGGAGAACAGGGTAAGTAAAAGGCGGAGGGGGAGGAGCTATACAGGGGGGACGGGACAGCAGCTGGGGAGGAGCTGAGGCGGGGCTTACTATGACTGGGCAGGCTGGTCCATACCCGTGCTCAAGCTCACCGCTCCGGGCACAGAGGGAGAGGAATGGACTGTGGAGAGACGGCCCGGGCAAGCTGTGAGGCGGCCGCGGTCCAGACCCGTGCTCACCGCTCACCACTCCGGGCACAGAGGAGAGACAAGTAAGAAACATATGTTTAGGCTACATTTGGACCATAAGACGCAGGGACTTTTTCCCCCCACTTCTGGGGGAAAAAAGTGCGTCTTATGGTCCGAAAAATACGGTAATTGGATGGTTGAAGTCAGCAGAACTTCATCCAATTCACTAAGTTAAGTAAAATATCCTTTGCAAAAAGAAATTATTGTTGTAAGTGAACAGCTTGCATTTCTAAAATATATATACACCATTATATGAGGTTGGTAAAAGTTTAATGTTACTTTTGTATCCTTTTACTTCTGTATCATGTATTCTTTAGAATGTAAATGGGTTGAAAAAACAAATGTCAGTAATGTTTGTCTCTCTGCCCCAAATAATTCCTAGGTTAATGTCTAAAAGAGGTCCTGTATAGACTAAGCTACAACATATTGTTGCTGGTTCTTTCATTCTATTCTAATTTTATTCCTAAATGCCTACTTCTTAAATACCTGTTGTAAGGCTGGTACATTCAGACATGATTTCTTTACTTACAACCTATTTTCTATTTGGTAAAACTATGGGATATCAAGTGCATATGAAATGTTTTCCATCTCTGACCAATCATACCCAGCTATTTTCCCTCTCTCGCTTGATCATGAAAGAAACTGATGTTTTGGTAAATCCTGCTCAAAAGTTCACATGTTTTGCTGTATGTACAAATAAGATTCTGATATCTCTTTGTCGGGTTTGAAGAAGAAGAGTATTGCACAAAAACAGTATTTTGGTGCTTCTTACTGATTGATTACCATTTAGAAACTCAATCGGATTGATTGATCAAGTGCAAAATTGGCAACAGATCTGGCCATGTGTACCAGTCCCTGAATTAAATCAGCACCTTTGAACAGCCTTTATTAAATGATAGTGTAGGAAGAAGAATAGAAATGAAAACCTTTCTTCTCATATGCCTTGCTTATTTATGTACCAACACAATGCAAACTCTTCTTTACAGCAAAATCTAAATAAATACAGTTGGATGTAATGCTGGGCATATAGAATGAGGCAGTTCTGTCTTCTCTGTTTAGTTAATCAGCCAAGCTGCCAATTTATATTCCAAGTTCAGCACATTGACACCTGAGTGCTTTGAAGCAGTACTGTTTGTAATAGGTTTTGTTACATGTGAAATTCTGAATGTTTTCCTGAATCAGGCATTTGTCTTAATGCAACTTACGAATTAAGTATTTTATTTTTCCTCTTGCCTAGAGAGAGTATGACCGTGTATTTGATGCATGTTTCTGTTCCCATATTCATTACTTTTTCTGTAGTTTAAAATCAGAATGTGTGGTTATGGGCAGAACAGGGGGAATACCTGGAACCAGGAGCACTGAGAACCTGTATCTGGGGAATAGTCCACACCTGTCCATTACTGTACATTATCAACTGCTGTTACCACAGGGCTAAAAGTGAATCCATACACAAAACCTTAAACATTTTACTTGATCCAATAAGTTGTATTTTACCAATAAACAATACATTGACAGGGGTTCTTGCATTTTCCTATTTAACCTGCTTACCCCCTATTCTAAGGACAATCTTATGGCCAGACAGGAAACTCCAACATAAGTGTTCTAGCATTTTTTTTCACCAAGATCGTGTATTGATGATTGGAGAGTCAGTTCTCTAAGTAAAGTTTTCTCCAGCATATTTTCTAGATACTTAATGCAGTTAAGGTCTGGACTGCAGTTAAAGTAGTGACCAGTCTATTTGTCAAAATAATGCCTAATGCAGGGGTCAGCAAACTTTTTTGACTACTAGGCCATTTTAGAAGGTCAAGAAAGCACACTAGGCCGGACTTTCTTTCTCCCTGATGGCTTTGCAATGCATACGGAGGAAAGGGAATGTCCCCGTAAATGTTAACACCAGCCGCAGTAAATAGGGAAGGGAGGCATACCAAGGAGGCTGAAGAGCCGCACGTGGCTCCGGAACAGCGGGTTGCTGCCCCCTGCTGATCAGGATTGGACCGATCGACCAGGGGGGCATTAGACCGGAACTGACTACTGGCTAGGCCATTTCTGGCCTAAAAGCCAGAGTTTGCTGACCCCTGGCTTCATGCTTCCCAAATCACTCCTTCTAATCTTATCCTGGCATTATTATCTTGGAATATGTCCATGCCATCAGGGATAAAAAATGATTGAATGAATTGATGGAAAAACCTGGTCATTCAGTATTTTCAGATAAATATTGAACAAATGCGAGTGAGATAGGCTTGGAATATCATCAAAAAGCCATTCAAATAAGTTCATTAGTGATATAGCTCTTATAATAACCTTTTTCTAGGGTGAATTTTTGAATGTTGACAGGAAGTATCATAGTCTCCCATTTTCTTTTATTTCCTTTAATAACCACAGATGCCATGTAACAATATATATCATATACACAGATGTGTTACTAGTGGTATTTATTTTTGTATTTTGTTTGTGCCTTTTAATGCTAATCATTCAATTCATTAACCACACACTGTTCATGCAGAAAAGCTTTGTATATAAAATATTGAATTAAAACATTCTTCAAAGCTATCAAACATGTCTTAAATGAATGCATTTGCGTGCACAATGCAGCTGTTCAGTACAAGTGAAGTGACAGATCTGTTCAGCTAGGTCAGCCATATGTATAGTCTAATAAATATGAATTCTCTTGTCCAGAAAATAGTGGCACTATAGATATGGCACTATATTACATATCAGAATTACTGCAGTGCATGCAACTAAAGCAGTGCACATTGTTTTGTAAACATTTATGATTCATAGGTGCAGAAACACAAGTTACCTAGGGGTAAGTTCATCAAGGTTTTTGCACCATGAAATTGTACTCCCATGCAGAGTGGATTGGGCGTGAATTGACTCAATTTTAGAAATATGCAGCTGCAGTTTTGTGTAACATCAGCTTTACATGATTCACGAAACTGCATGAAACACACAAATATTCATTAAAGGGAAGCAAGTTTTATGTTTACAAGTAAACGGGTTACACGGAGTACACCCGTGGCACTGATTTTGCAGTCAAAACATTCTTTATTTTCTATACACAGCATAGCAATAGCTGGCCCTATATGAAGAGAGCTGGAATGTATGGTGGGATGGGAAGTGGGCCAATTTGTTTTTACTTTATTCATCTATGTAAGGAAATGGAGTTTTATCTTATTAGCTTTGAAGCATGGGCCCTTGCTATGTAATTGCATAGTTTTTGTCATTCTTCAGTCATATTTAGGTAAACAAATACAAACATGGAAAAAAATAGGTTCTGGTTAAAAAAGGAATAAGGTTTAATTGAGGCTGCAATATGCCCAATGTTGAGTCACATCTAGAGCTAAGTCACTAACCTGGATGAAACATGCAGTAAGCAAAGTCTGAGTCACATCAGATCTCCAGATCTGCATACTGCATTCCAAGTCAGTAACTGAGAAACCGCTAAAGACACCAGTCCAGCATGTCAGTGGGCAACCAGCTTACAGCTTTCCCTTAAAGCAGAATTTTAGCAATAAATAAAAACAAATGATCCGTTAAAAAAAAAAAAACTATGTAAAAACAATGTAAAATTCTAGTATTTACAGTGCTGGCATTTAAAAAAATACATTAAGTGTATAAATGATTACAGAGTTGCATTGTTTTTGTCTTTTCTCTCCGCCTACAGTTCATCTTTAACCACGTGAGAACTCGAGGCATATGGTGCAAGTCCTAATAAACAAAGTACCTTGGGCATATTCTGTACGCCCTGTTCCTATTCCCCTGTTGTCTCTCTTTTTGAGCAATCACAACCATCAAAGTGACGGCTTGGGTTTGGTTTCTTTCATAGCAGCTGCAACCGCTGCTCTGTAAATTCAAGGGTTTGAACAGTGTTTACAACACAAAATTTCCTTGCAAGTGATTGGGTATTCCTTGCAAAGGGAATTTTCACTACATTCACTAGGCTAAGTGAATTATTCCATGCTTAGTATGTAAGCGGCCGAAATTCCATTACAAAATCACCTCCAATGCATCACTTTTTTTTTATTTGTGAGCAGATGAAAAATGTACTTTTGCCCTGCACAGGATGTCAGTTAAAGCAGTGTGAAGAAAAAAGTAAAAAAAAAACTTGTTCCTCTTTTTTACATTGTTATCTATTATTTAAAGCTACGTATACGTTCCAGATGACTGTAGTAAGATTTTCACTACAGACTAGCGTGACTGTTGATTGGTGACAATCTTGCATGTGTACAATGATGTTCCAATGTCATTTATCAGTCCTCCCTGCTGAATCAATGAATAAACTAGTAGAAATGACCACTGTACTTTCCTATAGAGGAGAGCACAGCATAGAGATCTTGCTCTTCATCCCAGAACAGAGTTGTGTGCACATTGCTTGTTTATTCTCCTGTCTATGGAAACAATCACAATCAGGGTGTAACCTGAATTTACTAACTTTATTTGCTTTAGTTAGTTTTATAAACTACTTTCTCAAAAATATAAATTACCATTATTTTAAAATAGATAAATTATAGAATAGGGGCTCTATTTACAGAACAGGAAATCAGACATTTCCTCAACCTTTTTTTTGTTTTATTTTTAAATAATTTTTATTGAGATATTCCAAGGTTTACATAACAATAAAATAAAATGGCATGTATGTAATGCACGAAAAACCAATATGAAAACAATGTCTTGAGAAAACACAGGACAAATACAAAAAAACACATTAAGGTCTGCCACCAAAGACTAGTATGTAGACAAAGAAGGGCACTCCCAGAAAACATGCAATAAAGAACCAGGAGCCCATCCACATCTCCAGCAGATATTGTCAGTATGGGGGTAGATCTTAGCCAATTTAGAGGGTGTCCTATACCACCAAGTGGCCAGCTTGTAGTTGGTCTCCTGGTATTTATTGCAAACTATAGCCTTGTGGCTAAAATGGAGTAACATATCCTTTTGAGTTTCTGATAATCTCACTTTCAAGTCTGTCTCCCACCGGGTCACAAAGCCAGGAGTTTCGGGTGCATGTACAGCTAACAGTGCCTGGTACAAGTAAGACAAGGAACCTTTCAGGGGATTCGGCACTAAACACAGGGATTCCAAAGGCAACAAGAAGCGGCAAAAGGTTGCTGGCTGTGGAAGATCCTGTAACACATGAGTAAGTTGTATACAGTGCCAGGGATCTAAAGGGGGCAACTCCTTAGCTTGTTGCAACTCAGGCAAGAGATACCATGGCCTAGCCTGTAAAAAATGAAATGCCCTGTAAACACCCCTGGCATGCAACTGGTGAAAAATTGCATCAGAGAACCCAGATAGAAACTCCAGATGTCCTAATATGGTGGGCAATGGAGATGGATATTCAACTACCTTTTGAGAGGAGAAAAACCGACAGACTACGAGTCGTCCCAATTAGAGGGTGTTGCAAAATAGAAGCTTAAACTGTATTTGGGGCCCATGCCAAAGCGTCAATTGGTGTCGGTGACAGAGCGTCTTCCAAGGCTATCCAGAGCTTAGACCCACTTTTAGTACACCAGCCCAACAACCTAGTCAAGTTGACCACTTGTTGATATAAGATTGGCTCTGGAAATGCCATACCTCCTTTTGCCTTTGGAAGTCTCAAAATGTTAACTCCTATCCGAGGAGAGCCGGAAGTCCATATAAACCTCATAAACTCTGACCTAAATTTACTCATAATATGCAAAGGAACATGTACTGGGAGTGCCTGTAACATATATAACACTCTAGGCATCATGTTCATTTTCACTATATTACACCCCCCAAACCTTGTAAAGGACATTTGACGCCATTTCTGGAGGTCCTTCCTAACACAGTTGAGAAACGGCAAAAAGTTATATTCCACAATACGTGACAAATCAGCAGGTTTATGTGTACCTAGGTAATTAATGTAAGTGGACGCCCAGCAAAAGGGGAAGACAGTGTTAGAGCCAATTGAGTTTGTCTCGGGACAGTTACATTGAGAGCCTCTGACTTCTGGAGATTAATTTGATAATTTGATATATCTGCATATGTACGAAGTTCTGCTAGCAGATTAGGAAGGGTCGTGACTGGGGAGGAGATATAAAATACCAGGTCGTCAGCATACTCTACCACCTTTTGTTCAGAATGACCGACTTGGACTCTTTTTATATTCCTTTTACAACAGACATGTCTCAAAAAGGGCACCAAAGTTAAAAAAATAACATTGGAGACAAAGGGCATCCCTGTCTTGTTCCATTTGTGATATTGAACGGTTGTGTTTATACGCGCTCTGGCTGTGGGGGTGGTGTAAAAGGCTCTAACACACTGTAAAAACCTCTCTGGGCAATGCATATCCTTGTGAAATAGCATTCATCACTGTTACCAAGTGGGGCCCTAACACAGAGAAAAATCTCTTGTAATATACTAAGGTAAGCCCATCTTGTGCTTTTCTAGGCTGCACGCTTTATAGCTGTCTGCAGCTCAGTAATGGTGGAGCGTTTTTCAAACTTCTCTATTGTCCGCGGATAAAGAAGAGGAGAGTGAGACTCTGAGATATTCCCGAATAGCTGCAATTTTATCTGGGGTGGTCTGGCCAGAAGAACCACTTCGCAAATTGTATAAATTGCTGTAGTATTCATTAAAAATTTGGCAATTGCTTCCGTAGCATGAGAAGCAGTACCCAAAGAGTCTTTAATACTTGGGATATACATAGAGGCTTTTTTGGAATTTATGGCATGTGCCAAAGCCTTTCGGCACTTATATGCATATTCGTAGTAAAAACGCCTACATTTAGGCAGCTGAGATTTGGCTTTATCTCTATAGATAGTGTTCATTTGTTCACTCACTGCAAGCATGTTTGATTCCAATTCATCTGTATGCAACTGTTTATGTTTAATTTCTAATTGGTGTAACTCACGGAAGAAGGTACTAAGCCATTCAGTTTTGGATTTCTTGATTCTGCTCCCTTGTTGAATAAGGAGACCGAACAAAGCATTTATGCACCTCCCACACATGAAGAGGATTTTGGGTTGTACCTACATTTTGTGAGGAGGTAAGAAGGAGGTAAGCTCCTGTTCAATTTTCTCAGGGATCCCTCGGTACTCCAATAACATCTCATTGTGCCTCCAGGTAGTGGATCTGGGAACCTGAGGAACAACATCATGTGGGACAAGGAAAAAATCCAGCCTAGAGTATGTTTTATGGACTGGAGGGTAAAAAGTATAATCCCTATCCCCTGGATATTGAATGCGCCAGATGTCTACTAGTTGATGATTATGTAGAAGGACCTTTAGCTTCTTATGATATGAAAAAGGCAAGTGTGAGCGCCCCCTGGAGACTCCCAGCGATGGATTAAGTGTTATGTTTAGATCACCCCCGATCACCACTGTACCTCAGCACTTGTTTTTACAGAACCAGCATCTGCCCACTTGACAGCTAGCAGCAGTGAATGGTAATGGTAGCGCTCACTGCCGCCCCTATTCGTTCTCTATGAGGCATCTCCCCAGAGGCGGCGATTCCTGGCATGAGGAAGCGGTATATGTACTGTAAACATAGTAAACAAAACCTTAGCATTAAAAAAATCAACTATCCACTAGAAACATAATTCTTATCCAGTGCAAAAAATAATACATTGTTGCATTTCAATAAATTGACATCTCCATGAACAGAGAAAGCTCCATTGGTCCTCTTTTTTTCTTTTGGAGCCATATAAGGTATAGTGAGGAGGAAACAGGTGCCAAAAAAAGATTGGGGATCTATAAAAAAGTAGTGAAAGGTGAAAGAAAGGTAGAAAGAAGGTAGACCGAAAGTTCGATGAAGAATGCAAACAAGTAGATGCATTTTACATGGCTAGGATGTGAGATGAAAGCAATTTTGTAGCCTCTGGAATCCAGACTATCATCAATGTCCGGGTAAAAATCTGAGGACCTATACATGTAGCCCATTCCCCTTATATGCATTTCAGGGCTTAATTTTCAACTTTGAATGGATTGTACATTTAATGAAAGAGACAGTGCACAATGGCTAAGTGCTTTATATTTGCTGAAACTGCAGTGTGAGTTGGTGAGAAAAACATTAAAGCCTTTCCAACAGGATGAATTATAAATGAAAGAACAGGTTCTGAAAAAATATTCCTACTGTCAGCTTGTCAAAGCACAACGTCCTGTGAGCAGGAAACCTTCCTCCTTTTAGCATCCTGAATCACACAGTCTTCCTCTCTCTCTTCTCAGCCCTGTGCTCTGATCATGTCTGACATTACCATTTCACATGGATGTAAAGAAAATAACTACATATTAAAAAAACCCAAAAGAGTAAACAAGTCTTTGCTGCTTAACACATTGGAGCTGCTGTGAAGAAACCAGCCCTAATAATTTCCACACCATTGACATCTAATGACTTTTTCCTTTGTGATTTACTATATATTATAGTGCCAAAATCAAAGAAATGATGTTAAATAAAGGGTTCTGTCATTCCAATACAATACAATAAACGTACGTTTTAGTTCATTGCTTGGGGTACACAGCTGCTCCTTGTTTGCCCCAAGAACAATTTACACTCATAACCCATATGTTGGGGCTTTGCTTAGAATCAAAAACCAGTGTATACCCCATCCATAGGCAGCTTACCTCCCACACTAACAACTTACCATTCAACCACATCCCTAATGTTGACCTCTGATGTGTTTACCAACAAATTGGGTGAGCTGGTTAGGATGATGACAACAACAAATACTTTGTATGCATCCTTTACATCAGATCCATACCCTTTGTACAGGTCCAGATTATGCTCCATATAATCTATTCTCTGTCTTTATATATATATGCAGTCAATACATATTTATATGGGTTGCCAATATTGCATCTTTTATCTAAGAGTTTGATTACCAATTTTTATCTGAAGGAAATCCTTCTGATCAATAACACAACATGGAGGGTTATAGGGGTTTTAGCTTTCCCTATCTTGATTGCTTTTATGGCTTAAAAAGTTTAGGTGGAGGGGGTATAAATAATATATTTCTAAACTATCCTTAAATCTTTACAACAAATGCTAAATATGTTCTTCCTGCAAAAACGTAAAACATGTAAAGGTGTCCATGCATAGCCCAATGTATTGTTAGTCATTTTTTTTAAAACATATTGAATGGTACCCAGGATTCGTATGGGACAGGCAAACTACACACGGACACTGTGTAGGGTGGTTACAGCAGCTCCCGTATGAAATAATCTTATTGCTGCCTGTCTGAAAAACTCAAGGGTTACACAGAAAGTATAAGATATTCATGGGTGATATAAGTACTAGGCATTTCCCAAGCTTTCCCTATAATATTTTGGCTCAACAGAGATTTGGAGTTTGGGTCTCATTAGAATGTTTCTCCATCTCTAAAGTTCATCTAATCTGTGTTCCTTAACCAGGGATCTGTGAAACCTCTGGGTTCCTTGAGCAATGAGAAAATTCTGACTCCCAGGTCAGTTTGTGACACTGGGGAACAATTTTGAACACATTTTTTGTTGACTTCAATTTTTAAGCCTTCTTACACTAAAATAGGTATGCTGGGTAACTTGGTGATCAAGATAAGTCTTGGGCCCCTCATAAGGTGTGCAAACAGTGAACACATGATAAGATGCCATTTGGTATACCTATAGTTTGGCAGGAGCCAGGAGATCATTTCAATGAGTGTTACATTTGTATAGTGAAAACTTCAGGATATAACAAGAAAATAAATGTAACATAGAGTATCCTAGTCTACCATCGGCTATACGCCCAGTGGCTCATTCAGATGAAATCCCAGTGCCGGTTTTTGTTACACTACCCTCTCTTGAAGAACATGTTTATGGTGTTGAACTAGGTGACAACAGTGATGAAACTTTTTAAATTGAAGAGGACTTACGTTCGTAAGAGATTTGATCAGCATGAGTTGAGTGATTTGGCACGTGATTTGGGACTATCGAAGAAGGCTTCAGAACTCCTAGCATCAAGACTGCGTGAAAAAAACTTACTTGAAAAAGGAACAAAGGTATCGTACTTTCGAACCAGAGAAATTGCATTTCGACAGTACTTTAGAACTGGCAGTAGCTTTGTGTATTGTCATAACATACCTGGTTTAATGGAGGAATTGGGAATTCCAATCTATAACTCAACTGAATGGCGACTATTCATCGATAGCTCAAAGCGGAGCTTAAAGTGTGTCCTCCTTCACAATGGCAATATATTTGGGTCAGTCCCAATCGGCCAATCAGTTTCTCTTTGTGAAGAATAAGCAGACATAAAAAGAATCATTGAGTTGTTGCAATATCACCAACACAATTGGGTCATCTGTGTTGACCTTAAAATAGTATGCTTCCTTCTTCGTCAGCAACGCGGATACACCAAGTATCCCTGTTGTCTGTACATGTGGGACAGCAGAGCTCATGAGAGACATTGGGTGGAAAGGAATTGGCCTCCAAGATCTGCCCTAAAACCAGGTGATCCAAACATTCTACATGAGCAACTTGTTGATAGGAAGAATATTATATTCCCGCCTCTGCACATGAACTTGAGTCTAATGAAGCAGTTCGTTAAAGCTTTGCCAACTGAAGGAGACTGTTTCAAGTACCTCATTTTGGCATTTCCTAGCCTGTCATTTGAAAAAATTAAGGCTGGTGTGTTTGATGGTCCAAAGATTGGGCAGCTCGTCAAAGCTGAAATGAACATTTCATCAGGACAATGTCAAAAGTCGAAAAGAATGCTTGGTTATCATTCAAAACCATTGTCAATGGCTTTCTTGGAAACACACGAGCAAATAATTACACAGAAATTGCCCAGAAACTCTTGGAGAGCTACAAAATGCTTGGTTGCAATATGAGCATCAAGGTGCATTTTCTGCATAGCCATCTTTCTAATTTTCTGGAAAACCATGGTGCAGTCAGTGATGAGCAAGGTGAAAGATTCTACAAAGATTTGAAGGTCATGGAAGGACGGTATCAGGGTAGATGGGATGTACATATGATGGCTGACTATTGTTGGAGCATCCGGCGGGATTGTCCTAACACTGAACACTCCAGGAAAAACTATAGGCATAATTTTTTACCTTAACTGCTTACCCGATTCATTTTCAAATGTTTCACTGTAAAAAAAAAATTCCAAACAATAAATCCTTAATTAAACAATAAATCCTTTGTAAGAACAAAAGGAATTTAAATAGTACATTCAAGTTATTATTTCATTGTTTGTGAAATGTGTATCTTTTTGACAAAAATGAAGGGTACCCTGTATCGTAAAAACTGGATGTGATAGCAAAAAACTGGGGTCATTTCTGGGTTCACCACCCAAAAATTAGTGAAAAAACAAGTGCAAGATCTAACTAAAAAAAAAATTCCCAGTGTGATCTTTTTGGACATTCTTCCCTCTGGCCAACATTGTAAGATGCATTCTTCTGACTGACCACCACATTATTTTACTGTGAGTTGTGGATACAGTAATTATAGCAGAAGTTCCCCAAAGACCTGAAAGTAATTTCGAGGGTATTCCCACATGTAAAAAAACGTCAAGATACACTGATCTAAAGACTTCTAGTACATTCTAAACAGTTCCCATTTGCGTGATACAACTTTTCTCTGCCACCTCCGAGAAAGCCAAATCCTCTATTATTTGTGCTTCTTCTCACCTCCCGGGCACTGCAGCCCACAGTGGATACATTTGCCCCATATATAAAAGTACAGTTACAAAGTTAGCTTTTTTTTTAAATGATGATGGTAGGTACTCTTTATAAATAAGGGCCAGGAGCTAGGTATAGGGCCAGCATGACTGGGTAGGAAGGTGGAGAAGACAGAATAGGGTTAAGTCGGGTAAGGGGAGGTCATGGAGAGTTCAGGAGGTCAGAGGAGAGACACTAGGGTATATAAAGGGGTGGGAACAGGAAATGAGGTCAGAGCCTGAGTGACCAGGTGTTAGCCATACCTGTCCCCAGTAATGTTGCGTTGTAGACAAGAGTGGTTTCCATTTTTGGAGAGGGCGGTTTGAGGTTTTCAAGGACAGTGTGTTGACAATGTGATGGAGTTATCTTTGGTATGGGGGTCATCAGAATATTGAGAATAAACAGCAGGTTAGAGACTGTGTGCTG
>NC_092859.1:119877761-119902167 GCF_032062135.1 Pyxicephalus adspersus | reverse complement strand
TAATGTATTTTTTTTGTGTGTTTCCTGTGTCTTAGTGTGTAGTCATATGAAAAATGTCATCTCTGTAGCAACGCCTAAATAATGCCTTTGGTTGGCTGTTAACATCACGCCTCCACTGACTACTGAGTGTGGGATCTGAGTAATTTGTAACTGAAAACACTGTATAATTACAATTGTTACAAGAGCTAAGCTTTTCTCAATGGACGGATAAATGCAATGTTCTTTGAACACCATACACTTGGAGTATGTTTATGTAACAATGGTGACCTCCTGTGGTCAGCACATGTTTTAGGGAGGCAGAGACCTGACAATAATGTTTGTCTGTATCAGTGAAAGGATAGCAGGTCTGTGCGTCATTGCCAGCGTGGTATGAACATGTTATGAAACTTCTGAATTGTGCTCGGCAGTTTGGATGTGAAATGATGCTTTTCTTATTGTTCTGTGTCATTGCCAGTCCTCGTTATGAAAACACTTTCTTTTTTTCTCTTTGATTACTCTATTACGTAGGTTATAATTTGCTGTGACCCACTAATAGGCGCAGTTCTTAGGTGATGAAAAAGTATAGCAGATTTCCCGAAGTCCCTTTTTTTTTTTAAAGCGACAGTATGGAATATATTGGTATTAAGTCTAGTAAATTTTTTATTTATGGATTTAACACAGTTAAACACTTTTTACAGAGATGATCCTGAATATTCTCTTACTTCCAATTCTCTGTATGCCGTACTCTCCTGATCCTAGTTAGGTCTACTATAAATACTTTGGTTTATTCTCTTTCACTAATGGTCCAGTGAAAGTTATTTTTCACTCTTTTTAAAGTTAATGGTTTAAATGGGCTTATGTGTTTGATCTCTATTTGTAAGATGTAAGAGGTTTAAGTTATTGTTGTTGTATGGCCCATTGATTCACCCCTCTATATAAGTGGGGACCCTTGTCACCAATTTTTATTTTGCATAATTGCTGTGCATTTTATCATAAAAAGCTGCTCTTGAGTTTAAGTAAAATAACTTATCTAGTTTTTGAGATGATGCCATTGGTCTGCTGCAGGCAGAAAAAAGCATTTGCTTAGTCTCTTCCCCCAATATTCAACCTTCATGACCATTCACAATTCAGAGACAGCACCAGAATCTATGTTGCAGATTTGGAAACATAGTTGAGAATTGCTGAAAGCCCAGGATTTACATAAATGTGTCATCTCTGAGCCAGCATCTTAATGCAGAATGTAGATACTGACCCTGATTATTGTCCGTAAAAAGATGGTTCTGTCCTTCTGGAATAAAAAGCAAGTAAAGGCATTATCAGAGGGATACTGTGATCTCTGTGAGAGGTAATTATTATTATTATTATTATTATTATTATTATTATTATTAATAAACAGGATTTATATAGCGCCAACATATTATGCAGCGCTGTACATTAAATAGGGATGAAAACACTTTCTTTTTTTCTCTTTGATTACTCTATTACGTAGGTTATAATTTGCTGTGACCCACTAATAGGCGCAGTTCTTAGGTGATGAAAAGGTATAGCAGATTTCCCGAAGTCCCTTTTTTTTTTTTAAAGCGACAGTATGGAATATATTGGTACTAAGTCTAGTAAATTTTTGATTTATGGATTTAACACATTTACATCCTTTTTACAGAGATGATCCTGAATATTCTCTTACTTCCAATTCTCCGTATGCCATACTCTCCTGATCCTAGTTAGGTCTACTATAAATACTTTGGTTTATTCTCTGCTGTCTTCCAGCATTAGGGTTAATCCATTACTTAAATGCATACAGGTCTCTTTCACTAATGGTCCAGTGAAATTTATTTTTCACTCTTTTTAAAGTTAATGGTTTTAAAGGGCTTACCTGTTGGATCTCTATTTGTAAGATGTAAGAGGTTTACGTTATTATTGTTGTATGGCCCATTGATTCACCCCTCTATATAAGTGGGGACCCTTGTCACAAATTTTTATTTTGCATAATCGCTGTGCATTTTATCATAAAAAGCTGCTCTTGAGTTTCAGTAAAAAAACTTATCTAGTTTTTGAGATGATGCCATTGGTCTGCTGCAGGCAGAAAAAAGCATTTGCTTAGTCCCCCAATATTCAACCTTTATGACCATTCACAATTCAGAGACAGCACCAGAAGCTGATCTATGTTGCAGATTTGGAAACATAGTTGAGAATTGCTGAAAGCCCAGGATTTACATGAATGTGTCATCTCTGACCCAGCATTTTAATGCAGAATGTAGATACTGACCCTGAATATTGTCCGTAAAAAGATGGTTCTGTCCTTCCGGAATAAAAAGCAAGTAAAGGCATTATCAGAGGGATACTGTGATCTCTGTGAGAGGTAATAAATAAGTAAGCATTACATTGCATGTAATGTAGTATGCAAGCACTAAATAGAAAAAAAATATAGTTTTGGTGAAAAAACAAATATATATGATGCTGGCTGCACTATCTAGAGTTAGAACAGATCAGTTGTAATCTACAGATACATGGCTGCCATATTCGGTAAAAATATAATGTAAAAGTGCTAATTCTTCGATTTTGGTTAGATTTTAATTGCTTGTTATTTATTGTTGTAATAATGTATATTAATATTACATTATTGTGTTGTTATGTTGATCATCTAGCTTCAGTACTTCCCAAGTCACTAATGTGCAGCAAAGACAGAAGTCTGCAATCCTTTTTTGCCCACATTTCCAAATCAATGCCCAAAATTATTTTAATCAGAATTTTAGCATGACTGCGTGTGATCTCATATTTTAATGAGAGGTTAACAATGAGAGACTTGTCGGCTAAATAATTCTGTATGTCCCTGATATTGTACCTGCATGATTTCATTTTCTTGCTGCTGTCTAGTGATTTCTAAACACTAGTCAGTTCCCTATTGCCCAATTCTTATTTACTTTCCTCTCTTGGATGACACACTACTTCTCCACTAAAGCTGACAGCTAGTCACTTTCATTGAAGCAAAAGTGCTCAGCATTTAGTTTCCTACCTGCAATGGACATAATTAGGCAGCACGGCCTTGGAATAACTCCACTTTTTCCCATGCAGTGTATATATGAGGGTATAGAAGGAAGAATGCACAATATTGATCAACATACTCAGACTAACTTATATTACAACCATTCTATACATATACACTTGCAAAGGGATAAAAAATGTGACACTGTTGTGTCTGTATACAATTGTAACTGTATTATTTACATTATTATTTTGCCTCTTTTATCTAGGATGTCTAAGGGAAAACAAAAGCACCAACGCAAAGGTTAAGGAGTCCAAAAGTTTTTATTTTGTCATTGAAGTTCAAACCTAACAAGTTTCAGAGGCCATATTGTTACTGCCTTGTCAGGACTCAAACTGACTGTGTAAATGGTGTGAGACTCCTCTAGCGTCTACAAGGCCATCTGTCATTAACCTATATGGGTCCAACATTTTATTTAAATCAATTTAAGCCCTGATGAAGGGACAGTCATTATTGGACTTAATAGTTTATTATGCTCAGGAATAATAAACTAGCTTCTTTAGTCCAAAAACATGCTTCAACAGTTGGTTGCATAGGGACTACACAAGTTGGACACAAAGAAGCAGTTTAAGCCCTGATGAAGGGACAGTCATTATTGGACTTAATAGTTTATTATGCTCAGGAATAAACTAGCTTCTTTAGTCCAAAAACATGCTTCAACAGTTGGTTGCATAGGGACTACACAAGTTGGACACAAAGAAGCAGTTTAAGCCCTGATGAAGGGTGACCCTATAGCACCTAAAGCATGTTGGCTGGTTGTCTTTCTCTTTGAAATAAACACTTCTGAACCTTTGATGTGGAACTCTTGTTCCCCTTGCCCCTCCCAACTAGCTGCACAAAGGTATTGGTGGTTCCTATATAGGTGTATTGCTGGAATGGCGCATGGACCCTGGAATGACATGACAATGACCCTGGAGTGACAATGACATGACAATGACTCTAATGTAGGCATTTCTTGTATGGCTACAGTTTACTATACAATGCCCTCATAGTTTACCAAGCAACTGCGTTGTTTTGTTTGCTTTTTTGCACTAGTATATAATAAAGTAAAATTGGTTATTTCTGGTAAGATCAGACATAATTTAAACACAATTTAAATAATGTAAATATCTGAAATTGAGTTGGAGTTTATGCAGGAGAGATGAATACACACTGACATTTTTGTGCCCCTCAAAATACAGAAAAAGGTTATCAGCTATTAAAAAATATATATGTTTTTGACCTGGTCTGCCATTATGTAATCCCATTATTAGAAATTGCAGTGGGTATAATTATCTCTCTCCTCCAAGGTGCCCGCCAGAAAAGCCTCACGTTTAACTAGTTGCTCAGAGCGTCATTTTCCCGGTGCCAAAATCCCCTTAGGACAACCCTAAAAATAGAAGTGTCCCGTCCTATCCTGTTACACATGTACTGTAGAGCAGCTCTCAGTGAATCTGGATCTCTCTGCTCCAGCAGTTACCTGGAGAAATAAATGAGATTTTTGTATATGTTTAATTCCCTTCCTTCTAATTTATTAGCTTTGGGATAAAGATGTGTAAAGGTGCAGTAACACTAATTATGCTAACAATTTGTATCTCAGCACTGCTTGAATGTGAAACATTTAGCTTTGTCTTAGTATTTCTTTTTTCACAGCTGGAATTGAATAAAAGACATGATGGATCATAAAATGAGCTAAACTAACCTCCTCTACGTTCATTTATTGCTCGGTGGATGGGTTCAGAGAGACAAAGAAATGGTCATCTGTGTTACCTATTACAAATAATTAGAATAATTGGATAATTAACTAAACTGTGCTGAAAAATGACTGACAAAATCTTAGTGGATGTCACAGATACCTTACTTTTTTTTTCGTTTCTAGTAACCAGCCTCCCTATATGGGCTTTTTTACTTTATTGCATTTCTTTCTTCTGTGTTGGCAAGGTTGAAACAATGAGGAATGAATATTTCATATCATGTAGATTGCAAATTTTATGGAAGGTGCATGAAACTGTGCTGGCACAGGCATATTGCAGTAAAGGTGACATGGGAGGACATATGAACTCCAACTTGGACATACACAAACCTACCCATGACATATCCTAAAATACATTCTATACAGATAGCCATTGTTAAACCAGTGGACTAATGGACCTTTAGGAAGTTTTATGTCTTTTTTTCATAGCTCACCATAGCTGATGTTCAGATATTGCTAAAACAATGGGTTTCTGACTCAGGCCTGTGTCTTATGGGAAAGGTATTATAGTACCAAAAATACCAGGGCCTCAGAACTGCTCTATTAAAGCCTTTGGTGTGGAGCTACCTGCAAGCAAGTATAAGCTACCCTTCCAAAAAGTAATTGTGACTTTGACCTCTTTATTTTCTGTTTTTGATGCATTTGCCTATTTGGTTACTCTTTCATTTAATTTGCATTTATAAGAGGCATTGTATAAAGGAAGGTTTAAATATAGGTAAGGGTTGGAAAGGGGTGGTTTGGTATTTCAGTAGCATTTGTTGTCCTTTTTGTATGTGTTACAGTTGTTATTATTATTATTACTAAACAGTAGCACCAACATAATATGCAGCGCTGTATAATAAATAGGGGTTGCAAATGGCAGACAGATATGGACAGTGACACAGGAGGAGGAGAGGACCTTGTCCAGAAGAGCTTACAATCTAAGAAGTGGAGGAATCAGCACACACTATGTGGGGGGATATGGAATGGTGGGTATATAGTGAGGGTTTAAGAGACAAAAGAAGACTGGTAGGCAAGTTGAAGAGAGATCTTTGGCATTAGCATGGCTATCGCAGAACATGCATTTCTTTCGCATCTGGCTTGTGTATGAAAAATTTTTAACACAAAACCTTGTAAAAATGTATTCGTTTTTTATTATTAACCATCTCTGATCTATTTGGGTTGATTTACTATGAAATATAGGCTGTGCAATACATTCTTTTTTTTTATTTTTTAGATTTACTTGTCCATAATATTCTTTTCAAAGTTATTCTTCACATCCATACTAAGATAATTAAATATCCCTTGGAAATGCATATTTCACTTTGCTTAGTGCACAGTGTAAACTCCCGTAGTAAATCAACCCCCAATGTATAAAGCTTAAAACTATCATAAATGTGTTGTAAATGCATGTGCGGGAAATTGCAATATCTGGACACAAACATTTTTTATATGTGTATTCCTCAATAGCCATGCAAAGTATAAATTAATATTGTGCACAACAAAAGCTTTTGCAGTTATTAGCCTGAAAAGGTAGCAGTAACATCATTTTTTAGCTGCCTTAATTTTGCAGAAGTGAGACCCAGCAGGTCCTCCTAATTACATGGGGGAGGACACAAGACCAGTCACCCTTTACATTAAGACCAGTCTTAATTACAGAATGTTTGCACAGTGCATGACTTGTTATATGACATATCTAATGTGCTGATTTACCTTTAAGAAGAATTGTTTTATTCTTTTAATGCATGTATTCTGTAGGTGCAATTCACAAGACTTCATGGTTAAGGATATACACACATTTTAGAAGAGGTGTATTTATAATGCATTCTGACTTGTTCAAAAAATCACATACATTATATTGGCAAGTATGCATTACACAAATCACAGTTTTCTTTCAGGACCAGAAGTATTGCTTCATGTACAATTAGGCCCTGTTAGAGCTTGTCTTATGTTAATATGGTTATCAAGCAGACACCCACATTTCACAACGCCAAAAATGTATTCGTTTTTTATTATTAACCATCTCTGATCTATTTGGGTTGATTTACTATGAAATATAGGCTGTGCAATACATTCTTTTTTTTTATTTTTTAGATTTACTTGTCCATAATATTCTTTTCAAAGTTATTCTTCACATCCATACTAAGATAATTAAATATCCCTTGGAAATGCATATTTCACTTTGCTTAGTGCACAGTGTAAACTCCCGTAGTAAATCAACCCCCAATGTATAAAGCTTAAAACTATCATAAATGTGTTGTAAATGCATGTGCGGGAAATTGCAATATCTGGACACAAACATTTTTTATATGTGTATTCCTCAATAGCCATGCAAAGTATAAATTAATATTGTGCACAACAAAAGCTTTTGCAGTTATTAGCCTGAAAAGGTAGCAGTAACATCATTTTTTAGCTGCCTTAATTTTGCAGAAGTGAGACCCAGCAGGTCCTCCTAATTACATGGGGGAGGACACAAGACCAGTCACCCTTTACATTAAGACCAGTCTTAATTACAGAATGTTTGCACAGTGCATGACTTGTTATATGACATATCTAATGTGCTGATTTACCTTTAAGAAGAATTGTTTTATTCTTTTAATGCATGTATTCTGTAGGTGCAATTCACAAGACTTCATGGTTAAGGATATACACACATTTTAGAAGAGGTGTATTTATAATGCATTCTGACTTGTTCAAAAAATCACATACATTATATTGGCAAGTATGCATTACACAAATCACAGTTTTCTTTCAGGACCAGAAGTATTGCTTCATGTACAATTAGGCCCTGTTAGAGCTTGTCTTATGTTAATATGGTTATCAAGCAGACACCCACATTTCACAACGCCGTACATCAGTGACTTTCAAACATGTGCTCTGCTTCTCCCATGAGTTCTCCTTGTCAAAATCTCCTGAGAGCAAAGACCATCTGCCATAATAACCCATTCAGTGATTGATGTACGGTCTAGTAGACCCTAACAAGACGCCAGTTTTGGATTTACTTATGCCGTGGTGTATACTGGCCACATGAGGGTCCCATCTCCATATAGTTAATTGACCCATCATTTGTTTCTTCACTACGTCTTCTCTTTCCTCAACAATTGCTGAACAACTGTCCCTGAAAACACAATTGCATTTGCTGGTTTAAAGAACAAAACATTTAGAATCATGATTCTTGCCCTCAGGAATGTTTTTGTCTCCAGTGACTCCTATAACAATGAATATTTGTTTATTCAGCAATTTAAATGATTTCCTAAAAATGAGCAAAGAATTTTGTCCCTAAAAGTTTAACACAAACTGAGTTTATCAGCCTATCATTCTAGAAAGGTCTGTTCTAAAGTGTTTGCAGCATGTAAATGTTAAACGTCACATAGTTTCCTAGGGAGCAGCACCTATTATTTTTTCCTAAAATTGGCACTTTTTTAGCGTGAGTACCTGTCTGTGTAGGCAGGGGACATTGCTCGCTTATTAAGGTAGAATATATTAAATTCAAGACAGCTAGCATTTTGATAAAAGCTGAATTATTTTCATCACTCAGTGCGCTATTAACATTGCAGTTAGTCTGTTCTCAGAATTTGTAGATATCCTACAAAAAGGTCTCGCTTTCTCTATCACAGAATAGAAGATTAGTTATATAGATCCGCTCAGGAGGTTATATAGTAAGATATAAAAGGAACCTGGTTACATAGTACAAGAATGTGATTTTGCAGAGAGAATAATATTATTACCATTAGGTTTCTATGTAACAAGAAGCCAGAACCAAACAGTATAAGCCCAACTCCAGTCAAACCCTATTTTTTTGTCTTGTATTGCAGGTTTTTATCCCTGTTCAAAATATATATTTTTTTTACTTCTTGTCATCATGGGTAAAAATATATTCACAATATGAATACAGACAGAAATACAATTCCCAAAGTGTACATAAAAAAGTAGCATGGGATTCAGTGATCTGGAATGTAAAAAAGAAAACCTAGAGAAATGTGAGGCATCTAAGGAACGATGCACATTATGAAATTTGTAATGCTACTTAAAAGGCAGGTACAGCAGAAGAGGCAGGCCTTCTGCTATAAAATAAATTGTAAACTTGCAGTCTTTTCTTCAGTGTACACTGAGCAGAAGCCCCCCCCCCCCCCCATCAGTGTCTGTACAGATGAGCTGACACTCTAATGTCCCCCCCCCCCCCCCCCCCCCATTATTATAAAAAGTGTTGTCTGGGGGACGTGTGAGATTATGTCCCAAGAAAAATAAAGTTGTGTGTAGGAGATAATAGCTGTTTTTTTAATACAGACTGTTGCTGACCAATATTTTTTTTTGGTTATTGCAAATTCCCTTTTTTCTCCTTCCTTCTTTGGTGTGCCAGGTTCCATGGCATCTGAACCTGCTTGTTTCCCACCATTTCCTTTCAAGGAAGATCCCAAGCCTATAAAGATATCTGGTTTTAATGGTAGGTGGGCACATGATTGTTTCGCAAATAAAAATATAAACACTCCAATTGTAGGTCTTCCTGCATCCATAGTATAAATGTCCCATTTATTTACATTGTATTCTTTCAAGCTACAACTTTCTTCCCAGCCAAGTGCAATACGATAGGTTTTCCTGCAAATAGATAAAAGTGTCACACATTTCACAAAAACAAATATTTTTCTGTTTGACTTAAGAGAAAAAAACCTTTCCTATCTGCAAGCATTGTGATGGTAATGAATGGCATTTAGAATCTAATTAACCCCTTGCTTGCTATATAAATTTGTTTCCTCTACCTATTTTTTTTGTTGTTGTTTTCTTTTACTAGAAAATGCTTCTATTTTGTTGCTAATGCTATTTTCAGGGGCTTTGCAATTAACATAAAAATTTGGTGGCCAGCAATAGCCAGCATTTGAAAAATAGCTATTCCTGCTATTCATATTGTAAAATATTTTTTTTAAATGACTTTCACACATTTGTGTCAGCCCCCCACCCTAGCAATTATGTTGACAATATTATGCTTGTATGCTTCAGTGAAGTCAATGCAGCCAGGGTCAGACAACGTCATAAGTCCTAAACAACCAGCGAATAAAAGAACACCTGGTTTTTCAGTGCCAGAAATGTGTCAGCATAATATTTTTTTACACTCTGCACTGTACTATTCATTTTGCCAGACTATAGTGCATTTAAGATTTTTAAAAACATTGCAGAGTATACAAAGCACATTGAACTTTAGCATTTAACCGGCACACCGGTGATTCATCTGTAGGGATTGTGGATGCAGCTTGGTTATATTTGTTTCAGTGCCAATATTTGGCAAAATATTGCAAAGAATAGAAGCAGGCAGGGACATGCTGCTACTGAAGTCTTATATTGAATTAACACTTTGCATTAAAAATTAGAGTTACTCTGACAATTGATACCTGCCCATGCATGGGGAAAGTAGCTGAGAATTGTGCAGGGATATTGTAGCTCAGATCACATGAATAATAACAAAAGGTAACTGTTGGCTGGCACTGTATTTAGAATATTCAATAAAGAGAAATCCCCCCACATACTGTGTTTATTACATTGAGTAATGTTAAAAGATCTGTAAGATTTATATTGCCTCCATGTCTTCACTGGGGTGATGTCAATGTTTGGGGGCAAAACTGCAAATTAAGCAAGAACAAAAATTGCATAACAGTAAAAGAATGTGGAACTGTAAAAAAAATGGTAAATATTAAAATTAATTAATAGCTGGATGGAAGTTCCTGGTAATATCAAAAAATGACTGGAGCTCATGGGACATACAGTGCCAGCCAACAGTTACCTTTTGTAAATATTCATGTGATCTGAGCTACAATTGCATATAGTAAGATATAAAAGGAACCTGGTTACATAGTACAAGAATGTGATTTTGCAGAGAGAATAATATTATTACCATTAGGTTTCTATGTAACAATGGTGTCTAAGAAGCCAGAACCAAACAGTATAAGCCCAACTCCAGTCAAACCCTATTTTTTTGTCTTGTATTGCAGGTTTTTATCCCTGTTGAAAATATATTTTTTTTTTACTTCTTGTCATCATGGGTAAAAATATATTCACAATATGAATACAGACAGAAATAAAATTCCCAAAGTGTACATAAAAAAGTAGCATGGGATTCAGTGATCTGGAATGTAAAAAAGAAAACCTAGAGAAATGTGAGGCATCTAAGGAATGATGCACATTATGAAATTTGTAATGCTACTTAAAAGGCAGGTACAGCAGAAGAGGCAGGCCTTCTGCTATAAAATAAATTGTGTCAGCATAATATTTTTTTACACTCTGCACTGTACTATTCATTTTGCCAGACTATAGTGCAATCAAGAGTTTTAAAAACATTGCAGAGTATACAAAGCACATTGAACTTTAGCATTTAACCGGTGATTCACCTGTAGGGATTGTGGATGCAGCTTGGTTATATTTGTTTCAGTGCCAATGTTTGGCAAAATATTGCAAAGAATAGAAGCAGGCAGGGACATGCTGCTACTGAAGTCTTATATTGAAATAACACTTTGCATTAAAAATTAGAGTTACTCTGACAATTGATACATGCCCATGCATGGGGAAAGTAGCTGAGAATTGTGCAGGGATATTGGTAATATCAAAAAATGACTGGAGCTCATGGGACATACAGTGCCAGCCAACAGTTACCTTTTGTAAATATTCATGTGATCTGAGCTACAATTGCAAAAAACAAGCAAAACAAAACTGGTATGCTTTAATCTATATATATATGGCATACAGGATGGTTGTGTTGTTTTTAGTTTCATTAAAGATATGAAAGGATATCTGAAGTACATTATGTAATGTTCTTCTGTTAACTATAAGATCTTGCAAGCTTTAACATGACATACAAAATAAATGGATCAACAGTTCACCAATTAACAAGAACAAACAAGAATACTAACTACCGGTAGTTAGGTGTGCCGTTGGCTGGGTGTAAAAGGAACAATAACCAGCTTTTTGTAGTCACACGTGTGTAATGTTTTGCATTTGTCCTGATAATACTGTTACTGTAGGATGATACATGGAATTGAGGAATAAACCCGCACAATTTATGGCCAAAAATGGATCCAGGATCACTGACATGTAGTAATTTACTAGAAATGAGCAATAATGGCTCAACTCACTAATTTCAAGCAAAATCAGTAAAAGCCTGCTAAAACATCTGGCATCACAACAAGTATCCACAAAGGAAGACTTTTCTATACATCTTCTAGTGGGGGATTTTTGCCTTAAAAATTAGAAAAAGTATTGTTCCTTATTCTTAAGTCATACCAGTAGATTGCGCTGTGTCCTCATGTAAAATGTGTAACAAACTCTTGCCTTTCAGAGACATTTGTTACAGAGTTGTTACACACTTTACAGAAAGACACAGCCCTATGAACTGTTGGCCAATAAGATCATTTAAGAGCAAGTGACGAATCAGAACTAACTCAAAAATGCAAAGTACATTTAACCTCCCTAGCGGTAAACCCGAGTGTGACTCGGGGTAGAAAAAAACTGCTAAAAGTGGTAACCCCGAGTCACACTCGGGGTAGGCAAACCTATGGGAAGGTAAGTAAATAAAGCACTTACCTGATCCGCCGGCGTCCCGCGTCATCCGCCCCGATCCCTGTCTTCTTCCTTCTTGTTTTGGCGTCTTCTGAAGGCGATGAGTCACTGGGTAGTTCCTGGTGACATTGGTGCGTGTGTACGTTGCCGGTGGGGCGGGGCGGAAAATTCAAAATCCATTTGTATTGCATTCAATACAAAATAACTGTATTGAATGCAATACATTGGATTTAAATGTGTTAAACCAGTACATTGTTTTCAAGAACATTTATTTTACAGTATATATATTAGTATGACTATAATATTTATTATTTTTTTAAAATTTGAAAATTAAAGAAAAAAAAGAAAATAAATATATATATATATATATATATATATATATATATTTTTTTTTTATTTATTCAATTTCATATTTTTACATGATTTTGTGTTTCAAACTTTATTATACTCATACTATTATATTATACTGCAGTGCTCAACCCAGAATTTTTTTTAAGCCGGGTGGGAAGAAATTGTAGGTGGGTGGCAGCCCCTGTATTGTGACCAAACTCTTTAGTAACCATCCAAAAACAGCCGGGAGGGTGCTGAAAAGTGCCGGGTGGTGCACCCAGCTCAAAGGGCCTGGGGAGAACCTTGTACTGTAAAATAAATTTTCGTGAAAAACAATGTACCGCTTTTAGACATGTAAAACCGGAAAGAAATGTGCCTTTAGGGAGGTTAAATAGGATGAAAAAAATATACTCACTAAACGGGGATTTTAATTTTTACCCATTTTAATTAAATGTTTTAAAAAAAACACACACACCATGGATATATTAATTTACCTGCATTAATATTGACAGGTTTATTGATTACTGCTTTGAATGCAGACTGATTTATATTTGAGTATATACATATGTGTTTATATTACTTTAAAATGCATTTGGCTGATCAAGAAATGACCATCAATATTAGAAGACTAAAGAAGAGAAATTTGTATTGGTTGGGTGTGGGGTTGAGGGGGCAGCTAGGATCCAGATGTGGCATTCTAAGGTAATCCTTGCCATGGACAGTTTGAAATAATAATTACATAATACAGCTTGTTACATTTTAGCTGTGACTAAACATTCGCCTTTACATTCTCCTGGCAGTTTTGATAGTTGTTTGCATACATTCAGGGAGCAGATGCTTTTTCTGCTGTGGGCACATTAATTACATACATTTGGTGCAGTCAGACTTTTAAATGTGGCGGTCATAAGGGTAACATTACTTGTTTCTCCAGAAATCAGCAAACAGGAGTGAGATTCTTCCATGAATCAGAAAATTTAATTTACAGCAGTCCTAAAAAGATTCATTATGCGGTTAACAAGGTACAGAGTCAAAAGGATGAAATGAGTCAAAAAGATGAAAATATTAGTAAATTCTGATATTTGTTGGCGTGTATCAATCAGAGGTTAACTGTGAAAACATTCTAAATCCCACTGATCTCTATATCTTCATATTAATTGCACACTGTTAAAAAGTAGGTTGCTTCACAATTATTCACCATAAGGTCATTACAAAGGACAAGGGGACACTCTTTACATCTGTAAAAAAAAAAGAAATTTAACCTCCAGATAAGGAAGGGATTAGTCACAGTAAGTTCTGTGAAAATGTGGAATTGGCTCCCTCAGGAAGTAGTTTTAGCAACTACTATAAATTGCTTTAAGAAAAAGTAGGATGCGTTTATAGAAGTACAGAAAATAACTGGGTATTAAGGTTTTAAAATAAAGATAACAGAGAATGTTGATCCAGGGAACATCCGATTGTCTCATGGAATCAGGGAGGAATTGTTTCCCTCCCCTCATGTTGGAGCACATTGAACCATGTTTTATAAGGTTTTTTTTTGTCTTCCTCTGTATAAACTACTTATATGTGCGTTCACCAGGAATAGGCTTGTTTGTAGTATGTTTATTTCCCCAGTGATTGAACTTGATGGACTTTTTCAACCTAACTTTAAGCCCGAACTATGAGCCTTAAAGCTCTCCAAAACAGGAGAACTTTAATAAATCAAGCCCTATATAACTGTTAGGACACAGTTGCTAAGTGGACATATACAACTTTTACAAAATTCTGGGGCTCATTTTTAACAACTTCTAGCCCAAAGAAAGACAACAGCAACCCGTACATTTCAAGGTAGGGTTAAAAACCCCAGTGCTACCAACAACTGGGAATATTTTTATTTATAGCTTGCTATAATACAATTAGAAAAATAAAAAGAGAATTTGGTTGCTGTGGGCAACACCAATTCATTTGTCAGGCAGTTTCATAACTAAGGCCTACAAAGAGTCACAGGTTGTTTGTATGCACTGTATGAAGCACTGTTGACTTTCAATTGACTAACAGTTGTTGTCTGATGAAGGGAGACAGTTTTTTCTTTTTATCTGTCACAAGAGAATAAGAATCATATTTGTAGGAGGGTTGCGAATGAACAAGGAATAGACTGTCATTAGAAGATTAGTGAGGTGCTGAGAATACAGATATATGTATGTGTATAAATATAAATATATATATATATATATATATATATATATATATATATACAATCTGTAGGAATTGGTGAGTCTCGGAGAGAGAAAACCTGCATGAGAAAGATAGAAAGAGGGGATGTGCTGCCGCCAGGCCCCATCTCATTAGCGAGTTGAGTTTCTCACTTGGCTCTCAGTTCTTGGCAGTTTTGCTGTTTCACTGAACAAGGCATATGCAGGAAATGAACAGCCTGGTATCCCAGACACTGCAAGGATCAAATCAAACAGAACAATCTGTCTGTGTATCAGTGGAAATGGGGAATAGGGATTGTGCTTCCTCCTCTCTAATCCTATTGCTGCCAGAAGGACTACCTTGCGGGCCCATTCTGTTGTGAAAGATTGCAGACAAAAGGATGCTTTTCACATATGTGCTGTGTTGTGCTGCTGCTAAGATTTATAAAACCAAGAGGCTAGCAATCCAACTTTTAGGTATTTGCATACAATATTTATCTTATCAGTTGCAGAAGTACTGTTGGATTTTGTTACCTTTCACATTAATTAAAAAAGACATAATATTTAAAATAAAAACGTAATATATAGAAAAAGTTCTATTTTCCATATCCGGAAGTAGGAAGCCTAGAACACATGGGTACTGGGTAAGAGGAACCATAATGGTTCCTCATAAGGTGCATTTTAACCCCCCCCCCCCTTCTTTCCCCTTTAGACAAGGTAGCACAAATCTAAATGCAGCAGCTAAAAAGAATGGATAGGGTCAGCAGTAAGCGGGTCACTGCCTCCCGCTGTCAAATCTGAAAACGCTTGCTCTTTAGAAACTAGCACTATGGTGCAAATGGTTGCAATGTGCCAGCTGCACAACAACACTTGCTTCTGCTGTAGGTGTGCCCCAAGGCTGTGATTCCAAGCTTGCTACAGGTTCACTGTTATTAATAATATTATTACACAGTATTTATATAGTGCCATCATATTACGCAGCGCTGTACAAAGTCCATAGGCGTGTCACTAACTGTCCCTCAAAGGAGCTCACAATCTAATGTCCCTTCTATAGTCATATGTTATTAATATAGTCTAGGGTCAATTTTTTAGTGGGAAGCCAATTATCCTAACTGCATGTTTTTGGGATGTGGGAGGAAACCGGAGTACCCGGAGGAAACCCATGCAGACACGGGGAGAACCTGCAAACTCCATGCAGATAGTGTCCTGGCTGGGAATCAACTGTTGCCTTTGAAGGCTTATGCAAACTATATTAAAGAAAAAATGTACTGTAATAAATTAATTCCATTTATACTAGCACACACATAGCTCCCGCCTGTCCCCTTATTTGGAGAAATGACCCTGTTAGAACCCAACATTTCTCTTGATCAGATGTATAGGCCTCTTTACAAAAGTAATATATAGCAGTTTTGATAGGACAGCATATAGGAAAAGTAGTGGTGCGAACATTTGCTGGTTTAAGCAATCTTTTCTTGCAACATTTAGACAATGAGCAGTGAAATGCAGCAAGCAGGGTTTTTTCAATGGTAATCAAGAAAGACAAGGAGGCACTGTGTAGTAGGAACATGGTTTTTTCTTTTTTTTGGATATGTTACTTGCCTGTTATATTGGTGCAATTTAAAGCCAGATCCACCCTGCTTCCTGATGTTTCCCCACCTCCAATACTTTATTTTAGTTTGTGTAAGTCTTTAGGTTGGCCAAGTAGTGCACAGGGCTCTGCTTCTCTTTGCTGTCAGTTCCAAAGTCTGTATCACCCAGTACTCACATAAAATGAGTAAAATGACTTTGCATGTCATTTACTCTGGAAGAGCACAAAGGCTGAAACTTAGCATGGGTGAATCTGCAACCTATAAGTAGCTGACTATTGCACCCAGAGTGTTAAAAAAATTGAATTGCTTTAATATTTTCATAGTCACTGAACTAGAACAAGTAAGCATCAATTGTTAATGAATCCTTGGCTTGTTCTTGGTCATTGACTCAAAAAAAAAAAAATATTGCAGCTAGAGGTCAGCACAACAGCCAGACAATTAACATTTTCCAAAGGAAAGGGCAGCAATGGCTGTCTGCAGCTAGCTTTTCTCTCAACACAGACTGCCTTTAATTGCCAAATTCATTGATCATGGGACTGCAGTTTTATGCATTCTGAAAAACAGGCACAGAAAAAGCCTACAGTGACTCGAGAAACAATAATTGTTTCCTTTTTTTTTTGTATTAATTGCTTCCGCTTACCCTTTGTCCAGTAACTATGAGTAGCGAAATGAGACCCACAAAACTACAAAATCTTTTTTACCGAGAACTTAATGTGTTACAGCCAAGGAACACTTGCTAATTAACTGCATGTTGCTTTTAAGGAAAATATATGTTTCTGTACTCTAGGGAGTGGAGAAAACCTAATTATAAATCTATTTTACAAATTCAAAGCCAGTGTGCGGTTTCTCTAAACACGTATTTGTACATTTCATTTATTTATTTATCTGTGCAATAAAATGTTTGACCTTCAAGATAACAAAAAACATAAAACCTCTATTGAATAACATGATTTTGTGCTCCTTTACAACACAGTAGACATACCCAGTTTCCTTAAATCAAAAAAACCTTTGAAAGATGTCTGTCTAACTTTTGAAAAGTGTCACACTGTTTCTGCAGCATTTACAAGTGGCTTTCATTGTAAAACTTTCATACAGGAAAACAATTTCCTTTGTACAGGGGCCCTGTATACAGAATGGTGGGGCCATAGAAATGGGATCTGTGGAGCTTTTGGATCCTAGTAGAAAACTTTGGATGATTAGCCTCTTATGTACCAATGAATACAACACAAAGAAAGAGAGCATGGTTGACAAGCCGTGTTTAGAAATCAGTTTCTAAGCTTTGCCAAGGAATCAAAATAGTAGAATGTTCAGTCGATTACATTTTAGTGTCTCCTAATTCGATATGATTGCTTCTGTATACTATTCTTCATTTTGACCCTAATTTCACTAAATGAACAATAATAGTTGTGGTCCATTTAAGTTCTTACTGCAATAAAAACATTTAGATGCCACATGACTGCATTACATTTATTTTTTGCATACCATAAAACCCCCAGCATGTTCCTGAGTAAGAGGCTCATTGAACCGTGGTACCTAATGTGATAAGTGCGATTCATGCAGTGGATTCTGGGAAGGGAAGCAGTGTTAGAGATGGAAATCATGTATTATGAAGGGTGCTCTCCCCCTCTCTCTCCTCTGATTTCTGTCTGAAAGATCAGACCATCTTCTCTCCTACCGGCGGAGACAGACGGCGAATTCAGGCCTTTGAAGTATGCTGTGGCAGAACCGTCACTCCAGGGATCACTCTGTTCTTCCAGACCGTCTGTGAGAACCTTTGAGTGAAAGGTTAATACGTTTCGTTTCAAACTCTTACATGTAAAGCCTTGTAATCTAAATCCAAGAGGAGTGGGCGGCCATTAAACATGTCCCATGTCTCTGTCGTTGATTTGGGATGAAAGGAACTGTTCTTTGCCAGATACTGTTGAGCGGTGTTACACTTTGTATCTGTCACCTTTGGGTGAAAATTTTATAAATGATATTTTATGCACAAGGTGACAGCACATTTGATCTCCTTGGCCCAACAATACATGAATTCTCACCATGGGATGTTATGAGTAAGGTCAAAGTATTTATCGTGCGCCACCAATGTGTGAACCAGGACCAGCGCAGTGTTCCAAAATGGAACACTTGTGCCAACAATTGTCTAATGGCACAAGACTCCTATTACAATTGCCAAATACGATAATGATAATTTTTTATCCTTTAAAATACATGCATGTACCATGAAAACAACTTTTTTAAAGACTAGAGTTTATTTGCACTGTGCACATTGGAAGGCATAACTAATAGGAAGCTGTCACGCAACAATTGTTGGCTGGGATTTTATCCAACCATCTAAACCAGTGAGATGTGTTTGAGGGTCACATACCTTTATTCCTACTGATATGTATGAAACACCTGTCCTACTTATTCTGCAGTTAATTTATCAAGTAGTCTAAGGGCTCTATAAATAAAGCAGGCAATCTGACATTCCCTCAAACATTCCTTGGTGGAGAATCAATTACTGCTTTTGAAACACATGGACTTGTTCATGACCCAGGTAGATAGGATGCTCGTCACATACTTACCCAACCCTTCTGCTTCCTTCTCTCTCTCTCCTTCACCCCACTTTGCCATCACACAATCCTTGAGGGGAAAATGGCCATAAAGAACATTTTTTTGGCGGAAACATTTAACAACAACCAAATCTTTTTGAGGTAAACCGTAATCACATTACCAATAAAAAACAATAACCATATAAATAACCATGAGTAACAATAACACTTACACTTTCGTAAACTTTTAAACCTTTTTAACTTTAAATGTACCTTTTACCAAAACTACTACTCCTTCCTGGTTGAGAGTCCTTGGAGACAATGCTCTCCACACCATACCACCTGGAGGAGCTGCCAAAACCATCACGATTTATTCTCCGTTGCAAAGGCCACCTGCTAGAGAATGAGTACACTACTCACAGCCCCTCCTTAAAACCACTTTAAAGGTAGTCCCAATGAACCATAACCTTTTGGAGATCCTACACCTATGATGGTTCCCCCTTCTGCCGCATCTGTTTAAAGATGCCCTCCAAGGACCCCAACCACCACCCTACATCCAACCCTCAATTGTAAATTAGGGTGGATGAGAGGGAAGTTTGCTCCCTCTACTTCCTAAAAATTCTCCTTTCTCATTCCTCTCCCTTTTAACCCCTCCCCTTTTCAAAATTCTGACCTATCCCTTAACCTCTCCCTTTGACCTATCAAAACCTCCTTTTTATTTTAACCTATATTATGCTTCCCCTAGCCCCCTGGTCATGGCTGCATTTCACCCACTTCCCTACACTAGGCAGCTCCAGGCTGTTCTTTATTTGAATTCAGCTGCAGATGTTCATTCATTTGTTTGTTGATTCTGTTACCTTTAGTTATTACCTTTGCCAACTACATTATCCAAAAGTGAAAAGTATCCCAAGTCCCCAACATGTTCAATTTATGCATATAATATTGTTGTTACAATGCTACCAGAGGTAGATTGTACCATAAATGCTCATAAACTCTTAGTTTTACTTAAATGATTACAAAACACTCCAAAATAGCAGCAAAATGAAAATACACATAGACAATTGTAGATATTTTTTATTTTGTGTGCAGACATTATGCAATCTCATATTTATTTATGTGAAAAAAATCTCAATGGCAGTTATGGGTTGAAGCTTAACATTAAGACTTAGTTAAGATCTCAACATACTCCATTACAGACCGTTGTACACATAACAGTTCCAAGGCTTCGTTTTCACAAGCTGCAGTTCGTCATTTAGCCCCCACCCTATTTGTACCTTTAAAAACAGCAGCAAATTGCCATTTTTGTAACATCGTTTCAGGTCTTTGCCATTCAAACTGCTGTACAGACACCATATAAATGGAGTAGGATAAAAGTAGTATTCTTTTACCAGAGAATTTTGGTCCAGTTCCAATTAAACTGAAAGTTAGAGAAGCAATGTTTTCCACTATTAGTACATCCTAAATAAAAGCATTAGCAATACCTGTAAGTGCACTTTGCTGTAAAAATCGTAGGCTGGTACTTTGGATTGAAGGCACATATAATGAAACTCTTTGTGTCTTCATGTAACATAATACAGCTAGGACCTTTTATTTTATCTTGGAGCAGAACGGTTGGGTTTTCTCTTCCATCACATTTATGTTTTCCTATATTACTCTAAATCCAGTGTATCTAATTGATCTCCTGCCACCATTAATGTACATTAGCTGCTGATAACATATTAACTGCTTTATTAACTTGCATGATATTTAATTACCCAACAGCTGATTTTGTGCTAGGTATTAGAATCTTCAGTACCTACTAATGAAACATTGGGCGCCCATTATAGTTTTCAGTATATAATATTTATAGAGTTTTTAAAGGTTTACACTGTTTGTTTTTACACAAATGCATATACAGTCTTTGTTTTATTCAAAAAAGTATGTCATATAGGGTACATGAAACAGAACAGTAGGAGTAGACACATCTCTCACTTCTTTACATGTGTGTGCATTTGAGTTATAGACTTCTGTATCTGACCAAATTATTTATATTAGTTAGTCCTGACCATAAGAAATAATCAAAATATATGCATAACAGCTTTATATTAAATGGGCTATTAAATCAGCTTTATATTCTGTGTGAAGGAAAACATATATCCTTTTTAAAGCTGTCCCTGGCTTCAGTACTTTATGAGTCACTGGCCTGGAACGAGCATGCATATTATAATATCAGTCAAATCAAAACTCCAGGTGTGCATTCCTATTCAAAGTATGTGCCTCTGGAAATCCCATTGGATCGGCTTCACAGCCAGGGAGCTAGCGTTTCCAAAGGAGAAGTCATTATTGTCCCTGTATCAAACAGGCAGGGAGTGATGAAGGTCTTCACTGCCCATCTCTACTTGTATAACAAACCAAAAGCATTGCTACAAATGTTTCCCCTTTTTTACACGTGCCTAGCAGCCAAGTCAACCCCAGCCTGCCCCACATCCAATATACATGGGCCCTTACATTTCTGAGGACATTTGTGCATCTGCACAGTCTGAAAAAATGATATATCCACCCCTGGTTTTAAGCTAATTAGGTTACTTTAGACAAGTTATACTGATAAAGTTTGAAAAAAATAGAGATAAATTTAACCCATGGCATATTTCTATTACTTATTGGATCACTGTTGCGATCATTACCCACACTTTTTGAACAGGTTGAAAAGTCAAAATTCTCCCAAGTACAGCATACCTATGCATTATATTACACTTACCTCTTGTATGCGCTCCTACAAATATGTGAATTTTGTGTTCCCCCTCTCTGACCACGGCTACTGATGTATTCTCTGGTTCCTTTTCTCCCATTGGGCCTGATGTATTAAAGCTCTCCAAGTCTTGAGAGGATACACTTTCATCAGGGAACCTGGGTGATCCAGCAAACCTGGAATGGTTTTCTTAAAGTCATTTGCTATTTGTTAGCAAATGTTTTCAATCCTGGACCAAATCCATTCCAGGTTTGCCAGATCACCCAGCCTCACTGATAAAATTGCATCCTCTCCAGTCTTGGTGAGCTTTAATAAATCATGCCCATTGGCTTTTGTGTGGCCATTGCCCTGGAATCCAGCTCTTTCTTTGCATTTACCAGATGCATGGAATAGGTCAGGAGTGAACCCTGCCCTGCATATGAGCCACAGGCAATGTACACTACACATCTACAGGAAAACATAAGAATGCAAACATATAAAGCAGTGAATATAATTCTTCCACTAAAAAGTATACATTTTATTCCACTTTAGGGAAGAGGTAATCCTCTTCTGGGTTGCACAAAGTTCCAACTCCAAAAACCAAACTGTGTCCATTTCATATGTCTTTCAAAGGAGTGAAAGGAAGGTCATTGGAACTACATAGCTGTAAAGCATGGACCTTTTTGTCAGTAGTTTTAAATCTCCATAAATCCAAAATCAAAAATTGGTCTGTTTCATCAGCAGCCCTGCTGTGATCTGAAAGTACACCCCCTCCCCCCAACCTGTTCTCTAAAACAGTTCCATTGTCCAAATATTTGCAGAGAGGTCAGATTGGAACAGTGAAACTCTGACAGCCAAGAACAATACCTGATAAATAGAAAGCAGATGTTCTCCTCTGCATAGAACGATCTGGGGACACAGTCATATGGCACTAAACTGAGCCTCTTTGTATCATTTGGGTTGCCAGAACCGTGCCAGGATATTCTACATTATTTTGGAGAAAATGCCACTGGCAGACAAAGTGCATTTCAGAATAAATGGAACAATGGTAATTATGTTGTTTGCGGCGTAGAAGAACAGTTCACATCTTTCTATATTTAGTCAAATATGTAATATTAGATACTCTTAGTAATGTTGGCAAATAAGAATTTCCTTTTAATGTGTAGTTAACTTTTCCTGTTAGGATATTACCTCTTCAACATAGTTCTCAATAACTTTGGAATTCTCTCCACAACTCTTGGCAATCCCCAATTGGTAATCTAATTACACAACACTGCCCTATTATAGCACTTTTTTTCCTCGTGTGATCACTTTTCTTACAATTCGGAAAAAGTAGACTGAATCCCAGGAAAAACATATTTTTACTTTTGGTTAGGCCTAGTACATGGGCCAGATATTTCAAATGATCAATTGTGAGTGTTTTTTGTTTTTTAGAATGGACTTGGAAAGATCAAACATGTTAGTAAATATAAATTTAAAGTTCCCAAGTCACATTGTGGATATGAATGATTGGGCAGGATCAGGAGTTCCTATGAGTCCTCTGGTTCACTCCCATCCTACAACCAAAAAGGCCGCCCATAAGTAGGAAAGGGTTAGACCTTATATAAAATTTACTATTACTGTCTGTGTGCCTGCTGGGTAGATTAGGCATACAAATATTTTTAAGTATTCATCAAAGGTGAGGGATAATACTCAAATGGTATTACTGTTCACTTTCCCCTCATTTCCTGTTGCCTCTGTTTTTTAGAATGGACTTGGAAAGATCAAACATGTTAGTAAATATAAATTTAAAGTTCCCAAGTCACATTGTGGATATGAATGATTGGGCAGGATCAGGAGTTCCTATGAGTCCTCTGGTTCACTCCCATCCTACAACCAAAAAGGCCGCCCATAAGTAGGAAAGGGTTAGACCTTATATAAAATTTACTATTACTGTCTGTGTGCCTGCTGGGTAGATTAGGCATACAAATATTTTTAAGTATTCATCAAAGGTGAGGGATAATACTCAAATGGTATTACTGTTCACTTTCCCCTCATTTCCTGTTGCCTCTCCAAGACAGAACATAAAGTAAAATCCTGCAAACAGACACACATACAACACAACCTGAAAAGAGATTTAACCCTTCCCTAGTAAAACAAACCCTTCCCTCTAAAAAAGGTTTTGGCTTTACACACACTTTATGAAAGAACAATGCAATTAAAGGCATTTTTATAACTAGGAGAAAAGCAAGAAAAAAAGTAATTATTACTGTCTGTTATAATCTTTTATTTTAACATTTCTCTCTTTTTACGTAGGCCCATAAATCTCTTCTGACTTTTACAAAAGAATATTTTCACTGATTTTGGCCATGAGGAGGAGCTGTTGTCCTAAAATGTAATGTAAGGCTTGTGTCTAAAACATGAGCAGTTTGTGTGACTATGGAATTAATGGATCATACAGAAAGGCCAATGCATATACTGCCGTGTTCAAACAAAGAGGTGAAAGGCTAGCTTATATATATTATTATTATTATTTATAAACAGGATTTATATAGCATCAACATATTACGCAGCACTGTACATTTAATAGGGGTTGCAAATGACAGACAAATACAGACAGTGATACAGGAGGAGAGGATCCTGCCCGGAAGAGCTTACAATCTAGTAGTTGGAGGGATTTACACACAATAGGGGGGAGATATGTAGTGGTGGGAAGTAGTGATGGTTTCAAAAGACAGAAGAAGATGGGTAGGCAGTGTTCTTTTAAATTAGCAGAAAGTAGGAGCAAGCCGAATAGGACGGGGAAGACCATTCCAGAGAGTTG
>NC_092859.1:119835178-119875972 GCF_032062135.1 Pyxicephalus adspersus | reverse complement strand
GAGGATACACTTTCATCAGTGAACATGGGGGATCCAGCAAACCTGGAATGGATCTGGTCCAGGATTCAAAACATTTACTAGCAAAAAGCAAATGACTTTGAACAAATCTATTCCAGGTTTGCTGGATCCCCCAACTTCACTAATGAAAGTGTATCCTCTCCAGCCTACGAAAGCTTTAATTAATCACTCCAAATATATGGACAGCAAAATGTGGTCTAAACCCTCACCATTGTATCTAAACCCAAAATAAAAATTTGGTTTGAAATTCCACAAAATCTATCTATCTATCTATCTATCTATCTATCTATCTATCTATCTATCTCTCTATCTAGGTAATACATTGTGCCAGTCTCAATTTATTTCCTGTAGGAATTCTTTATCATTCTGTTCGCCAGCTGACATTTCTATCTCTAATGCACAGTCTATGTCCATTACTTCTGTACTACAGTGTAAGTCAGTTTAAATCTGTATAAGGGTGATAACAACATTCCGAATCAACGCACCTTACCTATATCATAGTTCCCAAATGTTTCTGTCACTGTTCCTGGCAGGGCCAGATTTGAATTACTGTAGCTTGTTACTTTTTGCACCATGTAGCATCACTTCTTTTTACACAGGACATTTTCTTTTCTTCTGGTTTCCCAATTTTTATGACATTAACTTTCTTACTTAACTATGAGAAAATAATGATGAACCAATAAGTTTTCAAGGTAAAGCCAAACTTATTGTTCCTGTCTGCCTTATGGTACCCTACCCACTATGCCTAATGGTATAGCCATGGTTTCAGGCCTAAAGTACAATATTGATGCGTATAGGCAGCTTTGCAAATCTTTAGAGTTTATTGGAATGTCCACCTAATGTTGGGCACATGTGTCAAAATGTTCATAGATTCAATCATGTTTTAAAATGACTTAAAGATACCATTTGAGACAAAAAGAAATTTAATTTGGTAGAATTCAATTGGAGTTTTTTCAACAGTATAGAAGGCTTTGGGCAGTGAATTTCTGACAGATACAAACTGATTGTTAAATGAAGTGATTGTATATGTATGATATGCATTGGACCCATGCAATTAGGTGGTGTATGTTATAGAATATCTTAATAGTTACACCAAATAGATTAGCTCACTAAATAAGTGTTTACAACAAAGGGCTGGGGGTACAGAGACTACAGGGGTAAAGCAATAAAAGGCACTGTATTGGCTGTTAGGATTTAAAATAATTGTATAAAAGTTTTGATATGACTTTTGCCCAGATGCTAATTGGAAGACAGGGCATTGGCAGCCTTAATAAAAGACCAAAGCAAGTAGCAAAGTGCAGCAAATCAGAACTGACTGTATTGAAGCCCGATTGGTACAAGATGAGAGTTAACTAGCTATTTTAGTTATTGAACTTTTTGTGTGATACTTTTCCCTATAGTAACATCTCAGAGGAGAAGCAAAAAGATTGATGATCCTTATTAACTTGCTGCAGTTCATATAAAAAACAGGCTGACAGGCTGGAAGTTAGACTGCAAGCTCTTCTACAAAAAGAAAATGCCTTTGATGGAGTTGACAGAATCGCCGCACAGTCCTCTCCATAACATCTTTGTCGTAGTTATACTTTTACAGAATAACAATGCCCAGATGTGCACTTGATATCCGGAGGTGATGTGTACCTTCTATTAATTGGTCACTAGGTGAGGTTCTTCACAATCTCTTAGGGGCATTGCCATGAACACAGACATATCTGCTTTTTGACAGGCGTGTCCCCGGGGATAGGACCTCTCCTTCAGGCCATCTTATATGACTGACAACACAGCTCTGCTAACCTTTTTACATAGAAAAAAGGCTTCCAGCATAGAAGAAAAACTACCTAGCCAATTAGAAGTATATGTGCCTCATTCTGTCAATATACCCATTACAAATCACAGCGAGCATGTCTCGGGCATTCTGAACATGGGATCATTTCTTGGAGGGCCACTGAATAAGAAATTATGTATGTCTGCATTGGACATCTCTCTAGTATGAACATTTTGTCTATGAATATGGAGTTTAGATTGGGTATTATTACTATTCACGTTTCATATTAAGGGTCTATACCTTTTTTAAATTTCCCTTTCCAGCTCTGTTCTCTGTGTATGAGCAGTTAGGTTCACTTGTTCATTGATTTAGTACTAATAGTGCTAGCAGTAATGAAAGAAATTTAAGAATATAATAAATATTATAATACATTCAATACAAAGTATTACCTATACTAAATCACTGTAACACGTTGGAAGTATTTGTGGGACTACAAGTGTCAGGAAGGTTTAAAGAACGGCACAAAACACTCTTGGCACTGCTTGGTTAAAAGTTAGTACTTATCTTTTTTGGATGCGTTCCATGGTCCTTCAACAGTTCCATCAGCAAGATCACGCGACTCGGTTTACCCCAGGGAGTGCCCATTTCCATATCATCTAACTGGCAAGAGTCAGGCAGGGAGAAGCTGACATTTCTTTACGTGTATCCATAAAATGTCAGTGTCAGCACTCAATTGTATGATATCTGAAATTACCAATTATACACTGATCTCAACCAATCAACTCGTTACATGACCATTGCTAGCTAATTTTGACCAAACCTTCTTGTTACATTATAATATGAAAAAAACTTGCATTTGTTAGTATGGGAATATATTTTGTATATTACCAGTTGCTTTCTTTCCCATGACCCATCAGGGCAGAACAGCCATAACTTTCTTCTTATCAGGTCATTCCAACCCCAGCCTAGTGTGGAAAGGAGGACACAAGATGTTCACAAGGGCACAGACCATACAGTTAACACAAATCCACCTGTACATCCACAACACATGTATTCAGTATTCCATTTTTTTGTGATTGACTTGCTAAAAAGATGAACTCCTAGATGGCTCTCCAGAGGAATAATCAGAAAGCCTCACCATTCCTGCTATGATCACCCCTCTAAAACTTAAACTTTTTGTGTAAGAACATGTATCACCTAAGCATCCCCATAAAATGAGCCCTTACCCTCAAACCCGCCTACCTAAAAGACACAGCTAACACTTAACCAATAGTTCACTTAAAGCTGAACTCCAGGCAGATATAAAAGAAACACATTCATGCAGCATTGTAATCATTGTTACACCAATAAATGCATTTTGTAAATGCAATCACAAAAAGTGCCTGAATTTGACCTGATATCAGCCCCCTGCAGTTCTTCTGTATCAAGGCCAATCAAGTAGAAGCATGTTGATAGTAGAAGAGAGTTGATGAGCTCAGTACTGTACTGCTTTTTTTTCCCAGATAAAAGTGTGTCCAGAAAAACCTGGGCTCAGAGAAAGTAGGTTGGATAATGCTGGACTGGTGACATCTAGTGGAAGAAAAAGTATTGCAAGAGAAAAGGCTGAATTGAAGGTGAATACTGCAGCAAGAGCAGGTTCTTTTATTTTTATCCCTACATAGGCTATTCATTTTTATCTTATTTTTGGTCGGAGGTTTGCTTTAACTTTAAGCTAATCTCTATAATACACTTTTAATACCTAACTAGTTTTCGTAATAAGGTTATGTAGAGACTGGAGAATTGAGTCAGAACCTGATTTAACCTATGTTTTAAATATTACAGCACCAGGCTCTTGTTTCCATGATTGTCAATAGTTTTCCTGTCGTCTGTAATGTTTGGGTCTGTCATCAACCCTGGTGCATTCTCTATAATTTGCAATAAATTAAATCAGTGGTCGCCAAATTTTTCAGACAGGTGGATAACTACATTTTCCAGCTCTGGACCGCGCATGTACGGGGAGCCGGGTGTCACTTACAGGGGAAGAAACCCCTTTATTGACGTCATGATTCCAGAACCCTCCCAGTCTCCCATCGCAGATCTAACCCTGCGATGGGAAAGTGGGCAGGTTGTGTCCAGGGACACAACCTGCCCACTTACCTGAGCCTGGGATCTGTACAGGGGACATCTGTACAGGCGTCCCCCCAGCGGGGTCCTTCTCCTGACCTCCGGGGTGCACCGACCAGAGCCACGGACCACTAAAATCTTCTCGCCGACCACCGGTTGGCGACCGCTGAATTAAGTAACACCATTCCCACTTTTCTAGGTTTTTTTCTGCTGGCTGAGATCAGATTAGTGATGCTTATCGGTGGGCAGCTGCGCTACAAATGTCCCGGTTAGGTCCATCAGGAGATACACTAGGAGCTGTTAACATTTATTCTGATATACTCTGTGATTTTAAGAAAAGTACACTAATCTACACTTCCTATCCCTTCTGAGTACAGTTATATGTTTTTTTATTTCCCTTGCTGAATGAACCCCACAGTAAGCAGCTATGCAGCTGTATACAATGCAGCCAGCATGGGTGGGAAAGTCATGGTGTAATTAAGTCGCAGCTTGACGATGGTTGTAGCCATCTTGCTGAACTATGTAATCAGCTAGGGTATAGGCATTATTCTATACCTGTGCTTAGTCCACCTCATATAGGTGTACTTGCTCTTTAAGAACCTGGCATAGGGGTACCATCAGGACACAAAACAACTCTCAACTTTTACCAATTACTTGAAAGCTAAGAGGCAGTAGCTGATGGTGACACTTGAAGTTTCTTTTTTCCCATTTCATCTCTTACAGTCGAAATACTCCTTTTATTATGAATACATTCTAGGTAAATTGCTATACTATGAAATCAAAGTAACATAAGATGAACATATATAAATAAAAAATGTGATGGATGGGATTTTATAGAGTTGTAATAGACATTTGGCCATTAACCCGTTTTCTGACAGCTGAACATTTCTTTAGGGCACAGACTGGGCCTGACTCTAGCAGCTGCTAATCCAACTTACACTGATGTTATACTCTGCACTGAGTGATGAATTGTTCAGGGAAACTTCTACTCCAGGAGCTGCTAGGAGCAAAACCCATAAATACTTTATACATGAGGATCCTCAGCAGGCCACATACTGCTTGCTTTTATATCCATCTGTTTCTCTGCTGTGTTGGGGCCAGATGATGGACCCGGTGTATATAATGATGTGGAGTATTATGCACAACAGGATAAACCAATGAGGATGTATTAAAATAATTGTGTAGTATGCTTCATATGCATATGACTAGCAAGAACATGTGTTTAACATTTCTCTATAACAAAGTGAAATTCCAGATACAAGACAGCTAAATTCACAGTTTTACTTGCCACAGGATTGGTCATTCTGCATAGCCTCATGCAGTTGCAATTGACAATTTTATGGTTTAGCAATTCATCTTTCTTCATAAACTCTTTGCTCCAAGCTTGTTTATTGGGCATTGAATCAACATTATTACCCTTGTCCAGTTAGTACAGGGATGATCCAAAAGGTGATACAAAAATAATTGGCTGGAGATCCGGTGTATAAAAATAAATAGTTGCTGCAGTACTCACCTACTCTCTGGTAATGAGCACCACCATTCTAGCACTCTAAGGTCCAGCACTGGTTGTTTCTTCAACCTGAATGATAACTAGTGTCATTTACCTATTTGCCAAAAATGGTGTGACCATGTTCCCTATAGGCGCATCACCATATTGGCTTGGGCTCACAGTGCAATGCTTAACAGGGCAGTGCTGAGATTTAGAGTACTGAATACAACCCATCCCAGATTTAGGCCCCTTTAAAATATAAGCAATTTATGCTCAACCACACTCAATACAATAAAAAATAAAATCACTCATTTTGCTCCTGAAGATCAGTCCGTGCAAAACTGTTGGGAACTACTTTGTCCACATGTTTGCAGATGGTTGGATTTACGGTTACGGTAAAGTTGCAGCATTGTTCCTGGAAGTGACATGTTTCTTCTGGCTGTGCAGTTGATTTTCCTGCTCTGGAGGAATGACTGAACTGCTAATGCAGGGGCAATGTGTACAAATAAGTTGACTTACAATGTGGTTTGCCTCTCCTGGAGGCACAGCAGCAGTTTGCCATATACCTAGCACTGGCTAACTGTGTGTTTTTCTTCTGAAAATCTCAAAGGAGCCCTAAGGTAGTTGTATTGATAAAAAAAATGTCTTTTAAAAGTTCTATACCATTTATAAGTTCTAAAGGTATAACAAAAACAAGGATTTCTTCCAACTCTTTCACGATCCTTTCCAACGACAAAGGACTACACGATGCATGAACGGTGCTGTTCTGCTCTATGGAGAGGGGAGGGGGAGAACGACGGAGCGGCATCCTGCTGCGCGCTCTCCCCCTTCCCTTGCATTAGGATCGTTCATCGTTCGTGGATCCGCCAGGACGGATCCACGAACGATGAACGACGCCGACTGTACACACGCCAGATTCTCGCCCGATATCTGGCCGATTATCGGGCGAGAAAAATCTGACGTGTGTACGCAGCTTTACAGAGGCTAATAGAAGCTGGAAATCAAGTACATTTACTGACATGTAATAACGTGTTAATAAATACAGAGTAGCCCATGTCTTTTTTATCTGTCTATAGTTCAGCTATATTTGTGCAGCTAGAAGGTAAGACCTGTAAATGTTGTATGCAAAAAAACAAATAAGAGTATTTTACATTTTTCAAGTACTCAAAATTAGTAAAGTTTGCAGGGAACTAAGCAAAGTCCAATTTTAAAGCTGTAATTTTCCCTAGATGTCTTACAGAAAGTACCCAGGAATAATAGGAAAAAAAAAAAAAGAATTGTTCATGGTTTAAGAAACCCAAAGGTGCCTTTGTAGACGAGTACCTGGGCATCTTCTAGGGAAAAGAATTAAAGGTGAACCAAGTTTTACAAGCTGTTACAGATCTACTTTGGAGACCAGCCTTGCCAGGTCACATCGTCCTGTCTGTACGAGTCTGTTCTCTCCAGACAAGGAGATGCAGTAAGGAGACACCTTGTACAGAACAAAGAGGCTGCATTTGGGATATAATTAGAATATTCCAGGGCTCTGCGGGAGCATCTGAGCCAGATAGAAGATCAGCTCACCTGCAATGTCTGCTGAAGCAATAACAAAACATTCTTTCCATTTATATTCTTGTAGGTCAAATTCTAGTTTTCCAGCAACTGTTGAAAAGGGAAATGCTGTAAACTCTTATTGTACTTTAGAAATATTGTATACATAACCTTGGCTAATATGTATGGTATTTGTTTTTTATTAAAGCAGTCATCTTCATCATCATCTTAATTATGTAGAGATCTTGAGAAAAGTAGGCTGAGGAGGACAATCGAGGTGAGGTGTCCATTACTTGCCAAAAACCTTAGCTCTACAACCCACATTCCATCACAGTGAACTTGCTCAGCAGTACTACCTAGAAACCCATTTTCCACTGATTTTGCCCAGTCTTTCGGGATTTATACATATGTCATTACTATAGTTAAGGATAGGGAGCTGAAAGGTAAACTTTGCAGTCTTTGAAAATTGCTTTCACTATGTGCTTGAAACTTCACCTGCTGAACTTTTACACTCCTAATTTTCTTCAACTACAATTTAACAGGGTAGCACACAACATACATTAGGGGAAAAAAATCTGTACTTCTATAATGAAGTCTATCCATTGGTATTCATTTAGTGCTGGCTACCAACAAGCTAAATCCCCATAATAGTCAGTAGCCCTGTCATCAGAAAGGCACTGTGCATATATTACTCACAATCTAATATTCAGCTATTTAATTTCTTACCACAGACTATCATGTTTGCAAACAGTTTACTGCTGCCAACTTAAAATGGTCTGCAGCTAGGTGATTATCTAAACAGGAAAATTATCTGGAAGACGTGTTTTACCAACTTGGCTAGCTGCCCACTGCGTTTATCAGGTTCTTACTTGAATACAGCATGCTAGATTATAAACTTCCAAATAAATTTCTCTGACGGACCAGGGGTTTCCTTTGTGTACCTGTTCTTCTGCATGTGTTATGATAAAGCTGTGGTCAACAGGGACACATTTTTAAACTAGGTAACTTAAAATCAAAATAGTCATAGTTAAAGTTCTTTTCCAGATCTGCATGTCTGTTCAGATGATAATAAAGTTTAGGCTCAGATTAACAGACTACTTTTAATCATTTTCAAAAGATTAACAATGGTAACCTCTTTACTGGGTTGTTTCTGATACTTTGGTATCATAAATGTCTAACCATGTTACACTAAAATGCTCATATAACATAAAATCAAATGCCTTAACTAGAGTACAAACTTCAGATATGGAGACCTCAGGTTATGATCTCTGGGAAATAAATTCAAATAAACCTGTATGACCACTGGACATTTATTTCAATGACATGGTCTTTGTAAATCCAGATCACATACCCAGAGATGGTAGTTTTGATCATTGTATGAGGTTGTAATGATTTCACTAGAGCACATATACAGAGAGTACTGACCACCCTATTGTGTAAATTATATTGTGATTTCATTTTAAATAAAATATATTCAGTTCATACAAATCTAACCCAAAACTAGAAGATATACCTTTGTGGTCACTTTCTATTTTGCTTTAAATCTAATTAGCTTTAAATTAATTTATGAGGTCCCCATTATATTAATTGAAACTAATGTATTAAAGCATAGAGTAATTTTTTGGATGGGTTAGAAGAATTAATCTGATCTATCTAGATACAAAAATATTTCAGAGCTGTCTGCAGATACCAGTGCTACTGCCCATTTGGCTCCATTAGAGGATGTGCCATCAGAAAATATGTGGCAGTGAGCATTCCTAATATTTTCAATAGGTGCCAGTTTTCCCGCTGAAGCGGATGCTGCAAAACAAATTGAAATTGAGAATGGATATGTGCTACGATACAATTTCTTTTTTTTTAATTATGGAATAAATTATTTTTTTTATTGAAATAATGGAGGCTTTGATTGATTAAGTGCCTTTAAAGTCCATTACTGGTGATAAAGATAATGTGGAGAGAGTTTGCATGTGGCACCAGTTTCCACTCTTGTGGATAAATAAAGGAAAATATAGCTTTCAATTAATTATACCCAAGCACATTAGGCAGATTTTAGATATATACCAGTCTAAGTTCAAGTTCCCAATTGTCACCAAGTACATGCATATACAATTTTACCAATAGATGTAGAATGGAAATTGTTACAGAACACCTACTGAGCAATGACATTGGACAATGATGGTGAATTGAAATCTGGGACATTTTTATATGGTGACCATTGTTTTAAGACAGAACTTAAGGAGAAATCTAAAATACAGTCGTCAGTGTTGCAGTTATGACTTTCTTTGAGATTTCCTCTCCCTGTTGTGTCTTGGGGACAGAACATTAGAAGTAACATTCCCAACTGGGAAACAGACAGAAATAAAAGCCTACTGGAGAAATTTTTCCCACTCTAGACTTGAACAAGGAATTTGAAGTTAACAAAAATACATGCTAGATACCAGATGGGAGAATATCAAGGAGATAGTGCGAATCTATTTGTATATTTTAGTGGACATACTATTATTATTGGTATATGTAGTTCTTCTTGTGTATTATCTGAGACAAAGACATTATTTCAGGAATGTCCTAATACACATTTGTGAATGAGTTAGAAGAGTTTTATTCTGACATTTATTTATCCTTTATCATTAAGTTATGTGCAGCTAGATTGGAGAGGCCCTTTGGGATGTCTTTTATATGGCCGGCTTGTAAGTTTCCCCATGACAATCACTGCAGCACTTTAATCCTCTCCCTCTGGAGCTAGATTCCCACAGGTCAGATTCTTACAAATATATTTATATATCTTATGCTACTCTCATGAGATCTCCTTTCCAACTTCTTTCTTTCTAGATAAGGGTTTAGATACGAATACAAAACCCTTATACTTCTTGATATTGATCAGTATATTTATGCTTTTCCTCTATTGTTATCAGATTTGTGCTAACTGTTCTCTTTTTCATCTCTGTCATGTATTAGTCAGTATTGTTTCTGCTTTTATCTGTGAAGTAGTATCTGCTATGAAAGACTTTACATTTCTGTGCATTCTCTCTTTTAATACTCCTCATCGTTGCTAAACCTTCATTTTTTTATACTTGCCCGATACATTCATTTTAAGCTCACAAAAGGATTTTTTTTTCACCATTTGAGCCATCATAGCTTCCAAAGCCGCTTTAGGGCAAAAGTGGACTGGGGGCAACGATAAAACCAGCAGGCCCAGCTTTATACATCAAATAAACATTTGTATCTTAGGAAATGTTTAGGTTTCTTTTAAAAAGTATAAGAGAACAAAAAATATTATTTTTATCAGTTAAAAAATATAGTCCTACCACTGAAGATAGTGGACAAGAAAGGATTCCCTTAGGAATTATAGCTCATTGTTTAGGTTTACAGTATGTCTTCCAAATGGTTATACTTATTTTTTATCTGCAGACCATATTTTTCCAAGTGAATATTTAATGAAGAATAAGTTATATTGGAAATATGTCCACTCCAATGATGGTGGCTGTGGTTTTGTGGGGGGTCGAGTATAAATTCTTTTTTTGAGCCTAATTTAAAATAATCCAGATTTCTTTTCATTTAGTTATTATGAGCTCCATTTATAAAACAGAGAATGTGACATTCTCTCAAACACTTTCTGGTGGCAATCAATTACTGCCATTGAAACACATGGGGGGGGAATGTCTGATTAGCCCTACTAGTACTATTTATTTATTTTTTTTTTTGAACATTTTATTTTCATTTTATTATAACAAAAAATTACAAAACAACATTGTAAACCAATCAAGAGGACCTAGTGGGAAACATTTAGGGACCATTTATTTATTTATCAGTGTTTCACGTTTTTTTTCAGACCAATTTCATGACCACCTTACACACCCAATTATTTTCCTCCATTTCTTTTTAAACAGTAATAGATACATTTGCTTTCAGAGATCAGAGATCACCAGGGTGGATGGTATTGTGGAAGGGTATGTCCCATTCAAACATTATATATTTTAATAACTTACATGCTTGATGTCAGTTTTCCAAATGTTTAATAATCCATGTTTTAACAATATTCTGCATATAAAACTACTTGCAAAAACTGCTTTAAAACTAGAAGTATAAAATGTATTATTTGAACTTAAAGTAGATCCTGTACCCTATGCAAGGTCTGCTTTACAAATGTGCCCCCTACTCCTAAATCTAAAATCCTGCACCGACTTCTGTGGTAGATGAGAGGTCATCCTTCTACCAAGAAGATCCCAGAAAATGCAGAATACTCCTAGAGTCAAAAGAAGAAACTGGAGCACTGGGATTGTTTTCCAACCTGAAATTTGGGCTGCTCTACAATTTGGAGATCCCTTTGGGCAGGGTGAGTATACTAGGAAAAAAAGGTTTCCCAGACAAGTAAATTTTGTTTTTTTATTTTTTATTATACTATTACTCAGAGTTTTAGGGAGGGAGAAGGGACACAGACCATTTAGATGCAAGGTCTGCTTTATTATAACCCACAGTTACCATATTGGTCAAACTGTCCACGTTTTGTCAATTACTAACCCATCTGATAAAAAAAAAATTGAAAGCTCCCCCATAAAATTGTGACTTCTAAGGGATATAACTGCGGCTTTTGTTTGCTGCAAAATATTATATCCTAGATCTATATAAATAAGTTTACATTCATTATTAGCCATATATCATCAGCAATAAGAGTTAAAAATAATGATTAGTATGATACATGAGCCTATACTGTATAAATATAATCAGCCGTGTATACATCTCTGTCCAGTCCTTCAGTTTTGGTGTGTACTATTTCTGCAATTCTTCAACAAAGGGGCATTTTGTTTGTGAGCGGCATTAGGAGTAGTGTGTGATTTTAATGGAAATGCACTGTAACCAGTCGGATAATTAAGTTCTATGTCACTCAACCTATTCAGCTTGGGGACCACAAACCTTTTCTCCTCTTCTATGGGGATAGCCAATTACATCTTGAAGCTGACAAGCTGCATCGTATCAGGATAAAACCACAAGAAAAAAAAAATCCCCAGCGCTCTGCCATTGCTAGTATATATTACAGGAACAAGTCGTTTATTGCTACACCAGAGTCACCCAACTCATCAGGCTGCTCAGTTTGAAGTGGCAGGATAGGCATGAAACTTTCAGAGCTCAGGTTATAATACTTCAATATTTTCTTTATTATTTTGCAGTGCAAAAAAAAATGCTGCAAATGTTTAAAATGTAAAACAAACTCAGATCATAGCAATTCATATTATTCTGCTGGTCTTATTAATGAAGCATTATCATGGGGACACCAATCATCATGGGGACACCAATCATTTTTAGATAAGTCACAGTCTAATGTAATATAGTCAGTAAAGCAAAGTATGGGGGAACCTGTCTTTTTACCATGGTATGGTATGTGCAAATCTTTTAAAGAAGTGCCTACTTTAACACTCCCTGATAGTTAATTCTAGACTATATAAACCCCAACAATTATTAGATGTTATTTTGGGGCAAGTTAGCCTAATAAGGGCATGAAAATTTGTTTTTGTCCTTTACATGTGCACCATAAGGCACAGTATATGTGTGGCAGGAAGGTGTGTTGGGGTCCCTGAATAAATGACACTGCAGTGCACTAACCTTGGTTAAATGTTACTATATATTGCAATATCATGCAGCAATGTGTGCTGTGCCACAATACACAGATATAAAGAAGGGTATTGCACTTTTGACCTAGGATACTTTCCTATAAATACAGGGCAGTAAAGCTACATACACACTTCCAATTATTATCGTTGGAAAACGAACGACGAACGTTCATGCACGATATATATGAACGATCGTATAGCACCGATCCTGCACATAGAGTTAACGACACGATCGTTCGTAGATATTGTACACACAATAGATACGATCGTTTGAGCGATAGAGGAACTATGTGCACGACAGGAAAGTGAACGGACGTTCGTTCATCACGCATGCTCTGAACATGGACGATCAACGAACGACCGTACACACGATTGATGCTCAACGATCGTCGTCCAATCCGATCCGTCGGTCCGGTCGTTCGTTTCCAGCGACTTTCCTCGTTCGTCGGCGTCGTTGGTTACTTTTTTACGAACGATTTTTTGCCCAATCGATCGTTCGTCGTTCGATTGGAACAATAAAAATTGGAAGTGTGTACGCACCTTAAGTGATCAGTATGAGCCCAGGAAGCATGTAGGCAGTAACACCAGGTGAAAGTAAATAAAAAAGGCAACAACAAATGCTGTTACTACATCTAAGCGGCAATGTGACACTTTCATTAAGGCTTTATGTATCTTGTCATGCGGTCCTGCATTTTTTAATGCAGTAAATACCTAATAGGATAAAAGGAGAGGGTTTTATTCATGGAAGCTGGCTTTTATGGTAACATTTCATAGTGACATTTTGGATATACAATTGCAAGAATTAGAATTTATGTACTAAGCCAAATTTTTTTCTGCTTGGAAATTGAAAGGGCAAATAAAGAAATATATGTGGGTGCATGTACAATCTGTAAGAAAGTCTATTTCAGTTTTGTTTAAAGAAATGGTAATAACCTGTCCCATGCTACTTAGCTTATGTTGCTGAAAGGATGGCAACATATTTGTGTAGGTATTGTCCATAGTCAGTATCTACAGTGGGCTGAGATTATGATTGCCATGTCCATAGTTTCCTATTCTGACAACATCCAGCAGAGTTCCTCTTCCCTTAAACTTGCACTTTCAGATGACCTTCACATGCAAATGTATGGAAAGGCATGGTGTACTAAAGATGTATTTGCAGCTGGATGCTGCGTGCTCATCCAATCACAGATATCTGTAGGTAGGTAAACACTACAGAGAAACATCAATCACGTAGCTTTGATTATTCTAAATGATAGATTGTTATTCCATTGTGGTTGACCTGCCTCAGGAGGGGCTGCATAGCACAGACATGCACCATCATGCAATATAAAAGGGTTTCTGCCTGGATAGTAAGCAAAAATATTACTATATGATCTTTTATTAATAATTGTGTCCAGAGTGTGCAATACTTTTATACCCTTTTTTACAACTTTAACAGAATATCTTTGCCTTCTTTTATTTTTGTTCAATTGGCTAATCAAAGTTGTGTCAAGAAGACTTCATCTAATCCAATTCAAATTATGACTGGTATTCGATTGATCAGAGATCCCAAAATATTGCATACATGGGTATGAGATTCTGCCCTTCTGATTGTTTTCCCTGGATAGAAACATTGACCCTGATTTATTAAAGTTTTCCAAGGCTGGAGAGGATACACTTTCATCAGTGAAGCTGGATAATGGATCTGGTCCAGAATTGCAACCATTTGCTATCAAATAGCAAATGACTTTTAAGAAATCCCTTTCAGGTTTGCTGGATCACCCAGCTTCACTGGTAAAAGTGTATCCTCTCCAGCCTTGGAGAGCTTTAATATATCAGGCCCAATGTACCGTACCTGACTATTCATACTCACAATACAACTTGGGACTTTTTATTGATCTTACCAACCCATCTGATCTGTCCACAACCGAACGAAAAGCATGATCTACTACAGTTACTTGTCTGCTGAGTTCCCATTAGATTTAATTGTTTTAATTGTTTGATCTAAAATCTGATTGGTAGTATAAATCTGCTTTTGTGTTTTAGCCCCACCAATAACACTTACATTAGCTCACACTAACAAGGCAAAAAAAAAAACATAAAAGTACAAAAACAAAATAAAAAATTGCCAATGTTTGAGATTCCCTTTAAGTATCCTGCTTTTCCACAAATGATTTACCCTCTCTCTTTATTTGCCAGTTCGACAAACAATTAAAACACAGCATTAAAAATAAATTGGATATTTTTAATAAATAATGCCGCAGAATCCTGACTGCTGATAAAGAAACTGCCAAGCCGAAAAGAAGTTATTTCATTAAAAATTAATAATGCAAATTCATTTGCAGTTTGTTAATAAGTGCCTGCAGATATATCTGTTACCCCGTCGCAGTGCAGCCCATTTATTGAAGAGATAAATTAGAGGTTGGTGTCAGCGTTTGAAAAATGTTGTTTTATTGGCTGTAATTTGTCATGTTACCTGCTGGGTTCAGCTGACAGGTAACCCACTACTTTACGAAAAAGGCTTTTTTTAGTGTCATTGTCAGGGGAATAACCTAAACATGATTTATACATCCCTGCACTGTGACAGCTCCAGGCCGGGGGGACAGGAGAAAAGTACTGATGTTGACACAGGGGCGCCTAAAGCAGAGAAAGTCTCTATGTGTGAAACATAGCATTCCACCGCACAAGGAACTATCAGCCCACCCAGAATGTCAAATTTTTACTAACTGTAAATGGTCAATAAAGTCAAATATTTAGGTTCAGTTTTCATATGTAAAAAATTAGTTCATGCCCATTATTATTTTAATTCAAAGAAAGAAGGAAAACACTTTTGTAGTAAGAAGGAATACCCAGATGTCAAACTATTCAAATGAATCCCAGTGTTAGCCAGTTAGTGAGACCCGGGCTAGATCTGATTGATAAAACATTTGGCTTTGAGGGTAATGGTTCTGTATGTTTAAAGTGCGCCTATCTAGCCAAATTTGCCCCCCACCCAAATCCATCATATCAGTCCAGGCAGCCAATGGCAAGTGACCATGCCTCTAGACAATAGTGTTGACACCTGAAGAAGAGTCTACACAGGTTATGTACACACGTTAGATGATTCTCGCCTGACAGTTGTGCTTGTTACAGGTGAGAATCTGACTTGTGTATAGCAGTCGACCGATGTCCTTCATGGATCTATCAGGACGAATCCATAAACAACTGATGGGAAAGGACCGCTGTATAAGTCAATGTAGAAGAGCACAGCGGGGTGCCACTCGCTCATTCTCCCCCCTACCCTCTCCGTAGAACAGGTGCTGTGTTTACAGCGCTTGTTCATTTTTCTGTCACTTTTTGTTGGTGGAAAGGATCATGAAAGATCATATCCAGTAAAGAAAATTGCATGTTTGTATGCAGCTGTACTCCACAGACCAGACAGAGTATCTTGGACTGTGATGCATCACTTGACCTAGAATTTAGATAAGTAATTGGTCCATTTAGACATTTATTGAAGGTGAAGTGTCAAACTTTATTATTACTAAACTGCCAACCAAAAATTGGATGTCTAGAAGTGCCGTTATGTATATTTAGAAATTCCCCCTTGGAACCACAAAACGAGGGCACTTGAAGTTATCTGTTGCACAGTTGTTCACTATATTAGTTGCCAGCATTTCAATGCCAATATTGTAAAGACAGATTTAATCCAAGCAGAATTTCTTCTATGTGTTCTTTCAAATAATTATGCACTACAAAATTTAAAGGGAACCTGTCACTAATAAAGGAGTGCTTGGATACTCACTAGATAAAAGTCCATTGCATGCATAGCATACATACACATAAATATGTAACCAATGCAAAATGAGTGTTACTCAAATCTCTTTCACTTAAACCAGTTCATATGACATATTGATGTGATATATTGGCCCTTTAAACTGTCATGTTTTTATCCAGTCTATAGGAGTCCTGAATATTGTTTCAGTTATTAAAGAGGAATAAGTGTTACTGCTCCAAGCTTTATGTAGCTTTTTGCTCTAAATTTAAAGAATGAAATCAAATTCCCTGATCTCTTGGCAGTGGCATGCAGTGGATGTAACAAGCAAAAGCAGTTTCTGAATTGTTTATGTCAGTTTTACAATGCTGTGCTTTTGTTTTTTTAGCAGCAAGTAAGAATATATATCTTTATATGCATGTTAGCGATGTATCACAACATGAGTACATGTGTAGATCCATAGATAATCTCTTTATCTAACATTTTCTTCCAGAGTGTCATATTTGCATTTCTCTCTTAAAGTATTCAACAGACATTTTTCCAAAACTAGATTTTGCATTAAACAAAATAACACTACTTTATCTCTACATAACTATGTTATGTTCTGGTCATATCAAATAAGAAATAACTCATTAAAGGGTTCTCAGAGGGCTATGATTAATAAAGAGACAGTCTTGATTATTAAGTGGCAGGCTGGCTTGTGATTATGTCTACCTATTACAGTTTGAGCTATGAAGCTTGTTAACAACAGGCTAAAATAAATAGTGGTATATGTAAAAAGGGGCCTAAAGCTCAACCCACTGGCTCCAAAGGAAAATTTAAAATGTTATTAAATTTATATTAATTTGTCCAAAAAAAAGAAAAAAATTACACCCATGCATTCTTTTAAAAGTTATTATTTTACTAAAGTTAGCATTGCCACTGTGTGGTCCATAATACAGTCTGCATTCCCTAATATCACGTAGATTGACTAATATTTTTTATAAAAATCTTTGTCATCATATTTTGATTGTCATAAATTGAATGTATTTTCTCAATGGGGTTTAACATTATAATGAACCTTCTATATAATCTGCACCAAGTCATGGCAATGAAAAGAAGCTTCACGTCAAAGATGGCAGGATTATGTGTTGTGGCCAAGATGGCTTTAGTGACATATAACTGGGTTTTTTTGGGAGTAGGAAGAACTCATATTAACAGATGGGTTTTGTCAATGATGAGAAATGCTTTGCATACTGGTCTCACGTTTAAAATTTGCCTATATTGCACTAAAATCTGAAGTTATGAAAGTTTTGGGGGTTAATATAACACTTTGGTTAAAATCTTTGGTTACAATGACTTTAAAGCTACTTTAAACTTGTTATAGGTCACATCCTTTATGTTATCATTTTCAGTATAGAGCCACCTTCTATGTTAAGCATTTAGAAAATGCTTGGGGTTCACCAAAGTTATTCAAGTTTTACATACTTTGAAAAATCCTCAATCAGGGAGGTCAATATTGCAGAAAAGGACAGGCGATGTCCTTCTGCTATAATTGCTCTTGCATGGCTGGTGGCTCCTGGTATCTGTCAAAAAAGTTAAGCTGCGCATACTCAGCTTCAGCTTTGGTTACCCAGGATACCCAGCAATCCCAGCATCCCCTGTGCATGTGCCGGGAATGAATGAACGTGTGGGAGTTATGTTATCCCAATCAAGATGGCGGAAGGGAGAAAAGAGAGAAGATGGTGGCACCTTGTGAGGGTACTGTGGGTGAGTATGGTGGATTTAGCTAGATTTCTAAGAAGTACATAACCTCCCAGTAATATAGCGTACATGAACTGTATATCGATAGTGCTTTTGTTCTCCAATCTCAGTCACCTGACACTGAAACGAACCCTTTCCGTGGTGTTTGAGAGAATTTTTTATCTAAAAGGTAAAAAAGGTTTATCTAAGCAATTCATTGCCAGTGGTTTATCCTATTTAATGTACAGTGCTGAGTAATATTTTGTTTATTTAACAATAATAATAATATTAATAAACTAATGACAGGTAAATTAAATTTTAGCTTTTCTCCATAGAAACAAAACACATATCCAGCTGACAGAATGGCTGGGAGCAAAATTCTAAAAGTGGAATTAACCTCCTGAGTGGTAACCCCCAGCGTGGCTCGGGGTAAAAAAATAACAGCTGATAGTGGTAACCCCAAGACACACTCAGGGTAGCTAAAAACTTAAAAAATAAAGACTTACCTGGTCCCACCAGCGTCCTCCAGTGTCCTGCCTGTCCAATCCCATCCTCTGGTCGTGTCCTCTGCGTCCGATCTGCCCACTGGCGAGTGAGCTGATGTTCCCTAGGGGTTCCCGGTGACGTTGGTGCTTGCGTTGGTGCCTGCGAGGGAACGTGGCGGGAATTCCAAAATATTTTGTATTGGATTCAATACAAAATAACTGTAATGAATCCAATATAAAGTAATCATTATGTTATATAGTGTATATATATATATATATATATATATGCTACTGTACAGTTATATTACAGGTTTCAGTATTTTTGATTTATTTATGCACCCTTGTTTTAACAGATTTTTGTGTTTTTTATTTAAAGTTTATTATTAAATTTGTTCAATATTGGACATATATCTCGGTGAGTTATGCCTAAGAATTAAAGGCCTACAATGTAAAATAAATTTCCATGAAAGACATTGTACCGCTTTTAGACATATAAATGTGCACAGAGATGAATGGCCCAGGAGGGTAAACTCTTTACCTTCAGAAAAGGAAGCAATTCAAATCTTAAAGCATTAGTACTGTCTGTAGTGCAGTGTTTTTGTTACTATTTAGTCTCTCGCCATATTCGTGGCACATGGTGATAATGACCATCTGATCCTTCCAGCCCTCAAATGGCGTGTTTCATAGCTGGTCACATGAGCAGCACCATGGCAGCTACAGAATTTAACAGGGGCTAAGATGGCGTCATTTTTTGGCACATAGGAGGAGGTCTGGTTCCACTTTAATTTTCATTCATCAAATTTTATGGGTTAATCTACAATGGGTGTGTTGCACATTTGTTGCATATGATTTTTTTTATCATTCAAAATCATTTGATATTTTCTTCTGAGGAGAGCCTGTTTATAATTGTCCAAGGACATCTATGACCTCGTTTAGGTACAGTTCATTAAAAGTGGTGAAGCATTGTCATCATACCTGCAAATTCTGTTGACTTGTTCACACTATAGCAATGCATCACAAACAAACACAATCTGCGATTTTAAAGTGCCCAACAAGACAGCGTTTGGTGCATTCCTGTAAAATGTTTGGGGTGCCATTAACAATGAATGACAACACAGTGCACCAGATAGTGTGAATGGGAAAAAGTCAATTGTTTTGGCTATAAATAAACAATGCACAGTCTTTATATGTATCCAAAAATACCACCCAGAAATTTCTTATTCTAACTCAAAGGGCTTCTTCACAGTAATGAATTTTGTTGGGCCATGTTTTTTCTTGGGGAACATGCTGCAACACACAATGCATATGTTGGTGTTCTGGGTTGCTACTCTTTATTAATAGCACCCAAATGCACCATAGGAAGGCATTGTGCCCATGTTTTGCTACAGAATGCTCAGTGTTTGTGAATGGACTGCCAAATGCAGCTCATTGCAATGCAAACAACTAAATGTGTGATTAGCAAAATTCACTGCATTGCTAAATTGTGAACAAACCGTTATAGTCTTCCCATAACAGTATTTATGTATATAAAGTGAACTGGAAGAAACCCCTATTGTTGATCAGAATGCTGCCTAATTTTCAGACTTTGAATGATAAATAAATACGGTTTGAATATTCAGGGTAATAATACATTTTTAAAGTAATCCTAAAGCATCCTTTGTATATCAGCATTGTTTAGTACCTATGCAATGAGCCATACATTTAATCATTTACAGCAGTGGATGTGAATCTAAGCAATAGGTAAGTTAAACCTGTAAAAAGCATTTTTTGCTACACCTACATATAATGTAATAGTGATCTATGGATAAAACTTTCTTTGATAGCAATAAAAGATCTGGTTTGCATTGCACATAGCACCATCTTGTGTTTGATGTATGAAGCTCAGGGAAGAGAGAATACATCTGTGCATGCTATTAATACAAAACTAGTCCTGTATAACTACTTATATGGTTCTCATAATCATATTTTTTTTATTAATTTGTCTTTGCAGTCATGTGTAGAAATAAGTAGACTTCTAAAAAGTGTTGCCTATTTCAAGATATTTGAATAAGCAAACATTAGCTCCTTATTCAAGCAGTGCCTATAGGTAAAGGTGATATGCTTGACATAACACACAGAATAGCAAAGTTTTTATAGCATGGTTCTAAATTAGAAAAATTACAGATTTGTTACTTAGAAAAAATACCATATACATTTATCACCATGTAAAATTTTAGAAATCTATTTTTTTTACTGCAAGAAAAATTAATCTACAAGAGGCATAGATCGCAAATGATTACTAGTTTGACCATGAATTTTCAATCCAGCTAATTTAGCCAATGATTTGATGCTAAAAAGAGTCTCAAGTAATGCCCAATATTACACTGAAAGATCTCAGGTAAAACTTGCTATTGCTGATACCAAAGTGCATGAATCCACAATCAGAAAAAAGTAGGACATCTGTCAGGAAAAGGCTTTGCTGTCAAGTACTAAAAAAGATTGTAGTTTACTATTCATCACATATACTGTGGACTGATGACTCAAAAATAAGGTTGCTTGGCACAAGAGTAGATCTGTTTGGTGAAAACAGAAGACAGAATTTCAATAGAAAAACCTTCACCAACTGTGAAACATTGTGGTGGAAATCTTATGGTCTGGAGTTGCAGTGAGTGTATGCAGTGTGCAGTTATGAGCTCAACTATAAATTCTGCAGTGCATCAAAATGTGCTTAATAAGGTTGTGAGGACTTATTGATGTAAAGAACACTAGCAATCAACACATAATGGTTGAAAAACACACACACACACACATCTCACATAAATCACACTTATTCCTGTCGTGTCAATTGATATGATGACACAAACTGATAGATGTTTTTTTTTTTAATAAATAACACAGAAAAGACATCTAAAATACTAAAAATGTGTATCTCCTCCGTTGCACAATATCTTTTTTTTTACCTTTATGACAAATAAATTTAAAATTACAGTTTTCCTTTTTTTCATTGCAGTTTTAAACATTTTGGTAACAATTTCAGAGTGCAAACAACAGCATATACAAATGAAAATTATAGGCTAAAGTCCTCTTTTTCCAGGCATTGGATGTGCACAGATTTTGTGTTACAGTATATATAAGTGGATACAGCAAAGATTTTCAGGATCCATACAAAATAAAGAGAATGCACTCGGATCCAATCCTTTGGCTTATTTAGTTTTTATTAGTTTTTTTAATTTATTTTTAGTTTTGAATGACTTTTTACTACCTATAAATATACAATCAACTACAAATCCAAAAGGTCAGGAACATTTTTATTGGAAGAAAAAATGTACACATTTAGTCTGGATTTTTTTACAAATTATTTTGGCCTGTAATAATGCCTTTGAGAAAACATAAGGCAATTGGCCAAGACAAAAAAATGAAACATCGCCGTAGACAAGAAAATCACTATAGCTTTATTTGATTCCTTTTACTGTATAAGATTGCAATAAATAAATACGCCGGGTTATCAGCTAGTCTATTTATATAAAATTGAATGAATGTGTGTATGTTCCACCATCACTTGAAAACACATGGAGACATTTCAACCAAACTTGCTATACATATGACTCAGACCCATGTGAGTCAGCAGTCATCTTTGTACGGTGCTGTGCTATATGTCCGAGCTAAACTTGGATGTATGAATGTATGTTTGTATATGTCATCATTCAAAAACGCATCGAGACATTTAAACCAAAATGCTAGACATATGACTCATGTGAGTGCACCACTGATCTTTATGCAGTGCTGTAGTATATGTTAGAGCTATATTTGATGATCACTAGAAAACGCATGGAGACATTTCAACCAAACTTGCTTGACATATGACACTGCTGATCTTTGTACAGCGCTGTGGTATATTTCAGAGGTATATAAATGTATAATAATAGTATGTGACTTGGGGGGGACATTAGAGTGTCAGCTCCTCTGTACAGAGACTGATGGGTCTAGCTCAGTGTTTCATTGTACAGCACTATAGTAAATGTCAGAGCTATATAAATCTATATATAAAAAATTGGATGTGTGTGTGTATGTGTGTATGTCATCACTAGGAAACGCATGGAGACATTTAAACCAAAATTGCTAGTCATATGACTCAGACTCATGTCAGTGCACCACTGATCTTTGTACAGCGTTGTGGTATATGTCAGAGGTTTTTTTGCATGTATGTATGTATATATGTATTGCCCAGTGACAGTGTGCCTTTTGCTTTTATTTTTACATGCTTTTTTTGGACTCTTTTACAAATTTCTGGCCTGTAATGCCTTCGAGAAAATGTAAGGCAATTGGCCTATTGCAATCAAAGGCAAAAAAAATGAAACAACACCGTAGACAAGAAAATCACTATAGCTTTTTTTTAATCCCTTTTCCTGTATAATGTAAGATTGCAATAAATAAATACCTGGGCAACGCCGGGTAATCAGCTAGTGATATATAAAAAGATTAGCCGTGGTTAGGAATAACATAGGGACAGGATGGTTATTACCTTTAAGCAGTCCTGGGTTCAAATAGGATCACACAACACTCCTATGCTTTCTCTCTATGCTCTTGTTGTCTTTTTAATGACTTTGTTTTTTTTGGAAGTTTTAAAAAAAATTATAAAATTAACATAAGCATTGGGTTTATAAACATTCCTTGATGAGACATTCAATACACAAGCCCGTGCCTCGTTTAAACTGAAGACAGCCAATGTCCGCAGCAGTAAAAAGCATAAGAAATAAAAAAGTAAAACAAAATTGGGGGAAATTTGATTAATAGGCTGCCAAAGATTCTTCCAGACAGTCCCTATTTCAGTATAATGTTTGAGGTACTCTTTCCAGGTATTAATTCTTTTAGTTGAAGAAGAATAATAGCCTGGGCTTCAGAATGTATTTGGTAACGCTATGACAAGGGTCATAAAATACACGTCTTAATTTTTAATGAATCTTTTAAATAGTGTGGTTCCACTTAGCGAGCATGTAAGATGTTAGTTTAGTGTGAATACTAATGAGAATAGGAAACACTCTGGTTTTCATTTTTACATTTTAATTACCAAATGGAGGGCAAGGCAGGGCAGAATAGAGAATTAAAATCCCCTTTCTACAGATAGATGAACTGTACCCATAAGCTGACATACCATGGACTGTGTTATGTGGCACTGACCTTCTGGGAAAGGATAAAGGTATTTTCAAGTTTAACACTTGAGGAAAAAAATTCATATGAAAGTTATGGTCATACATACAAGAAGAAATGTATTATTGCTACTGTAGGTGCAATCAAAGCCAGCCATTTACTAGATCCGTGTTTCTCAACCTTTTTTACATTGGGAACCCCTTAAAAAAACTTTCAGATAACCCCTCCCATAATTACTATATCCACAGCTCAAAGTATATTAGCAAGGTGGTCAGTAGGAAAATGTCTCTTACATTGCTTGTCAGTAGGAAGAATTTCACCCTACAGATAACTAAAAAGATCATTGGTGTCAGTTATACTGACCTGAGAGGCACAAATTGCTCATTGCTCAAGGAACCTCTGGAGGAACCCCGGTTGAGAAACACTGATATAGATGATTCCTGCTTTGAAAAACTATGTTGATGAAGGCCATTGTTTTTTTGTTTTGTTTTTTTTTAAAGTTTTCACATTTTTAAAATGTTTATTTATTTTTAATAATTTTTTGTTTTACAAAAAAAGCATTTAATAGAGGTTTTACCCTTGGCAATGGTTTTGTAAAGCAATCTGACTTTTCATAAAAAAGAGGACAGTAATAGCTTCTTGCCTTAGATTGCCTTGATCTGAAATTTAGTAACACAAAGTGCAAGGAGACATTGCTTAGACCTTTCTAGCTGTGTGTGTGTATTTGCAATAACGTGCACTTAATTTTGCCATTATAACGCATTTTGAATAATTTTAAAATAAAAATATTGAATAATTATATGCAACATGTAACACATTTAACTGAATGAAAACACATTTTTTAAAATATTAGACAGTATATACAGTCTGTATACCCATAACATATTTGTAAAGGTTGGTATGACTTATTTGGGTCTGAGATCACTCCATCTGAAGCTTCATAGAAGCCAATAAAAATAATTTTTTATTTATTATTTTTTTATGTTAAATAAAGGAAGGCATGGCCCATTGTGTGGTCAGGATCAGTTAAGCTGCGTACACACTTCCAATTTTTATCGTTCAAAATGAACGACGAACGATCGATTGGGCAAAAATCGTTCGTAAAAAAAGTAACCAACGACGCCGACGAACGAGGAAAGTCGTTGTAAATGAACGACCGGACCGGCGGATCGGATTGGACGACGATCGTTGACCATCGTTCGTGTGTACGATCGTTCATTGATCGTCCATGGTCTGAGCATGCGTGATGAACGAACGTTCCTGTGGTGCACGTAACTTCCTGTATCGTTCAAACGATCGCATCTATTGTGTGTACAATATCTACGAACGATCGTGTCGTTATCTGTATGTACAGGATCGGTGCTATACGATCGTTCGCAGATATCGTGCAGGATCGTTTGTCGTTCGTTTACCAACGATAATAATTGGAAGTGTGTACGTAGCTTTAGTCTCTTTTGATACAACTGAAATAAGAGAACTAATAAATCACTTAGGACCTCTAAACATGGTATCCTATGTGTGCTGTGGTGCTATTCATTGGTAAAGGCACCCCAATGCAATTTTACAACACACACACAATCTGCAGGTATATTTTTCCATCCATTGTTGTAGCAAATAATTTAAATGAATGAGCTTCCCTTACTCAGCATGTGGCATTTTTGACATAATTTGTATTGACAAGCATGCTGTAAAAGCACCGCAGTTGACCACCCTGGTGTGAATGGGTCCTTAGTGTTCACTATTATTGAACCTCATCCAATTAATACATAGTACTAGACACTTAAAAAAATCATGAGGGTGAGTAAAAATGTTTGTAAACTTAATACCACAGACGGGTTCTGATCTTTGGCCATCTTGATTAGCTGGGCTGGAATGACATAACTTTCAAGTTCATTCAGTCCCTGGCTCACTGTTGCGCAGATCACTGGTTTCTTAGCAATCAGGCAGGTAAGTGTGTTCCAAGGCAGTATGAACATCTCCTGTCCCATCTGCAATAATGAACCTGCCTGATTGAAAATTTTGCACAACTATAGTTCCACTTTAAAGAGCCATATTACCCAGGCCTGAATAAACCCTTGATTCCATGTACAGGTGAATACAAATGGTAAAACTTGAATTCTCTCTAAATTTTATTTATTAGGATCAGGTTTGTTAGAGGCTTTAAGTTTGTCTGTACTAGGAGGAATATGTACACTCGCATTGCTGGCTTTCTTCCTAAATTCCTGGATCCTGGTTGTGTTTGGTTTCAATACCCCTGAACCACAGACCTGGAACAAGCATACATCAATCATTCCAAAACAATGACTCAGAACCTTGAAAGCAGAGCATCAGTGTAACATATAATTAATATTTAGCATTTTAAGAAGAAGTCATCATCTGTACCACAGTGTTGGGGGATATCAGTGGAGCTGGGCTGGGGGTATGTCACAAAAACTGTCCGGGAGGGTATCGGTTGTACTGAGCAGAGAAGGTCATGAGTGTGCCAATGACCACTACTGATAAACCAACATATGTACAGGATAGAAGACAGTGTAGTGTGTGTGGTATTTTAGAAGACAGGATAGAAGACAGTGTGTGGTAGATTAGATATAGGAGTGTTCAGAGGAGTACAGGGTGAATATATCTTTTTCCCTTAAGCTTACAGGTTAACAATAGGTTCCCAGGAGGGTACTTCCATGTTTGCTGAATAATACCACAGTCAGGACTGAGTGGACAGAAATACAAATCCTTTGGTGGGTTAGATAATTCCCATTTATGTGTTTCAACTGTTTGTTTTGCTGTTTGCTTGAAATTCAGAGTTAAAATCGGCTAAGCTAATTACCCAGCCCTAGACTATACATACTGATCACCGGGGTACTTTTCCAGTTTTCATGATCATGATTTATCCAGCCTTGATATAGCTTGTGAAATGCTTTGATATCAACAGGTATCTTATAATAATTCAAAAATCTTTTTGTGGTATTGATAGAAAACCTTGACAGACTTTTGTGAGAACATGTAACAAGTGTTCAGACAGGTACTACACCTGTGGATGATTATCCTTAGGTCAGGGATATTAATTTTTTATTGTTGTAGATTTATAAAACGATATATACATATTATACAGTTACAAAAATGTAAAGTATTTATATTGGCAGCACATTTACCGAGCCAAGGTTATTAGAATGGCCAGCAAACAACTTTCACCGTGCTTTGGTGGCTGTTAATGTCTTAGAATTTGTTTACAGCCACACAACAGACTTTATGTCCCCTAGACTTTAGAGTGCTCTTTTATTGTGTTTGGCTTTGCGTCTTTGATATGTCTTCTTGAATCCTGCATTTGTTCCCCTGTAGCTGTTGCCATTACTTTCTTAGTTCTATGTCTTCTATGTCTCTGCACGTGATTCCCAAGAGAGCCAAGCCTAGTTCTCTACACAAATTTATCTCTGGACAGTCCGAACAGCTTTACTTCCTTCTCTGGAGATGACACGCACCAGGTTATAGATAGTGTGAATCCTGCTCCCCGCTCCTCAGTGAGAGGTCCATCAATATCCAGAGAAGCAGGGTGCGAGAGGCCCTTACACTCCGTCTATATCTTCACCCACATTACAGCTGCCAAAGATTATTCTTGCAAAGGGCGGCATTCCTTGGTACAGTATAAATCAGCAGAGGCGAAGGGGGAAGGGCAGAACCATTTTTACATGCTCCCCTGGGGAACTCGGGGTAGGGATTCACTCTGTATCCGCTGTGTAATGATGTACACTGCAGGCTGGGGACATTTCCTCTAATCCATCTTTTCTGGGTTGGAAATATATAACAAAGAAAGAACTGATTCATTCAGTGAGACCAAAATATCTGTGTATATATTTTTTTCCTTTTTACTAATTAGCTTTATTTTATTCCTTCATCATGTACCTTGCAGTGGAACCCTCTGGCGTGTTCTGCTTTGGAAGGTAATTGATGGAATAAAACTATTTGTGGGGCTTGTTAAATAATGGCTGCTGTCATTAGTATTTTATTTTAGAAGGGCTGTGGTATTTTTTAACCCCATTCCTGCCATTTCAAACATGAATGCTTTAATAACCTATTAACAGACAAGACTAATATGAGACGTAAATGCCTAATATACCCTGGGGCACATTCCATATGATTTTACGTGTGATTGACTATAACTTACATCTTACTTATCTTTGTGACTATCAACGCAAACTCCCTGGGATAGGAAATCAGGAACAATGTTGCAAGGGACGATGATTGGAAACAAAGCTTGGATTGTCAGAGCTGACAAAGTTTTAGCACCTTCGGTACCCATATTTGTTAAATATCTATCTGATTTTACTCCCAGCTATACTGATTGTAGAAGGGAAGTCCATGGTACCCAGCGCTAGCTGTCAGGACAGTTTGGGTTTGCGTTAATGGCATTGTTATAACATCAGTTGGAAATGCTTCTCAGATCATTCAGAATTATTGATTGGTGCATTTACCTTGCAGTTGACTTCCTTCTATCCTGCATTTAATCTGCTGTATAATACATAAAAGTGGATGATAGTCTCCCTATATCCTTAATATCGTTAGGTTGCCAACCCCTTCATATTCAGTTAAGTACAAACCAAAGTATTTTTGGCACAATAGTTAATTGTATTGTTATGTCTAGGAAAAACCATAATCATCCTATTATTGTCTTTTATATACCCCTGAAGAAGCAAAGTGGTGAAACACATGAGGATAAATGACTTCTTTTCACCATACAAATAGTACAAATAGTTGAAGCGACTAGTTGAAGTGTTTAGTCTACAGGTCCATACCCTGTGATGTGTAAAATGGGTATTTGGACCATAAATGTTACATACCTGTAATTTTGAATGTAGAAGTAACAATACAATTAATTGTTGTGCCAACAAAGCCCCAATTTTTCTTATCCTTTCTTTTGTTGGTTTATACTTACCTGCTTTAAAGGGGATTTACATTCTATAGACTAATGTAAAAATGCAAAGCCCATCTCCACAGGCCTTTACATTAGAGTATCTTCCTTCTTGCACTCTAAAATGGGGTATCCTTAAGATGCAGATCAGTATTCCAATGCAGCCTGGATATTGCAGGTAATGTGTATGCTAATGTGTCTAATGCAAACATATACTGAACATCTCATTAAACGTTCTCAGTTATCATTGCAGACTAAATTTAGCATTAGACTAGGGTTATGATCAGACTAGGGGTATTGGCCTTGGGCATTTACTGCCCCTACTTGAAACACTGGGCAAGCAGGAGTAGTATCAGACTGTCGTTGTTATGCCTTTTCAGGCATTTACAAACATCTGTGCAGGCATTTGAAAGCAGCTGCAAAAACCTAGCAGAGTGTTTCCTTTTTTTTTCATTTTTCCACTTTTTTTTGTGAATTGAAACCACTTGTAAAAACCACTTGTAAATTGCTTAAAAGCGTCTGCACGAGCTGCTCTGAACTGCTTGCAAAAAACCACTGGTGTGAACATATGCTACAGCCTACATATTAAACTACTTTTTTTTGTTAATATTTATCTTTGAACTGTTTTTTGTTTAGTTGTGACTAGGAAATTGTTGGAACCCTTGTCATGGTTTTTTTATGCTCTGTTGGGAAGGTTCCTCTGCAATTCCTGTCCCAGAAACACAACCAGAAGTAATAAGAAATACCTCTAACATTAAAAGAAATTAAAAACTTTACAGTATTGGTGCCCAATTGAAAAAATATTTTCAACTATTCATTGGTATAGAATTTTAGATTTTCCACCACTTTTTATTTTGGGTAACACAAGCACAAATTAGCAAAGTATAACTCGGGGAGGACCGAAACAGCAATGAAATCTTCCCCAACCTAAAAAAAAAGAAAACAAAAAAACAAACAAAGATTTTCGTCTGGTTTGTGAAGGTACCAACAAACAAGCTTCTTAGCTGAAAGCTGGTTTTTGCCTGCTTTTACCTTTTTATATTAACATAAATAGTTTTTAAAAGTGACACAATTACTTTTCTAACATATATTAGCCATTTTATTATGTATTGGTTGGGACTGTTTGCATAATTTTAGTATATTTCTCATATTACTAATTTTACTTGCTGTTTCTTTGTTACGTGCAATTTGTAAGAAAAAAAAAAATCACATCTTACTTTCAGATGTCATTTTGATAAGTGTGATCCTGCACAAGGTATATTATAAAAAGCACTTGGGGAAATACATTTTTGATATATATGTCTCTAGCTTTGTAGGTGTTCTTTTATGATGAGGTAATTGTCAGTTTGCCCACATAAAAGGGGGGTGAACGTCATTAACCTAATATTTTCCTTCCCTTTTCAACCATCTTAAATGAACTGTGAGAGTGAGAAGACATTGAGACTGTCATTATTATATTTATCACACAAGTGAAAGAACCACGGTGTATGTACTCATATATATATATAAAAATGAGTATTATAATTGAAGTACAGATGTAGGCATGCACTTCATTATAGGTTTATACAGGTTTATACAGGTGCCATAGGTCTTGAAATGTATTCACTTTTGTTACTATTGGGAACTTGTTACTATTGGGAACAAGTCCATTTTGTTACTATTGGGAACTTGACATGTATGTCAAAAAATGCCATAGGAATCACACAACCATATATGATAAAAATTCTTTCTCTCCACCACACACAGAGGGTCACATGCTTGAATTTTGGCAAGAACGCTATCCGTAAAGAATTTGTATAGTTTCATCCCAAAAATATGCATTTATATTTATTGGCTTCCCCAAAATTGGTGTTAGAGTGTGTTAATGACATGTGACTATGGCAGGGACATTACAATGTAAATCCTCAGACAGACAGTGACATGACTATGGAGTTTGTAGAGCACTTTGTAGTTGGCACTGTATAAATGCAATATAAGAGTGCAGACAGAATTTCTGCACCTAATGTTGATCTAACCCATAACAGAACTAACTGGTAAAAATAAGTTTGTCAAACTTTTTTGTGTCATTATCAGTTGCCATATATTTATTGAAATATTTATTTTTTAATCCTTTTTTGCATCTCCTGCTTCTGTTCCCATGTAACCTTCCCAGTCACTCACGCCTACACACCATTGCTCTAGACTGGAATTCTGTAAAACCATTTTTCTCTATTTATAAAAAAGCATGAAAACATATGGCTAGCCCTTGATAATAATTGTTTTTCTGACCATCTCTACAGGCACATTTTTGCAGCTTATTGTTTACCTGTTTTAGTACTCCAATTAAGATTTGTTTTTGTTATAAAAAGTATAATATACATAAAAGAAACACCTCTGTTTCTACTTTTTCAGTGTATAATACATTCTAGACCATCAGCTTCTACTGGTGCAATCAGCAATTTTGAATGCTGAAATTTTCATATTTCTCCTTGAAAATGCTTAGACTAGGTGCTAGCTGACTACATATATTCATTCACATCTTATCCAGTTTCCCAGTTACAGACTCTTGGAGCTAAAATGTTCTAATAACTGTATATTTTACTAAATCCTTTCTGTTGGAAAGTTTTCAGTAGTTGTCAGATCTCATTGACTTCCAGATAGATAAGACATGCACACTTTAGGTCATTGGAAAAGCATAGTTAAGCATTGTGCTATTTTCTTACTGTTTATAATTTTGGTGCTCATGGAAATAATGGCTTCACTTGTAGGAGGATTCCAAGGTGTTGACTGCTTATGGTGGCCAGAGATTACCAGAATTGTGGATTTCAAGCATTCCGATTTGCATAAGGCATGCCCACAAAAATGCATCTAACACAGTATAAGGATACAGTATTCCATTCAAATAAGTGCAGTGGGTCATGCTCCATAAATGTTGTGGAAAGTAGAATATTACTTTCCGTATCATGCCCCAGTCTCCTGCAAAGTTCATTTAGGAGTGGGGGTAAGCAAGGACACAGGATAATATGGGATAATAAGAGGTTTTGTTTGCTACATTTTTAGCATTATAATTATATTAGGAAAAGTGTACTTATTGCAGAATTGGATAGAAATTTAAAGGGTAGTTTTTGGAGGTTACTAAGGAGGGGTGTTAGGTTAGGATGGGCCTAATATTAGTTTCTGTACAGAAGTAAGATTTAAGAATTATTGGACTACAGTAAGTCTTTACGGATGTATGGTAAGTTGAAAAAAAAAAAATTTAACACAAAAACAACTTAAATAATGGCCAACACATAGACGAACAATCTTAAACCCATACTGGACAGGCACATTAACCATCACACCAGAACAACTTCTGCTTGTATTGAAGAAATTGACATGCGTATTGAATTTTAATAATACTATATATGCAAAAAAAGACATTTACAATTTTATTTCAAAATTAGAGACAAAATTAGAGACACAGTGCAAAATAAAAACCCGACAGAGGTCCAAGCATTCCCTTACTCTTTTTTTGTCTGCGTTGCTGTTGGAGGATTTGCTGTATATTCAAATATTTTCAGTAGGCCAGGAAAGGGTGCAAGGGATTCTCTGGAGAAGCACAGGATAGCAGTAAAAACAGGGTTCACTTTTTTAAAACTAAGAATAAATATTTTGGGTGGACATACATGTTAATGTTTTAGGATTTTGATTTAGTGAATAGAATAATATATGAAGTATGTAGAATGTATAACTGCTACACGTGCTGTTTGGTTATGTAATGTTATTAAAAATGACCTTTCCATTTCAATTTGTAGCTAATGTAAATTTCTACAACTTTCTAAAAATTCAAATGTCACTTCCTTGCAATATGGGAAAGTGAAAGCATACTGTACACAGTCGGTATACACAATGCTCCCAGAAAACTCATTTCCCACTGTTTTTTTCTCAGATCGCAGACATCCATTTCTTCAATAGGAGTTTAATTTTTGGTAAAAAAACTTTCTAAGTCAATGTAACTTTTTAAATTAAAACACTGACACTCCTCAGATACCAAAGGGAGACTTTCCCATTCAGAAATCAGTCTAAGAAAAGGCAGTTTATTAATCATATTAATAATAATAATAATAATAATAATAAAAATTAGTTGTTTATATTATAGGCCATACAGAGGTAATATTGTAATATTGGTGGAATCTTTTTTTTAATCTGTTTTAGAAACCTAGGTGTGGTATCTTTCTTAGTAAAACTGGAGCTCCATTTTGAAAAACAGGGATCAATCAGGTCTTTACTGCATGAGACAGGTGATATTCCTTCTGCAATAAAACATACTTATGTGCCTGATCGCTGTCTTTCAAAAAACACTGAGCTGTGCTTTCTTTCTCCCAAAGACCAACACTGGTCTTTTTTTCTTTCCAACTCAAGACTTTTTTTTCCCTCTTACTGACTACCAACATTTTTTTTCTCAGGCTACACCCAGCATTTTTTCCTTTCCATGACCACCAACCCTAAGCATTTTTCCTCCCACTGATCCCAGGGCATTTTTTTTCTCTTCCCAGAAAACCCTGACTCCCAAGGCATCCCCACTGACCACACGCTATATTTCCCCACAACAAACTATGGTGCATTTTCCCCTCACCAGCAGTGTAAATAGCACTATGATAAATATGTATTTCTTCTGCACTCTACACTATGCTGTACATTTTGTGTGTATTAGGTTACAAAGATACCCCTTCACTTGATATGTCATGTTTTGTATTACATAGTCCAGATTGCATTTTTTATTTCCTCAACATTTTGTTGCCATGTAGTTTTCAACTAATTAGGTTCTTCTTAACAGCAGACATACGTTTGTGTAAATGTGATTCACACTCATAGCCCAGGAATCAATTAAGTATTTGTTAGTGAGTATTGCTGACTGTGTACAATATGTGGGTTCTGTTTCTATGTACTATATTTCTGCAATGTAACCAGGCCTATTCTTAGTGCTCTCTGCATGCTACATGTCTTCATCATCACAAAATTATTGTTTTTATTATTAAAGAGTATTTATATGGTCCCAACATATTAAGCAGCGTTGAAAAAATGTCACTCTTTGTCAACTTTGAAAGTTGGGGGTATGGTAAAAAGGGAAGTAATGCAAATACTATTGAAATTATCTATAATCAAAACACAATATATTTACCCTCCATTGGTGTTCAGTAAATCTCTGAGGACCAGAAGTCTGCAGGTCAAGATTGGGAGTTTGGATATTCCTGGAGCTATTAAAGGAGTGAAAAGAATTGAAAGGATCTGCTTCTACTTCTAGTTCCTCGAATGCACCGTGACTTCTCCTGCACCAGAGAGACAGACGTCTGGAGAGATATCCCAATAACACACACGCACACAGTATGGACTTAGGAATATACTCTAATCTTTACTTGATGAGGTGGTCCTTTTATACAGATAATTATACAAGTGCCACTATCAGGGCAGTAAGGTGTTCATAGTCTTGGATAGTTGCAACCCTAACAAACCAGTTTTTATCCTTGGCCTTTCTTTACAACATTTTACCCTATCCTACCATGGAGCTGCTAAGAGAAATGGAGGGCAAACAATCCTTTCCTAACCGAGGAGGGGTGGAAAGTTCTCACACTCAATGTAATTTCCTCTAGAGATCTAAAGATACACGTGCAATATCATTACCGTATATGCTACACCTCAGATTGCACAATTTGGGTAAAAAGGATACAGATATATGTTTCCAATTCAGCCAACGTGGTAAACTTTAACATGTGTTCTTATTTTCCTGTGGTGAGCCCATTTTGTTCAGAGGTACTTGCGTTCTTAAAATGTATTTCCTTTCCTGGCATTTATAACCAATTTAGAAAAATGTTTGGATGAGAATTGTTATGCTCAAAAAATGATTGCAATAAAAGGGGAACTTCTAACATATCCTCCCTTTTACGAGTAGGTTAAGATAATAAAACAAATTATATTACCATGATGACAGGTGGTCTTCACGACAATGTTAATTTTTGGTCAAATTTATTTTAGCTGTTTTTTACGGTTTGGAATTTTTTAATACCTATTTTACTAAACGTTTACATTTACAGTTTGTTTGAATGAAATTTCAGACTACTGATGACCCACACAAGTATCCAAATGAGGAATTCAGAAGGAAATCAGAATTCCTGACCTACATGTCAATTGTGGGTCAGTGACTTAGGATCTTTTCAGACCCGCAGTAAAAAGAAGGGTTGGCAGCTATTGGCTGAAAAGGAATCTTCTACTGTGTGTCTGGGAGTGGAAAACCACATCACCGGTACCCATCCTTGCACACAACTGTAGCTTAAATCTTTAAACAGCAACTGCATGGTCAAAAGTGACTTGTCACTTATGGGAACTGAGCTGCCATATGCAAAAAAAAAAAAATAGACCCCAACAGCTCCTATTTACTTGAATATAGGAGGGTGGGACCATGGAGAGTAGGTTTGAAATGACCCTAAAGTCTTAAAGATAGAGGATAATTATTTCAGACAGGTATTTTTTTTCTTTTTTTGTCAAAATGAAATGTTATTTCAGTCCTTATGTTTCTCCCAAGAAACGTTTAGTTTATTCTCCTTTATGTCTTTCACCAGAGGTACTACAGTAAATTTGAATCTGATAAAATTTAAAATGGAACTTTTCCCTATCCCAAATAAGTGTGAGTGCCCACTTCCAATAATGAAATATGTTTGATTATTGTGTGGATATAACTAAACATTAGTTACTGCTCGGGTCAGATAGCAGAACTAACAAGCCAGAAGGTCCCTAACATAAAATAATAGATTGTAGTGTACTATGGAAAAGTCAAATGAGTCATGTATTTCATGTCAAATATTTGGCATTAGGCATTAGTTTAAGAAACAGTTCCATTTAGATTAACTTACAAAATAGTTTTTGATGAGAAGTCTCCTTTTAGCAGTTGTGACTTTGCATGCTGAGAATGTAGAAAGCTCTTGCACCGTTTAGTAAGTCTGGGCCAAGATTTGTTTTAAGTGGCTGCTATTCCTCTGAGGAGTCCCTCTCCCTACACTCTGCCAGCACTAATTTCACAGTCTTAAAACAACTGAGGCAACAAAAGGAATTGGTAATGAACTGCCACAAGATACCATTGTTCCTTCTACTGAGGGGAAGATGTTGCTGTGCCAGGCTTATTAAAAATCATTTCTCAATTAGGGTAGTTACATGTTTTAACCATTCATGACTTCTAAAGGAACAGAATAAAGTGACACATTCATTCCTTTCAGGGTAAAACAAACGTCATTTAAGAGGACAGCCAACAACATCTACTTTTAACTTATAAAGTAGATATGCATGTTCATAGATCACTGATATGTGTTGCTGAAATAAACCAGCAAGTCTGCAGAGTATTATAGAAAATAAAAAAAAAACTGATTGCATCTAATTAATCTTTGTAATAGATTTGGTTAAAATAAACTCAAAACCTTCATTTAAATGTATGAATATCCTTGTTAATATATAATAGAAAAGGCAAATTATTACCTTTAAAAAAATCATTAAAAAAAATCACCAATCATATTTCTGGATACATGGTGTTCATCATGCTCCTGGAAAACTGAGGACCTTTTTTTTGTTGTGGTGGCACAAAGAAATGCTAATTTTGATAAACATTTTTTAGAGTTCACTGTATTATAATTAACCTAAATTGGGGATCAGCCAGCCCGTACCTAAATAGAAAAAGTGATTGCCATGTTTTTAGCCAGGATCACCACTTTTAAAAGTAGTGATAAGGGTATTAGTTGTTAGCCTAAAGTCCAACCTTAAAATGAAGCTGTGGTCAGACAATGGACATTCAAGTATTTACATGTTCTTAATGTGCAGTAGATGACCTTTTATGTTACCTACACATGCTGGGTGGTTTTGTGGGTTACACAGCTTAAAAAGTCATCTACTGCACATTAAGAACATGTAAATACATCATCTTAGGCAAAAAAACTACAATGTGACCAGCATTCCCGTCAGGAATTTTTTTTTAAAGAAAGAGTATGCGTAAAGGTGTAACTCTTCTGGCAGGTCTAGTGTAGGGAAATGTTAAAACTTTTTCTGGTGACATGGTCTTGAAAACGTTCCCATAAGGACACTTGCTTTTGTGACATCTGTAGATTTTGTAGGTATGTAGGTTTATCTTCAACTGAGCAATGTAAAGTGAGCAATGAGTGTATTTAAAATGCAGGGAAGCTGATAATCCCTCAAACATTCCCTCATAGGGGAATCCTCCAGGTCCACTTGTTTCAATGGCAGTAATTAATTCTTACCAGGTATTGTTTGAAAGAATGTCAGATTCCTTGTTTCATTAATAGAGCCCCAAATATATTACCAAAAAAACAGGAATAAAATGAAAAAGGGAGTAAATAGTTGAGAAATACAGTCACCCCATCAATAAATCCTTTGGAGATCCATTTACTGTTACAAATTAGTGCAAGGTAGACCAACAAGGTGTTATTGTGGTTTTAGAAAAGGTAAATCAATCGTTTCAATTTGTTTAGCATTTCACTTTTTAAATATATTACATAATTTTACTTTGCTAGGATTATTATTTTAATGTTACTCCATGTATTGTTAGTGGAGTATTGACGATAATATCCAGCACTGTAGTATTATACAATGTGCTAGGCAAGTGCTTGTGTGTTAACGCGTGCTAAGTAAAATTTGATGTTTGAAATGATCTCATTGATTGTCATTGTGTTTGGCAATTAATGAGTTAGCTATGTGAGAGATACAGAGTTTGTCTCTGTTCACCTCTTCTCTGGACAGGTTCAGTATGACAGTCATGTTGACTCATTAATGGACTTGGGAAAGTTTGATGCCTCCAGCTGACGTCACAGTAAAGTCAAATCGCCTACCTATTTCACAGAATTAGTCTGATCATTTTATTCAGTTGCTTCCTAAATGGGCAGAACTAAAGAACTAAAATATGTTATGGGTTTAAGAGTCAAATAATAAACTTTGATTGAGTTGATTGTGATGTTCTGTTTTTTGGTTGATATCTCATGCTAGCTTCTTTCTGACATGTTTTTAATCGCTTTCTATCAGTGCAGTTTGTAAAAGCCATCATTTCAGGCTCTTCTAGTAGCATTCAGAGGTGTTCTTACCAAGTCTTTATTAAATTAAATGCACAATTATTGTAACCTATTGCAACCACAGGAATACTTTCTGCAATAAGCTGTGTCTTATTTAATAAACACCAAAGCTTGTATATCATACATGTGAAAGTTGGTATGAACAAGAATTGTCTTTAGTCGCCTGTATGGACTTTAAAAGACAGGTAAAAGTTATCTCTGGGCAGAAGTTTACATTCTAATACAGATGTTTTCTAAAAGATAGGCATACTTAGTTTGAATTGTGCTTTTAGGATTTATAGCTGCATATATAGCATAATATATAGCAAATACCCTGGTATACCTGGACATCAGTGCAGTGATGTAAAAATTTGCGTTTATGCATCACAAATGATTTAAGTAAACCTTTTCCCTTAGCTCTGCAGTACATAGTTCTCCATCTTCCTGCCATACTCTAGAGGTGCTGCACATACCGGCTGTGCAAAGATCACACAATAATTACATGTGCAGCATGTGTGGCTTTGTACCCATTCATGATATGTGCACTTTAGGAGTGAGACAGCTGGATTTAAACATGACATAATCTGGTTGATTTTAAATTACTTTAAAAAGGAAACTGGAGTATATGAATATACATATATGAATCATTTTAGCATCTTTCAATACATCATATATTTATATATAAACTATATTTGATTAAAATAACCATTAATCTGAATTATGATTTTATTTGTCATTACTAAACCATTCATTATTGCTGTTCATCACAGGTTTTACTGTGGGTATCACATTACATTAGTGTGAATATGCCCTAATGGTCAGAAATTACCAGAATCTCTTATGAAAAAGATAGGAATGTTTTTTTTTTTTTTTTTGTTTTTTTGTCGTTTTCAAAATTCCTTTTTTATTAATATATTACCATTTTTTTAAATATCAATATAATAATAAGGGAAGTTTATTGTTAGAATTTACACATTGGGCTTTATTTTTAAAACTGGGAACCAGATATTTCATGGTGGTCAATGTGTTGCAATGGCAGTAATTGATTTCCACCAGGGAATGTTTTTAGTAATTTTATATTCTTAAAATATATGATGCCTGGATGTCACTCTGACCTTATGTCTTCAATAGGTTTTCAGTTTCTAACCCAAAACAGGTAAGCAGAATAGGAGTTCTGAGTGGCCTCACGCTAGCGGCTGAATGTGCACTTTCTAATGATTTAACTTTTGCAAAACTGAAGCCTGCTGCTTGGAAAACATCCTACTATAGTAGTTATTGGTAACACCAGAGACAATATTATATGGGTCATTGTAGCAGTTTGTTTAATGCTTGTTCAGTGTTGTGCTTATCGAGCGGAATTGGAACAGAATTATTCAGTGAACAGTTACTACTTTATTTTACCTGGCACATGTAAAGTATTATGGATGCTGAATAACCTCTGGATGAACGTCAAATAAACACTGAAATAACCTTGTAAAATTGCTGGTGGCGAGCTGGCTCCAATAAGCCGTCTAAGTGACAAGCTGTGAATGAAGCCATTGGTTGCTGGATTCTCTTCCCAAGCCAGAGTCTCAATGCATTGGAGCCAGCTAGGTCATCTTCTCCTAATACTAAAGGAATATAGGCTGTTTTCTCACCAAGATGACTTATCATTCTATAGATAATTTGCTTACTGTAGTGAATGTGGTAAATACAAAATCATGAGCAAAAAAAAAAAAAAAACTACATTTTTACTTGTGCACGGTTTGACGGCTGAAGTCATTTTTTTAAGATAAGTGATATATCACTTGCTATAGGATAGTTCACTTTGCTAAGAAAATAGCCCAAATCTCTGTATTAAATCTAAAGCAATGTTTTAGTCCTGGTTTCCTTTATAAGATCAGCATGTTAAGATCTGTTGAGGAAGCACCTGGTCCCTGAGTCCAGTCTATATTCTGCAATGCTTTCCTCCTTTATTATGGATACTGATCAAGTAATTTTTTGTGAGACAAGGTGACAATGACTTAGACTGTAGGACACAGACGGATTGACGTGCCAAATATTACATGTTACTAAACAATATGTGAAGCTCTAATATTCATTCATAGACAAGAATTTTTGTGTTTTCAGAACTTAAATTCTGCAATCAGATTTTTATTGCAGAAAGGACAGGTGTCTTAACTCGCTGTGTGCAGAAAGGACGTCGCCTGTCCTTTCTGCAATAATGAACCTGCCTTGTCGCATTTTTTTTATCAAATAGGTTTAGGTCCACAACAATGTCACCAAGGTCCCTTTTAACAGAATGACCATACGCCAGTTTATCTAAAACTGTCCCTGATCTAAAAATGTAACGGGTATGATCCAATATGACTGCAATAAACCTTTCCATCCAAATAGCAACCCTTTCTTTACTTTGACTGCACTAGACAGATGGAAAGCATAATCCTAAAGTAGAAAAAAAAAGTCAATCATGAAGCTAATTAAAATGAAGATTATTATATATAACTAATTTACAATGTACCCTTCTTTTCTTTAATGAAAGAAAACAAATGTGCAGTCAAGCAAAAGTAGAGGAAAAGTAATTTTTGTTTTGTTTTCTGGTTATAGTCTGGGTTAATATACAAATTTTAAGAGATTTCCTTGTTTAAGCCAAGAAAAAATTAAAATACTAAAAATACATTTTCTTGTGTTTTATTTTTAGCAATAGTTAGCTCCAGTCTTCTTTTCCGGTATATATGTGATCATAATACGATCATATTCATAAACTTTCTCTGAGCAGGGACTTCCACTTCCTCCCCCTCCTTCCATACAACTGCATCCAGGTTAACAGTATTACAGTATAACATAAACTCAAACTTATATAAAAGTGTTATTGTTTGCTTGACAAATGGAAATAAGTGACTGTCTCCACCCCCACTTCTATATCATTTTATTACTAATGGAAGAACAAAACAGGAAAGTTCCTATTTCATAATAAAAGGTACACTCTTGGTGTAGGCTTGAATAACCAAACAGCTGTTTTGAAAGAGGTGCTGAACAGTGAAACCTGTGCTCAAGCAAGGCAATCAAAGGGTGAGGGACCAGTATCCAGTATTGTCTGTGATCTCACAGTAGCTGATCTTTTCTCTTTCACTAATTCATCATACCTGGTTCTGCACTGTGTCTTTCTGTAGAGGTGGCCATCTTCATAGAGGCAGGGGTTTGCTTCCTTATGTCAGATCCTCCAGCAAGGAGAACAGAGAACAAAACAGTAGTGACATCGCCAAATCCCACTCCAAATCTCC
>NC_092859.1:119831087-119832421 GCF_032062135.1 Pyxicephalus adspersus | reverse complement strand
TACCCCTCATGCTATATAACACACCTAAAAGTTTTGGAAAGCAGCTGGTATTTCTGCAAAAGACAATAATCCAGCTGGAGAGGTATAATGAATCTCCCTGGAGTGGTTAGTATTTTTCCTATTTTTTACAAGGTGCAGCTGCCTGGGTTTATTTAGACCCATATTATGGGTAATTTAAGCTGCATGCCATTTCTAGCTCAACTACATTAGGTACATAAAGCGCTAGACTAAAATACTGTTCATTGAACATTTTTCCTTTGTTTACAAGACTTTTAGAATAAAGTGTCAAAGAATGAGACACAAAATATTGATACGGTATGGTACTATGATAGCAGCATGGTGTTTTAAAGTAATAAAAAAAAGGGGGAGGGGTTTGGGGGAAGAATGTGTAAATAAATGCATAATCCCTTACTTGGAAAGTTTGCCAACCCTGAGAATTGAATATTGATACATAAGCACAATTGACAGGCAGGGTTTTTTTGGATTCATATATTTTACAAATACATAACATATTGTAGAACAAATAGTATTTGCTTACATAGACAATTCCTTCAGTAGTAGTAGTAGTAGTAGTAGTAGGTTCAGTAGTTGCTTGCAAAACATAAAGTATCTCTTTGGTAGTTCAGCTGTTTCTAAAAATAACATTAAAAGTTTGGCAAACCGTATGTGCGAGGAACACACATAGGGGCAGGTGTTTAGCCTTGTTACCCGACGCGTTTTGCCCTTTCTTGGCTTCCTCAGGGGTAGCTGTGCACTTATTGTAATGGTTTGCGGGTAATCTAAGTATGTTTATCAAACATAGAGAAAATTTATTTAGCTTATCTTGCTATTTTGAAGATATGAAATGTAATTCTACAACATATGCATATTAATACATGAAAATATGAGAAAATAGGTCTGATGGAAGAGGGGAACATCCTAAATCACATACATATCTAAATTACATAAATAGATAAAGACATATCAAAGACATATCCCCATTTGAATATACAGTCTATAAACTGCAAGTCATGAATAGATCTTACAGACTATATCTATTATTGTGCAGTTAATATTCGGTCAATTATAGTCAAGAATCCCAAAGGGATATTTTAGGAAGTTTAGGGATAAGGTAACTTGCATTTTCCTATAATAAGGAATTTTGTATGTAAGTAAATACTATTTGTTCCACAATTTGTTATTTATTTGTAAAATATAAGAATTTGTTTGCCAAAAAACCCTGCCTGTCAATTGTGTTTAAGCATGGTATTTTATCCTTTAGGTATACTACTATGACATTCTGTGATATCTGAAGATCTTGTGAACGTGTTCTATTAAAGGATTAAACATTAGTT
>NC_092859.1:119791523-119830691 GCF_032062135.1 Pyxicephalus adspersus | reverse complement strand
TTGGGTAAAATCACCATCAGATCTTTAGAAGTAACAGCCACCCACTTTATTATGGTTTAAGGTTTCTCTATTATTGTCCCATGTAGTCTCACTTGGTATTTCATAGAGTTTTAAATATTCCGTGATTATTCTATAATGTGGTATTCATTTTCTGCAATCTGCAGCATCAATGTAATATGCTAACATCTGCACCATCTGCCCTTGCTGCCTCTTGATAACTACATCTGTTTTAGGATCAACTATTCTGTAAAAGACATGTATGTCTAAACTGATCCTCCAAATAGGTGCAAGATAAATGGTGCCTATTTACACTTTTAGCAGATAAATAATATTTCCAAATGTTGCCAGTAATATTGTGACATTTGTATCAACAAGCATGGCATATGTTGGCAACAGCATTTCATGTGCCTTTTATAGGAAATCCAAGTGCTATACTGGATCAGTGTATTTCTCTTGATCAGTATTTAATCTTGGCTTAGTATTTAGCTGCTACACATGTTCTATTTGTTTTCATCTTCTTATGTCAGTATAAAGACAACAGGTTTATTATACACTCTTGTTGGTCAAAGAGTGAGTTTATTCTACAAAATGTGCCAGTCTTGCAGAAAAGAAGAAATACATTTGCAATGGTATGAAGAAGCAGAATGCAGCAGGGAGAAGTGACATGTTTTGCGTTTCATAGGTTGTCAGAAAGAGAATATTCCCAGTGTAGGTTATAGCTGACAAAGCACATATACTAGTAATTGTGACGGCTTCTTCAAAGATGAGGAGTGAGGCGATTAATTAGAGGAAAACAGAGACTGGGATTTAGCTACAGAGAAGACATGGGCATTTAACTCTTGTATTACAGGCTTTATGTGGGAATAATTCTTGTTTCATCATAGCTCCATATCTGCTAACAATTAATGAATATTCAGATTTCTTTTTTCGTGAACTAAAGCATTTATGCAGCTGACTGTTCTCTAAAAATACTAAACTTTTAATTTATAATGGATACTTTTCTATTTACTTTTTGCACTTCTGATATTTTTGAACCTGTCTCATTTGCCAGTTACCTCCTTTTTTTGTGTGTTTCTTTATTCTGCCTGTCTATGCGTCCTATATTCAAGGGATAGTTGAAAGATGTTGTACTATTGTTGATGGAGTGCAATGGCTATATACATATCTTGCTTGTGTTAAGTTAGGGTGATCAGCTCACCACAAGACACTATAGTGCTTCAGAAAAGTCTGTTTATGAAGATTCAGGTATAAATAAAGTAGCTTTCATTAAGCAAAACAAAATGGCTTAGGCATACAGCCTCAACACCTGATCTCAGACTACAACTTCCCCCTGATACAAAAGCAGGTGCCTTTTTATTAATGGCAATGTGCACCAAAGCCATCCCTGGAGCATCCATGTAGCAACACAAATACTGGCAGTATTTGGAACCCTGGCTTAAAATGCAACCTATTAGATCATTTTCATACATAATTTACGTATATAAATCAATTCTTTATTTCTGAATTTGATAGACCATAAGCATTCAAAGTGAGTGTGGAATCTAAAAGGCCTTAATCATTTTGATCTAAATAAAATCTGTTGGGATTGTACAAATGTCTGGCACAATTTTTAGGACCTCTCAATCAACTTCTGTTTGATTTGGAGCAATGCACATATACAGTATTTTTTTAAATTCTTTATTTTCACATTGAACTAAAATGACAAAAACATTGGTGTATAATAGGACAGCATAATATACACTATTCTTAAGTAAAATTTAAAGAAATCGATTTTCATTTTGACCGGTAACAAAGAACTCATACTAAAAATTAGTGGTGCGTATGATTCAACTTTAGTATGATTTCGTTATATGCCTGTTGAGCTGCAGTTGCTTTAGACCTGTCTGAGTGCATATAGAAAGTGCATTCACAGTCACAAAGTTCATCAAGGACAGCTATTTCCCTTTGTAATGCCAAAGATAGGTGGGGGGCTTAGATTCAGATATATCACCACCCCCATTATATGTATATACCATGCTACTGCTCACAACTGAAATAACTTTCAATTAGAATAAGCTTTAAAAGACACGTTCAGGTTCAGATTGAAAATCCCCATCTCCCACAACTCGTACTCTAAGCTACATTTCTCAATTCTTCCTACACAGTAACTTCCTATAGACTTCATTAGTCTAATCTTATAGTATGGACGATTCAAATTTTTGGGAAGGCACTGTTGTAACACGAGGATGTGATCACCAATGGGGGCCATTGCCATCTAAAAGAGGTAAGTGGGCACTTAGATGACGGTGGGAGTTAAAGTTAACTTAAAGATGAAGAGTAGAGAAAGGAGCTAGAAGTTTTTTATCTGAACTAGGAACTTGTCCTTTAAAAAGAAAAAAAGCTGGTGATGTTTACCAAAGTAAGATAAGTAGCAAATGTGCTTAATGATAAAATAAATAATTAACAAGGTCTTTTATAAATTAAATATGAATTTTGAGCAAACCCAACCAAATCTGTTAGTAAAATGCAACTACAAAATATGCAATGGTTTATTTTAAAGGAGAATTACAAAATGCAATACCAAATAAGGCATAGAATAGCCATTTACCATGGTCTATACTTTATTGATTTATGGATGCATTTGACAAAATAGTAAATATGTCAACTGTTATTTTGGCTTCTGTATCCCAGTGGTCTGCTGTGGATTTGAAGTGACATGTGTGTTTGTGATTAGGGATAAGTGGGTGATTTCGTCAAAACAGTGAGAGTTACAGGGAACACAGGAGATACTTTAAAAAAATGTCAGTTTCCCAGCAGATTCTTTTATAGGTATGGTGATACGGGCACCATAACTGACCCCCTACTATAGCTGCAATGATATTCTTCCTGCTGCCTGCAACTGTTCTATGATGTATAAGTGTACTGCCACTAAATAAATCATTTCAAAGAAAAATAGTAAGACTATAGAAGTATAGAGGATTATTTGGGCTGTTTAATATTAAGCACATATAACTACCCTCATTGGTTCTTGTGGAACTATTTATTTTTCATATACAAAGCACAATGGTGCAGCAGTAACAATTGTTTAGTTAGTGGTCTGCGCAGTCTGCAATTTATACAATAGTGTAATGTACATATAGACAGTAATCTCTGTTATTTAACAGGTACATTTAGTAGAATGCACTTGTCCTATAGTATATGGGGCTAACTGGAAAAAAATGGAAAACAGAAGTTCAACCTATACAAATCATTCAGATTTTACCTTCTATTTTCTGACCAGCACTAGAAATCTCAATCTGGGATTTGACTAAACCATGTAAATGCAGGTCTTTTGGTAACTTGACTTTTTATCAAATTCATGCAGTTTGAAAAAATACCGATTATCCCATTTGTCTCATTTATAATACAATGAATTATGGGTACAGCTTTGACTTGCGAGGGCCCCTTGCAATCCTTTGATGGGACCATCTTGCTAACGCTGTAGCAGCTTACAGTGTCAACTGTTACAATACGTGTGATTAATCTTAACATTAAGTATGCATAGAGGACAGGGAGTAAAATGGTTAGTATATGAAGCAGGGACCAATGCATCAGATAAAATGTATATTTGTGTTAGTAAAAATATTAACTATATTGTTATTAGCTGTTCTATAAGGATGTATCACAAGAAAAGGCCAGGAATGTATGATTTCATGTGGCATACAGGGTAATTTATGTCTGTACTAGAAGTTAAGAAGGGAAATAAATCTGCACACTAAGGCCAACGTTTAAGAGCAGAAGGATACCAGACCTCAGCACATTGCATTACATACTACTGACCCCTGCAAGAAATGAGCTATGTAGAAGGTGCAGAAATGGGCTGTGAACAAGGGTACAGGGGTGAGTTGTAGGTGGAGATCAGAGGTGAGCTGCATATAGAAGAGCAGATGTGAGCTTTTTATGTGTTTCCAATAAGTGTGCCATGACAATAGGAAAATACTTACATGTGTAGCATTATTCTTAATTTAACCCAAACTCATCTTCTCCGTGCCCTGCAGCATAATGCATTGCTATAAGTTGCCAATAAGCAAATCAATATGTTAGGTTTTTTAAAAACACATTGGAGAACATACTATGAGCAAATGATGATGAGCAGGTAAGGAAGCATTTTTTTAAATTGTAATTTATTATTATGTCCACATTTTTGGGTAAAACACCTGTTTCCAAGCTAAAAAATATGGCTACTCTATGGCTATACATTGGGTATAGGTTTCGTGTGTAAATGTAAATGCGCTTAGTTAGTTCCTCTGATAATCATTTTATTAGGTTGACATACTTATTACATTATGATTTTAATAATAAAGCATCTGATGACACAGAATGTATCAAAAACACACAACATGGATGTCTCATATGTGGCCAGGTTTCCAGTTGTGACACATGCAATAGTTCTGTCCCAGCAGAAGCGTTACAGGAAATGATTGTTTACTACTTGCGTGTATGGGTTAATTATTCTGTTACGTTCTTTCTCTCTCGCTGTTCCAGTGACCCAATTTTTGTAGTACTTTCAGTAAAAAGGTATTGTGAGCATAAGGGAAGAGGGTGAGGCTGGAGTATGAACTCATCTGATCCCTTGCTGGTCCTATAAACGCAGACGACATTATGTAATCAGTTTGTGCAGCATCTGAATTCCAAGAATGAGCCATACACACACTATTCTGAGTGTGGAGGATTGTGGGTATGGAAACTATTTATTCATTTCTTTCATGCTAATTTTCCAGTTTGTGGTTGGGAGGAGCACAAGGACACAAAAAGCAGAAGCTAGGAAGAACATTTTAAGTTGGTAATAGGAGAAAATTGAGTTGGGATTTTGGAATAGACAGCAGTGTTCAGGAAGGGAATTTCTAAATAACCAGTTGGTATGTCACCAAGAACGAATGTAGCATACCACATAGTTACTTGAGGAAATGTACGAGGAGCACTGGTAAATTGCATTAGTTAGGCATATATTGCGCAAAAATATATGGTAAAGATATATTGTACATTTTAGGCCTTCATAAAGCCAAACACAGGGTATATATGTAAATCCAGGCTGCAAGTAGCAAGGAGATACATATAGAAAACATGGTGCATCAGCCCATGGTTCATGTACTAACATTGGATGACAGCGGTACTATCTAGTATGAGTTGTAGGTATATAATCAGGTATAAACCATGTGTCTGTAGTGAAAGAATCCTCAGAATCCTCTGAAAATAAAATGTTCCTTTCTAATACTTGGTTGAAAACCCTTTGCTGGCAATGACAGCCTGTTGTCTTGAACTCATGGACATCACCAGATGCTGGCTTTCCTCCTTTTTAATGCTCTGCTAGGCCTTTACTGCAGCGGTTGCTGTTTGTTTGTGGGCCCTTCTGTTCGAAATGTAGTCTTCAACAAGTGAAATGAATGCTCAATTGGTGTTGTTCACTTGGTTGGCTGTTGTGAAGGGGTTTCTGTTCACCATGGAAATGATTCTGCGCTCATCCACCACTGTTGTCTTCGGTGGACGTCCAGGTCTTTTGGTGTTGCTGAGTTCACCTGTGCTTTGTTTCCTTCTCATGATGTACTGTAGATTTTGCCACTCCTAATATTGTAGCAATTTCTCGGATTGTTTTTTTCTGTGTTCGCAGCTTAAGGATGGCTTGTTTCACCTGCATGGAGAGCTCCTTTCACCGCATGTTGTCTTTTCACAAAATCTTCCACATACAAGCACCCCCCCCCCCCCCCCCCTCAAATTAATTCCAGGCCTTTTATCTGCTTAATTGATAATGACATAACAAAGGAATTGCCCACACCAGCCCATGAAATAGCCTTTGAGTCAATTGTCCAATTACTTTTGAGCCCCTGAAATGGAGTGATTGTGTTAAAAAAGGCTTTAGTTCCTCACATTTTTATGCAATATTTTTGTTCAACCCACTGAATTAAAGCTTTTTCATTTAAAATTATTTGTGGTAATGTACAGAACCAAAATTAGAAAAAGTTGTCTCTGTCCAAATATTTATGGACCTAACTGTATATATATATATATATATATATATATATATATAGAGAGAGAGAGAGAGAGAGAGAGAGAGAGAGAGAGAGGCTTCTAATGAGCCCAATTTCTATATGAATGAAATATAGAATGATAAGGACAAAGCATAAAGTTTGATATATGGAAACCTTTACTGTGTAAGATAACATCATTACACATGGTGCATTAGTTTTTTGACATTTCCTACATAGACATGCACGTTTGATGTGCATTTATAAGTATACTGGGAACGGCAGAGGTCTTGCACGGGACTTCTAATGCGCAGATTGCCATTACGACTATAAGTACATTTTTAGCAATGACACATCAGGGAATATACTTGCTCCTGTACAGATAGATACCCATACTATGAAAAAATTCTACTAGAATAATGAGTAAAATGGATACTGTATGTGTACTTACCTGTAAACTTTAAACTGCTCAAATACAACTTCTATAAAAGTACATTTTGGAAATTACAATAAATATACCAACTTTGAGACTTAATTATTTGTATTGTTTGTGCCTTCCAAAGTCTGACCATCTCCAGGCTAAAATAATTCAACTATATGTTTTGGTGTCAAATGAGGAAAGGAGAGTAAAAGTGGTCATACAAAGTATGTTTAAAGCATGTCTATGTTTGAAGCAGAATTGCAGTCTGCCATATCATACAATATAGCCTGTCTTCAGCTTTATGCCTGGTTGGATGCAAAGTAAGAGATGTAGAGGTGAGCAATAAACCATTTTCTTTTTGCTGTTATTTTATCTGTCAGTGACAGTCTTCCTGGTTTGTTTGCACTGCAATTTTAGAAGCTTATCTGCTTCGATGACATGACATGACATGACACAGAAACCTTTTTTGCACAGCACTGTACAGATGTAAGATTTCTGTCCCTGGAAATGATAAGCTGTGGTTGTTTCTATGAACAAAGGAATTGAACAAGCACTGGACACACAGCACTGCTCTGTGCTAAAAGAGGGGAGGGTTGAGGACAAGAGAGTGCTCCCCATCTGTGCTCTCCTGCATAGAAAAGTATAGTGGTCATCCCTGCTTGGTCATTCATCAATCTTCCAGGGCACAACTAATTGTGCAGATTTACATTCATCTAGCTTTAGTACAAAGCTTTAGTATAGCACTCTGACACAGCTTCCCTGAAATAATTAAGTTTACCTTTTTCAGGTACTCATTTTTTTGAAAAAAGGTTAAGTTAAATATTTTTAACTAAATATTGACAAATATCATTAGGGGAACTGTACAAGAATATTATTCTAGAAAATGTTTCCGTTACTTTGTCCCCGCTTATTTTGGTAGAGCCGTTGAAAAGCTGTGAATGGGTTAAAATAGCTGAGGGTGTGAGGCATGGTTACATCTGAAAGATGTGTGATGTAAGACCCTTTGATGGTGTTGTGCTTGACATCCCCAGTACATGTGCAGTGAGATGTGCACTTGGCAGAAGGCAGGAAACCAGAGCCAGGTAAACACACACTTTGCTTGAGGTTTTTTTTTTCTTGTGCAACAGGAAACATTTGCTTGTGCACAAAGAGAAAGTATGGGATTTTTTTCTGCCTTATGCTAGGAAGAATTTGCAAGTTATGTCTTCCTCCTGGTAGCCTAAGCAATCTATCATGTGGAAGATTTAAATGGAAACACAGCTGGAGTAAAATTTAAATACTGTTTGTCATGGCTTAAGAGCCCTTCCTAAAATCTTCCAAATTAAATACATCTGTATTGGCCCATGTAAGTCTGTGGTCCACTAGGGAGGACTGTCAGTGGTTTTGCTGACCAGAGCAATATGGTTGGCTGCTTCTGTGCTTGTGATCTCAGTGTCTAGACTAGTGCAAGGCAACCTGTGTCTCCAACATATGGTAAAACCACGAGTTCCAGGTTCTTGGAAAAAAAAATGCATTCATTTGTAGATTGTAAACTGGGACTTGTAGTTCTCAGATGTTGGAAGTGTGCTTGTTCAGCAGTGATCTCACCTTTCGTTCTGTCTGTAATATTTGAGAAGGGTGGTATCACTACAGGATGAGGTTTGGATCAAAATGTGCTAGGCAAACAAAGTAAGAGTTCTGTGCATGACATGAGAAGTTAACTGTTCTGCAGTCCCAAAGCTGATGATGTCAGTTGGCCAAAAGTAAAGAAAAAAAACCTGGTAAATCCATTTTCCTTAAAATAGGCTTTGAAAGCACTTAACTTTAGTCAGTCTTTTAAAGTGTATTCACTGAAGACATAGGCAGCCTTCTATATAATACGCACAAAATAGACCAGTGTTTCTTAGCCCTGGGTTCCACCAGATGTTGCACGGAATTCCTTGAGCAATGATAACAATAAATAAATCATAAAAATATTAATAAATAAATAATAATTGTCATTTTCTGGTCCACTTCTAATGCTCATGATTTTGCAGGAGCATTTGCACATTTGCACCAAGGGCCTGCAGTTATTCCAGCTCCTTACTTTACAATGTTATTTTTAGAATTGCTTAAACTATTTCTTCAGTAAATATACAACAGTTTAAATTCTGTCTGTTTTCTTTATGACTTTGGCTTGGTAACAATTATATATTTCAGGAACCAATCACAGAGATCTCCACATGACTTTTTGGGATTGGCGTAACTTTCCTTACAACCAAATGTGACAGCGGCATGTATAATATTGGCAGAACAGTATCTGTATGATAGAACACTTTGCAATACAGAAAAATGTGCATAGCAAACCAGTTTACGGTATATATGAGTACATTGAAGATTACTGTGTTCAGTATTGCAGCCTCTGGTTAATCCTTGTAATTTTCTCACAGGAGATTCAGCATGAAAGGGAATAATAAAAATCTCCAGAGCTGGAGTATTATATTGAGCTGTAAAATGCTCATGAAAAATAAATGGATCCGACAAGTCTGTTTTAACTATCTCCTGCTTTAATGTCTGAACTGCTTTCTTCACTCGTTTTTAGGCTTAAGTTTTATAATGTGCTTAAAGATATAGAAAGTGTGACCCATAGTAAGGTGGGACTCAGATACCTGTTTTCATGTTTGAAGCTGGCAAAGACCTGCATATCCATGCTTTCTAGAACTTTAATTCTTTTAAATGCCAAAAAAGAAAATACACAAGCATTGTCACACACATACAAACTGTCGGTCTGTGAACTTTGCAATGACCATCATTTTATTTTAGAACATGTTACCAGGAGGAAGAGTTGACATGGGGCAGATACAGATGTGCACCTACAGACAGCCCCAGGGCTGCAGCTAACAATATAAAATATTTCCCTGATATGTGTAAACTTATTTTAGCTTTGCTTATTTGATAGCATATATGTGGTGAAATAGAGGTTGTGTGGTTTGCAGCAATGATTGGATGTTCCACATGCTGACACGGGAACTCTCTTCAGCATTGGATGCACTGGATTGTTCTAGAATATCTCCCTGGTAGTGACCACATAGTATTATGCCTGTTCAGTAAGTGTTAGCATGGCCAATTTTTGTCACCAACAGAGGTGATCATAAAAGGGTGACAACACAGAAGAATGATGGAAAGACATCATAGAGCTACATGCTTAGAGAAGCCTGTGATACTTCTGATGAATATATAAATACTTTCTGGATACTGCAAATCACCATCCAGGGCTGTGGGGAAACAAATGTGTTCCTTGCACTTGTCTGCAGTTGCAATGAAGGTGCTGCAAGTTATATGCAAACAGAACAATGTTTACAGCACCTGAGTCTGTGATTGCAGTTTTTGAAGCACAGGAAAACTTGGGTTATATTTGTAAAACCTCTTTATTCTGTGATAGTAAACCCACCTATCTGTTAAACAAGTGTTTAGCATGCTTTATTAGGCTGCAAGGTGTAAATGTTTACTATATTCATTTTACTACTTATATTTCTATGGGGATGGAGGGTGTGTTTAAGCTAAAAACAAAACATAAAATTAGCTTTACTATTGTTTGTTTTTCCTATTGCTGTCTGTATGCCTGCTGTGAAAAACAATCTTCCTCTCTTCCAGTTATAGTGCCAACATATGTGTCAGGGCATGTCAAGACATTGCAGGAAGCGAAAGTATTGAAAATGTCTTTATTGTGAGGAAAAAGACAACAAAATATCCAAAAAAAGGAATTGAATTGAAACAGGTCAAATGTAGGTCAGAAGTAGGTCAACTGCAAGTCAAATACACCTGTCCACGAATTCTGAATGTTCTCCATATTTGATACTTACTTCCTTTTAAGCAGATGTCATTAAGATCCACATACTATAGGTTTTATTTCGTTAAAATATTTTTTACCATATATAGTACAGCTGTGATCTATTTTGTCAAAAATTGGGCCCCCACAGGAATAATACCCACCCCACCCACTAGCAAAATATTTATCCAATTATTCACCCTTCTGCTTTCAAGATTAGTAAACAGAAGGAACTACATTTAATGGATCTGTCTAGGACCAATATACTTCTGGATTTGAATTTATAACTTTTTTAAATTTGTATTTCCACTGCAGTCTTGCAAAAACACACACTCGTGTAGCATTACTTAATAAACCCACACCTTGCAAACTGAACAAATGTATGCTGGTATTCAACAAACTTTAGCTAGTTCTGGAAATTCCCAACTTTGATGTTTTCTAGGTGGTAAAAAAAATGAATTATGAAAATACACCTTTTCCAAAGACACTCATAAGTCTCTTAATTTCTCAAAATTTGGACTCTTTGACTGTTATATATCCAATCAGATCCACTTCCTACAAGTTTTCTGTCTACTTAATGGAAAAACAGCAAAGAAGTAGAAAATGCAGCCGAATGGTACACATAATGGTCAATATGTAGATCGTGGCCCAATTTAGATGTTCATCTTTGCCATATGGGCTGCACATGTAAAAGGAGGATCTTCCAAGAATCTCAATAGAACATGAACTTATAATTTATAGTTGACCTGGAAGATTTTTTTTTCTGGCAGTAAAACATTTTTTTCTTTACCTTTTCACTGATTTTTACAATATATATTTTGTTAGTGCCATGACAAAATTCTATTCATATTGATATTTCTGTCTTGTCTTTTAATCATTATAAGGAAACATATAGAGAGTCTTTTCTTCATCCAACATTCCTGACAGTTTCAGGGATCCCCTGTGACTGAGACATTGAAGTTTCTGTAAAAGTTTCATAGTAAAGTTACCTGTATAATTAGCGTGTTCCTACAGAGGATCGCTCCCTTTATATAAATGCCCTTTTACTTGCTTCTCTACTGTTTAATTTCCTTCTGTTCCCTCCTCAATAATTTCTCTGATCCCCTTGGGGGATGAACTGAAACACAATTAATGTATCACACTTTCCATTTAGAAGGGTTTTTAGCAGTTAACCCTGTTTTTTATTTAAGCTATATTTGTGGGTTTAATTAGCATTTTTTCAGATACTGAAATTAATGTGCCAAGGGAGTATACATAATTGTATATTTAATATAAGGTATATTAAAAACAGCTAATGTTTAGATGGATAGTTTAAAAAAAGGAATGCAGTTCTGCAGTCACAAAGATTTTGGTCGTAGGGAGATGCATTATATAAATGCCCTAAATAAGGCTGCATATGTCACTGCTTAATTTTGCAGGCTACTTTAATTTACCAACAACCATGTGGAGCAAAGCCCTACCGGAGCCCTAACCAATCACTACATCATTCAATTCAAGTCCAGTAGACCCATGTGCTTTGCAGCAGATTGTACATTCAGATTTTAATGTACAGTATGTGGCCAGCCTGATAGTCACTTTGCCCACTTTGCCCATTAGTGTAAGTGGCAGTACCTCTTGATAGCTCCCCTTCACAGTAAGCGATATTCAACCTACCTGCCCTTCTTTGCTGTCTCTTTTTCACTGCAATCCTTGCTTTGTTGTCGTAATGGACTTCCCGATATGGTGGAGCAAGTGACCTCCCCCATGTGACAATATTTTTTAGGCTTGAACAGTGTAATGTATGTAGGGCAGTGACATTTACCACCTGAGTAATCCTACTGGCCTAATGGTGATTATGTCCTGCTAGGGATGTGGGCTTTAAAGAGGTGCTGACACTCTGCCTTAATAGACGGGGAACAATGTCTCATTAGGAAGAGTCTAGCCAACAACTAGGTGCCCCTCTACTTTTATGTTTGATTCCAGGCTACCAGTGGTTGTTGTTTACCAATTTAAAAATAACACATCAACAACGATGATTTTGAAGAAAAGTACTTTGCTCTCAATGAGGGCCAGATGCTTGGCATTTCACACTTACATAAATAAGGGTTCTCCTTCAGGAAATTTTAGTGACCTGGTTGTTCTACTGAACCTTTTGGCTTTAATACTTTCTGCCAATTGACTCGGAACAAGAACAAGTTAACAGAGCGGAAGGGTCAGAGAAAACTCATCAAACTCACTGTTATTTGGGTAATATTTTGGGTTACTGATTCAAAGTATTGAGGTAACATGGACAGCAAGACATTCACTCAACTATTATGCGCAGAATACATAGGTGACAAAGGCAACTTCCATGTTTCTCTTAGAAAAGGTTATCATTAGAGTAGTCAGGGGCAAATAGCATCTAAATTTTAAACGCAGCCCAAAATCAAGTGGCCTCTGTGATTTTTCTGAAGGTGTCAGCGCAAGTCACATGACACACCTGCACTAGATGCCTGGAAATATGGTAATAGATAATATGTTGCTTCCCTGCTCTTCCCAAATTGTTATGTCAGTCTCTGGTGACATTAATCTACTGGTAACTTTGCAGACTCTTGTACCACGGCAGTCTCTTGCAACAGATAATATGGAAGGTGCTTATAGCATCTAAATATAATAGATACATTTGAATGCCGTGAGTAAGTAGTGAGATGCTCGATGTTGGTATGGGTAAGAAATGAGTCACACTCATTGTGAGGTTTCTAACAATGTGAGTTTTGTAGGGAGGAGGATACAGTAGTGCTTCATCATTGATGATCTGAAGTTGTCAGGTTAAGGATGCATGTAAAGTGTTTGAGAATACCTGGAGGCTTCTGAAAAGGATTTTCAGAGAATGTGAGGGGACACAAGAAAAGTCTTTTTAGGTGTGAAAATGTGAAGAATTGAATTGAGTGGTGGAGATGAAAAAAGGCATGTGCAAAAAAGTGGAAATGAGCATGCATCTGGAAATGAGTAAGGAGATAAAGCCAGATTAAAGAGAATGTAGGAAGCTAGTTAAAATGTTGAACTTCTTTTTGTAATTATACAAAATGAGAGTGAGGAACATATATCTAAAACTGAAAGAGAGATGGGTACGTTGATTAGCAACTGGTATTGATGCCTAGCTCTTTGTTGGAAGGCACAAAGGAATATTTTACAGTAGTCAAACCAAGATACACAAGGGCACACACCAGCATTTTGTACTTACACATAGATCTTTGAAACATGGTGCTAATAAAAAAATATCCACATGGACTAAATTTGTTTACAAATTTCACTGGACAGCCTCTGCTTGTGTATAGTAATTGAAAAGAGTGAGCGGATCTGTATATGCCATTCATAATAGGAGGGTGTTAGTTACAAGTTTACACCTAATAGTAATTCTAAAAAAAAAGATGAAATAGAAAATAAAAGAGTATTTGCATTTGGAAGTTTTAAATACTTTATGCTCAAGGAAATAAAAAGGGTTTTTCTCCTAGGTATTAACAAATTACTCTTGGCACACACCTGATTCCAAACGGGGAGAACAATAATATAATGCCACATGACATGTATAAAGAATCCAGTTTCTGTAACATATTTGTAATAGACATTTGAAAGCATGGTTTTCAATTTGTAGCATTTGAAGTGTTTAATAATCATGATATATAATTTTTTTTAACCTATAGAATATATTTCTCTATGGTCAAGAGAATAAGAATAGTGTGTAATACCAAGTCAACCCATGGCTTCTTAGGTGTACTATGTTTCAGTAGTGACATCTCCCTGCCATAATTCTGGACTCTTCTGTTGCTGTTCATCTGGAGTTGTATAAATTTCTATACACCTTTGCATGTTCCAGCATTTTCTACTGCATCCCCTGTAATGTAAAAAAAATAATTACCCAGATTACCAAGAGCTTGACTCACAATTTTAAGGGTCATTGCAGATGTGGAGACCTGGTCATGCAAACCTATACAATGAACTGACCCTTTAAAACGTGATGTATGTTGTAAGTTTAAGAAAGTCTAAGAAAGACTAAAAAAATAAAAAAATACTTCCATGATGCAAGGCATATCATTTGCTGTATGTGGGCAGTGTATTAGCCAGTGGACTATACATAGCTGTTCTCATGGAAATGTGAAAACTAAGCATGTTAATTGGTTATACCTAATGATTTCATCAGCTCCTCATTTAAAAACAAATATCCAGATTTTAATTAGTTCATAATCATGCTTTAAGAAGTTAAATAGTATAATAAAACTGCAGATGTGTTTAGGAGAGCACACAGTGAAAAAAAAACTCTTTAGATTAGAGAATTGTTAGTAAAAGACGCTGCACAACTTGTTTTGCACAAAATGCACCTACTCAGGTATGACAGCACTTGCCTAATATCTGGCTGAATTAAATGTGAGTCTGTTAAACCTTAATATAAGCATTCATTAATGCCCTTTGTGATCTCACCAGAGGGTGCTCAAAATCAACATTTACGTTTCCCTCCTTCAGCCTCCCATAAATGACACTGCTTTGTGCCTACAGAGAAAACAGGCGGTGATGTAACACTTGGTGTAGGAACTAAAAAGAGATGCCAGACCAGATAGACTAGCTTTGATCATTAAGCTTATTCAGTAGACATAGAATCCAACCTACAGATTTTTGTACACCTTTGCAGTGTGTTGTTACATTGGCATGCTTTTTCAAATACAAAGAATATGCTTTAAATTACTCCAAGTAAATAGATAAGAAGAAAAAAAAATACGATGTAACAAGAGCTGGGAAAAAAATGAATGGTGCCCAGTGTGTAATACATTGAGAAAGGCCATTCTCTGCGTGATTCCTAGTCCACACTATATCACACGCGGCAAGGTTTACAAGGACTAACAAACATAAGAGAGAAGCTTTACTGAGTCATAAACTCAAGCTCTGCTCTGGTCATTTCTCTAAGTTAAAACACTATCTTTTATCTGGACCATGCTATAAAAGAAAAAGACTTCTGCCTTCATGAAATGGCAACTATTAATTAGAGGTACGACGTGATGTATCTAGTGTTTGGGTACGTATACTAAAAATATTGTAAATGCCCAATATGTAATCCTTTGTGATGTGTAAGCTTTTGTTGTGTTAAACCACTTAAAAAAACATTTGTAAGATCTAAGTGCAGCAATAGAGAGGAGTACATTAAAGGATCAGCATTGGAGTACAGTGTCTACTTTATTTCTTTTATAGTAATATTGTACATGCTGTGAGTTAATTGCAGTGGTTGAACACTGCATGATAGTCCGGTAATACCATCTGGATTTCTGTAGTATTTTTCCTGGAAGGAAAAATTAAAACATATTTTTTATATTCAGTGACTACATTTTTCTATATACATCTCTCCCTTGCTTTCTAGTTTATTCTGACAACATGCTTCAACAACAGAAACTAGCCGTTGACGTTAAAGGGAGGTCGCCTAAGCATGAATGTTTACATTGTATCAAGATGAAATATTTGATGCCAAATTTGCAGGGTATTTGGCATCATCTGCCCCTGGACAATGGGTTAAAGGGCCTGGATAAGGCCATAATTAATTGTGTTGCAGAAGAATTGCAGCCCTTTATTTGCGATCTAGGCCCGGAGTGACTTGGAAGGAATGGTGGGCCAGGCACTCCTCCCATTTCCGGGACAGAAATTTAGGATGGCTGGGAAGCACCTGGCCATGGAGAAAAAGGCACCTCTCTTTGGAGACGGGGGGAAGTTGGAGCCTGAGGCCAGGTGGCTCAGGAGGACAGGCTATGTGCAGCCTGTGAGCTGGGAGAAGCTCTTCTAAATTTGAGGTCTGGTAGACCAGACAAAATTTTGCATTTTTTTTTTCATGACATTGATCCCATATAAAGGAAAACTGGATTTTGTGTTGAAGTTTTTGTAAATAAAAGTGGGCAAAGTGCTCCTAAATTGGGAAAAGCGCCTGAAATACCCCTTCAGCAAGTGTGTTTAAGCTAATCTCCCCTAACATCAACACAGACAGTAGAAAGGTGAAAAGCCAGGCACCTTTTTCTTTCATCTAGCCTCAGATAACCTGTAATAACCAGCCAAAACTATCATGGCCAATAACTATTTCTTTTAGAAAATTGATTGGCAGGTCTGTTGAAGTTGATGACGTTGACAGGCATGAACTTCCTTAGTTGGGGGGAAATGTGCCAATCGGTATCTTGCCTGGGACATCAAAATGCTCAGGAAATGCTCTGCCTTAGTTCTGTTTAAAGCTGCTCACTCATCAGTACTGAATGAGATAAAAGTTCATTACACAATCAGTTAGGACAATTATTGCACGTGTGTATGCAGCCTAACTCTAGTGATTTCTTGATTTTAAAAAGAAAATTGGTTTTGGTGTGTTTAGACCACATTACAAGTCTGAAGGTGACACATTTCAGGTTATAAAGTCTAACAATAGATAAGATTACCCACTTAATCTTGCAAAATTCAGGTCATCTAATGTCCAACTATAGCATGCCATCTATTGTTAGCTTTAGCTTTTTCAGTGGATTATAAATCCAGCTATTATGTGTTTTATATGTTTAATATTTAGCATACTATATACAAACATATATAGCTGAATTGAAAATAAATGACAGTTTAGGTATGCAGTATTGCATGACAGATTTACCACTCTTAGTCTGTCGGGATGTTAGTCTTTTGTCTGTGTAGGGTTAAAATAATGGGCCTGTTTTAATGATGGTAATTTACTGGAAGGACCTCTCTGTGTCTGGAAACTACTTTATACATATATATGTCTGTGGAAATTCTTCTGTGCATCAATCAGGAATGAAGAACACGATTAATTGAACCTTTTTCAATGCTCTGTACATTACAATGGTGTTGAACTATATATCTCTAACACAGGTTAAATGAATTGTTCCCATTAGTGGAACGCGATGGCTGAAGGAGATTCTGCGCATCTGAAAGTCACATAGAGGGAGGGGAGTGTGGCTCATACGGAGGGTGACAGGGCTGCTAGCGGTCATATTTTACTGTCATAGTTAAGAATGCCATAAAGTGATGGCTTACAGGAAAGCCTCTCAGTTTATGATGATAACAAGACCTCTGCCAGATAGAGAGTAACCACGGCACAAATTCACTAAGGAGTGCTTTTTAGATGTTCAAAAGGTAACCCTGGTAGGAACAGTCAGAAAACAATGCTTATAAGATTTTGGAATGTTGACTAATTCTAGGGATCACCTCAGATGGAACCATTACAAATCTTTCAATATTACAAATCATAAGGACTCATTAACGCTTAAATGTTCTGCTACCCTAATGCACACATTTTAACATGTACTGTGCTATTATCAATGAGACGCTTCAATACAATGCTTGTTAATGCATATCATAATTCATGATGAATGAACTGCCAAATTCACCACATCAGTGCAATCCCTATTTTTCAATATGTAAGGTACCATACCACACAATATATGCATTGGGATGTGCTGTGTAGTGTTTGTCTTTACAGGACAAGGCATTACACAAAAGACAGGCATATCACCATATGTGAATTACCAACTCACACATGAGAATGGGCCCTAAAACTCTTACAAAGTTACTTATTTTCATCCTGTCATTGTTACTGCAGTACACTGTAAAGTAAGGAAAATGAGCTTGTGCAATACAAAGTTCAAGTTGCATTTTTCCAATGTTTATATCTAGATTGCTAATTTGCATGAGATCTTAGAACGTCCCATTTTTACTTGTTCCCCCTCTAGAGAACAATAGGAAAATAGAGCAATTGTACATCCGACAAGGACAATAGTAAGAAACACATATGATAAGAAACAAAAATAATACAGGGGGGGGGCTAGGGGTGGGCAAACAGGGGTTGGGGATTAGTAATGTTAAAGTTAAAATAGAGTGTAGTTATATTGGGTAAAACATACTGTTGTTTTTACATTTATATAGGTATACATGTACAAGAAAAGTTTCCCTTCTTCAATGGTCCTAATCCATCTGTGTATGCTTTTGTCATCTCCATAAACATTCTGTTGCACCCCACCCTGCTTTCATCAAGAACTCAGGCTACATGTTGCTTTTGCTTGGAATCCATTTACTTGCAATGTAGAAAAAGATTTTGAAACATTTTTGTGAAAGAAGAGTTTCTCTACCACCACTTTGAACAACCTATCATTTAATAACCTATCAGACTATAAGTTATATTTATTATTAATTTTGGTATAGCTATACATAGTATATATGTATTTGTGCAGCATATATATATATATTTTTATATATATATATATATATATATATATTTATATCCATGTGGCTCATAATCGTCAAAGCTAAAGCTGTTAGCTGAGCTTATCTAAACAAAGGGTGCATTGCTTTCATGCAATAAAGCATGACATTTAGGGGTCTATTTATAAAGCAGTGAATTTAACATGCCCTGTTGGAAAATCAATTACTGTCATTTAAGCAGAATGACCTGGAAGATTCCCTACTTTTATTATTTTGAACGTACGTATTGTGCACAAATCTGTACATACTGTAACAATACGATTGTTCAAATATAATCCACCAATAATGTACACACGCTAGATACGATCATTTTCAGCAACAATCCTTGTTTATTGGCGTCGTTGTGCACTTTTTTTGTTAACGATTATCGGACAAACGGTCGCTAGTTGTTCGTTTCCAACGATAGTTATTGCACGTGTGTACGCAGCTTTATATTAATAGATCATTAAGATAGGCCATAAGCAGCATTATATTAAATAAAGTAAGATAATACAACAATCACCATTGTAAAGTACAAGCAAGGTCTGTATGATATTCAGACAATATTGAAAAAGAGGTACCGGTAGGTAAAGACACCACTATTGTGTAGCACCATATAAATACTTTTTATATAGAAAAAAGTTTGACAAAGGTATAGTAGAAAGTTCAGGATTTGGGTGGTGTAGTGTGGAGGTAAAGCAAAGTTATTTTGTTGATGTAATCAAAGATGTTCTAAATAAGTGGATTTTTTGCCATTAATGAATATTAGTAGAGACAGGCCATTACGCATGCAAACTAGTTCTAAATGTAAACCACACAGTGGTGTAGCTTTTTGTTTTAGTACACAGATATTTTTTTGTGATCAGCTTTAAAATAAAAAGTAAAAAATGTTTACAAAAAAAGTTACAATTTCATTTTAGCAAATACCTTTAACTGGTAGTTCCCTGCTACAAAAACAGTGCAATAAACAGGTAAAACTGGACGCGTCGATCATCCCTTGTCCTTGCCCCCAACCTGTGATTTATGTCTTTTGGTGAACATTACAACTCCATTAACAATTTGAGAAGCTGAACTCTGAAATTACACAAAGCACTTGAAGTAGCAGACGTTGATTATCATTAATGGAGCCATTGTCCTACACAAGGGCATCCTACTGCCAAGTTGCTCCGCTCGTGCCTTGGAGCTACTTTTGGCCCCTTCTTTTCATTTACACAATCTTAGAAGATTTGTTATCAGGTATTACTGACTCTGTAGAAGCTATGCTGAACGCACCTATATTACATTGTTTAAATGTTTTGTCCAATAACAGGGATAACTGAATCCTGCAATGCTAGCAGACAGATAAAATGTTATCATCCTATGCATTATTTCTAGGCATATTAGAAACATGCAGGTAAAGAAAAGCATTTAAACTTTAATTTTTTATTTATTTATTTATTTTTTTTTAATTTTATTTTATGTTACTTGCTTGTGAGTGCATTTTAGCATATTATATGACAAATTAAATCCTATTGCATTAGATTGGTGCAGTTTTGGTTTCTTTTATGTTTCTATAGTTGCTGACCTTCCCTGTCTGGTACACAGATCTGATCAGTGTTTATACTTTCTGAAATCGAAATATTGCTGCCATCTCAATCCTGTGTTGTCTTTGAATTCAAGTTTATTATTTACTTTATTGACCTGAATTCTGTACATAGCCATCCAAACTGAAAACCAACTACAATCCAGACTACTTCCATTTTGATTTTTAAAGCAGAAATTAGGGGAGATTTGTTTTTCTTTCATTTTAGGAATAGATTTGCTAATGCAGTTTGAGGTTGAATACCATAATCGTGCCACTTCACATACACAATTCATTCACACAGCATAATACAGATGCCACTGTACTTCTGCTGGCTAGGGATATGAGAGCTTCGGCTATCCTCTTGATACTCTGCTTGGCCCATCACAGAACTCCTTATGATCTGTGAGTGGCATGGTAAGGATTTACTTTTTTTGTGGGATGGGTGGATAAGACAATGGGCCTGATTTATTAAAGCTCTCCAAGGCTGGAGAAGATACACTTTTTTATCAGTAAACCTGGGTCATCCAGCAAACCTGGATTTAGGTCCAATGTGTCTACAGGTTATTTCAGATTCACAAGTGCCCTTCTGTTACTGAAGGAAAAAAGGTTTAGCCACAGTTCACATTGTTGCAGTGCAGCACCATATGAGTACTGTACAGCATGGAAATTTGCATTTATTCTAAATGGGAAACAATCTCACCATGAGGATGGACCTGCATTGCAGAACACCACAAGGCACAGTATTCTACTACTATGTGCTGTACAATGAAAAAGCCTGTAAGTCAGGAGTGTCCAAACTTTTTGCAAAGAAGGCCGGATTTGGTGAGTTGAAAATGTGTGGGGGTGGACCATTCAGCAAGTACTCAGGGTTAGTGTGGGCGTGGTCTGTGCGGGTCCCGCTCAGCACATGCCCACCAGGGTGACTTGAGGGATTCCCTGTGCACAGAGTCCACTGTCAGTGCGGGCTCCGTGCAGAGCACATTCTCAGGTCCTGCACAGACCACGCCCACTATATTGACGTAGGGGATTCCCTATGCACACATGGGGACCCCTGTCCTGACAATTATGCCCGCCGCGTAGCGGGCCGATAATTGCAAGGCGGTTGATCGACTCTAATGAAATATAAAATAGTTTTTTTGTACGTGTGTATTTTATACTGCGGTCAACAATGCTGGTGGGCCACATATTATTGATTTTATGACAGAGGCTTCGGCCTGGTGGAAATCTGAACATGGACCGTAATTGGCCCCTGGGCTGGACATGCCTGCTCTAAGCCCTTTTTAGTGCGCTATTTCATGTTAGACAGTCCAATTGAATGGGCCCATAGGAAAGCTACAAAAGTGTTAAGCTGGGCTAAATGTTCATGTAGACCCAGGAAATATACAAACTGATGTTCCAGGGAGGTATGTGATTGTATTTGTGGATCAGACAGAATTTTGTAATACAGAAAGTTGGGTGGTGCTTTGCAGGGGATTTTTTTTACTTTCTGTAGCTTTTTAAGTTACAGTTTTAGCTTTTTAAGTTCTTATTATGCAGAGTGTTTTTTCTTCTTTTCAACTATTTTAATGTGTGTCTTTATCAACATGGCTAAATACCCTGGTATATGTGGACAGGTTTTGGATTGTTTTCACATAAATGTATAGTTTATGTAATGTAAAGTGACATGTCTTTTTATCTTGTTATTCATAAATCAGCCATAGCCTTCATATTTCTATCCTAAAAGGTTCTCTTTCAAGCCAACTAGTCAGCTGTTAAAATGACCATTGCAGTATTCCTATCCTGGTATCTGGTACTCCTCTCCACTCATGATGCGGGAGTGCCTATGCTGTTCTTGCTCATAATATAAGACCATTGGTAGATTTAGAGGACCAGTGGTACAGCTAGTAGGAAACAAATAAGCTTAATGAAAAAAACTAGGTAAGCATATCTTCCTATTCTTAAGCTCTAGACTAAGTAAGCATTAGCCCTTAGAGTGAGGAAGGGTAATTTTTCCTGCTGCTGGTATATCATGTTTGTATAGTTACACATACCGAGTTGTATACAGCTTATACAACTATTATACAACTATTGTAAAAGTATTTTGACCAGTTAAAGATAAAATACTTTTTTGCTCTGGGTTTAACAGTAACATCTGCTCTGTTTTATTCTATTTTAAAACTAGCATCTTATGGTTTCCAAACATGTTTCTGTCACATTTATAATGTCACAAGCACACCAATTAAGTTGAATATGTTTCAACATGTTAAAAGTTTTTTTCTAATAAACTTTTCCATTTCTTTACTCCTAGGTCTGTCCATAACCAAGAAGACACACACATGTAAGTAGCAATGACAAACCCTCTAATTAGAATAAAAGCAGAAAGCAAACTGCTAGTATTATGGAAAATAAAACTATATGCTTAGGTATGTCAGCTGTGAGTTATGGCAGTTTGAATGGAATTCAGTATGTCTTGGCAATACTCTGCCTATACCGTACATCTGGATAATCTGCAATTTTACCTTGAGCTTTCCCATTTCTTTAGTTGTCGCTGTCCATGACAGATTCAAATATTTACGAATGTTGCACACAGTATCTGTAAATAAAAATTAGTTTATTATGCCTCTGCTTGTATGACAGTTTACTATATAAAAGGTAAATTGGTTATCCTGATAGTAGGTGTGCTGATATTTGTATCCATATTAATAATATATTAACATAACAACAAATACATTCAAATAATAAAACAAACTTCAGTACTGATGTCGAATTTTGTAAACTTAGTCATTAAAAGTAATGTTAAAAAAACTTGATTGGGTATCGGGAGCGACATTAGTCTTAAGCTACGTACACACGTCAGATTTTTATCGCCCGATAATCGGCATCGGCCAATTATCGGGCGAAAATCTGCCGTGTGTACAGTCGGTGTCGTCCATCGTCCAGACGACCGACCTGCCGGATCCACGGACGATGGACGACAGCCGATCCTAATGAAAGGGAAGGGGAGAGCGCGCAGCAGGGTGCCGCTCCGTCGCTCTCCCCTCCCCTCTCCATAGAGCATGAACGGTGCTGTATGTACAGCACCGTTCATGCATCGTACAGTCCCTTGTCGTTGGAAAGGATCTTTCACGAAAAATTGCAAGTGTGTACACAGCTTAACAAGTGCAGTGCTTTTCCTATTTGGAAGTAGAAATGATAACTGTGTTCACATGAAGTTGATTTTGGTGACCAAATCAACTTCTAAAGGGAGTGCTGTATTAGCAAGCATAATATTAATGGTGGTTTTTGTATTATTATGAGAATATTTGTTGTTGTCATCATTATTATTATTTTAGCTGAAATTGTAACCACTTCCTATGTGTTGTAACCCCTACAAGTTGGTTTCCTGCATACCAGTACAGGTTATCTCTTGACAGCAGCACACAGTGCTTGATAAGATCTGATTTGTTCTCATATATTGTATAACTCCCTGTTACTTATCACATTGCATAATATATTAAGGTAAAAATGAAAAAGAGTAAAACTCTTACAATACACTTGGGTTTTTAGGCAGGTAGAAATCAGATATGAAGCAGACAGGCTGACTCAACTGTTCCCCCACTGCAGTCAACTTATTGTGAAGCCATTTGCAGCGCAGCAGGAAAAACAAGCTCTCCCTTCTTTCCTATTTTTTGCCATTTTGGGCTTGCTCTTACATTTTAGATTTGGCACTGCTAGACAGGCTGGGTAATAATTCCCTGCCCGTATAATTTCAGCTCACATGGAGTGTGGCTAATAGCAAGCAGAAATAATCAGATCCCTCCAGAGTACTTTCTGAATCTAAGCTTCGCTCTTCCATCCCCCCGAGGCCCAGGAAAATAGCAGTAGAGGTCCCAAAAGTATTGCTTCATAAATGTCTTAACTGGGCAGCCTTGGGATCCCTCACGGAGCTTTTTCCAACTGCCAAATTACTTTCCCTTTCTCTCAGCGGCTTTAAAAAGGCTTATTAAAAATGATTCTATAATAAAGCTGCAAGTTCTCCCTTGGTTGTCCTTGAGAAGGAAGTACAGAGTCTTGCAGGCGGCTGTGCCAATTTAAGGCGATTCCTAATTCTTCAGGCAACAGAGAGGTTAAACAGAAATGGCATATTCTTGTGATAATTGGGCAGACCTCACCTTTGGTGTAGTGCTCAGGTCTGGAGACAAGGTAAAATACAAACTGCGCAACAGCACACCTTGAACAAGTGCAAGAACAACTGGCACTCTGTATCAGATACAAATGTATCCAGCTCAGAGACCAGGCATCTATCATAATAGATTGAGCTTTTTTATACACATTGAGATTTATCATATATATTTCATTGCAAACATATAGCATGACTTTTAAAACAATGGATACTAAAAGGTGAGTAGGAGCATTTGTGCAATGCATGATTGCTGTATTATTATTATTGGTAATGATTTTTTTAGGGCCACACCTGGTACATACTAGTCATAAATAACCAAACCAACCCTTTCTAGTCTGTTCTGTTTTTTTCTGAAAACAGATCTGAATCATAATAAGTGAATGGGAATTGTAGTGTTTAGATATGCATAAAAAATCACTTTAATATGAGGAATCATCTATTTATTGTTAGTTATAAGGACACATAAGCAATGCAGTGATCAGCAAAAGTACACAGCAGGGTGGCACACTCTCTGACACATCTGGAGGTTTTAGAGAGCAGCAATGCCTGGATCTCTACAAGTGAGCAAAGATTCAATATACTGCTTGCCAGAAAGGTGAATTTACCTGTTCTTCATTTGCAAGCATTATTTAAAGTAAGCTTTTTTTAGGACATGTGTTAGTGGGTTTTGGGTGTTGATATCAACATACTTTTAAATGTGTGAGATGCTTCCAGGTTCCTTCAAAATACATTGACAACAAGATCTGACCTGCAGTTGACCTCTTTCTTACTTGCCTTTGACCTGCTCCAAGTATTTTGTGCATTTCTGTACACTTGTAGGAGAATGCAAATCTTAAAGCAAACAAAGCTCGTCAACACAGAGCCTTAACATACCATTTTAAAGGAAACCTGGGGATATATAGAATCTACCACTGTTGACCTCCTTCTTAGAATGCTAGTAACCTTGCTGTCTCTGATCCTCATACTTTGGCATGATTCCTCTGGGTCCTCATTGTTCAATCAGGAAAGGCAGAACTCTGCATCTGTATGCTTGTTCCAGGTCTTTTTCTCTAGAAATAGAAGTCTGAAGCTAGAGGATCAACATATGGGACACTATATGCCTACATAGCTAGAGTTCATAGTCATATCATTACCAGCCTGTCAGAGAAGCTCACAGTCTAATGTCCCTATCATAATAGTATATCATTACCATAGTGTAAGGCCAGTTTCATTTGGGGGAAACAATAGACCTACCATTAAGGTTTTTTGGATGTGGGAGGAAACTGGGGTGCCTTAGGAAAATCTGTGCAAACACAGGGAGAATAATAACTCCAGGCAGATAAAGTCCTGGGCAAAGCTGCAACCTTAGTACTACAATGTCACTGTACATAACCAGTATTTTCAGAAGGAGAGCAATGACAGCTTCTGTATTTACACAGTACAGGTTTTCTTTAGGAGGGGAAACGGAGTGATTTTAATTACTAATTAACAAAAAATTAAACTCCGCTGCTACGACCAAAGGTTTTTCCCATAGCATGCAATTATGCACAATTTGTATGTACACTTACCTGCCAAAGCACCCATTGTACCTTGACACTCCTTCAAAGCTGCCGACATATTTGTCAAGGCTTCAGTGTCTTGGCCATTATCATTGGATGTATTGGGAAAACTGTCATGGATTCCTACCCTGATCTGGGAACACGTGGCTCAGTATACATGTTTAGTGTAAGGTTAATTCTTGTGCATGGAAGTACTTTATCCCGGCATAGAACTGTACCCCGATCTGGGCTTGGGTTGCTTAATATACACCTTTAGGGCTGCTGACAGTCCGATAGAAACATCTTCAACAGAAGCGATTTCATGATCACATCTGTAATTAATCTAAAACCTGTCTATCAGCACTTTTTATTAAAGAGACTTCAGTTCCACTTAAACTCCCTCCAGTATCTAGTCTACTAAACCTGATATATACGAGAATACCAAAAAAATGAGAGTATGCAATAAAACTGTGAATGTCACCTCAAAGTTTACTTTAACAGAATTTGTTTATTACTAAAATCCAAGCTCTTCCTTTTAAGCATCAGCTGATGATATGAGCTATGCGTGGAAGCCCGTGGGCCTAATTTCCCACAGAAATATCTCGATAAATTTAAGAAAAGAAAACTCTTTGTACATTCCCTTTTGCCTCAGTAGACTTGTAAACTAGACCATACATGGTACAATCTATTGGATACAAATTGACAGAATTATTGGAGTTTACCTTCTCATTACTTTTGTAAAGTTCAGAGATTACACAATTAGATTGTACAATCAGTTGGGAACATGTACATGGCCATAGCAGGGCTATACTCACTTACTCTCTGTCTGCTACTATCGGATGAACACATGAGTAAAAATTAGAAAACTATTTTTGCAAATAATTCTGCAAAAGTACATTGTTCACCATTTTGCAAATTGAATTTAGAGAATTTTAAAATTACTCGCAAAGTCCCTGAACATGGTATTGTCACTAAAACTGCTGGGGATGCCAGAGGACCTTGTCACACATGAAATAAAACTATAAAGCAGGGGTAGGCAAACTTTTATGGCCACTAGGCCATTTCAGGGGTGGGCAGGAGTACATTAGGCTGGACTCTGAATCCTGCCCTAATGGCTGCGCCCACCACCAGGGAACACCGCCTGAAGTGAAATCCCTCTTCTCTGTATGCATTGAGCATGAGGGATTTCCCTTCAGGGAACCTTTCACTATTTACCGTGCCGGCGGAATATCAATGCTGGCCGAATAAATAGGGGAGAAACAGTAAGGAGGTTCTTAACGCCCCCTGGCAGATCCAGCCGGTGGGCATTAGGCCGAATCGGCCAGGGGGCATTAGGCCGGAACAAACTACCGGTTAGGCCTTATCTGTCCTAAAGGCCGGAGTTTGCCGACCCCTGCTATAAAGCATGTGGTTTTCCTACAAATCAAAGTGAAAGTATGACCATTAAAACTATTTTCTCCTGTCTCTGCCAAAAGTTAAGTGTCACTAAACATAGTATTGTGATCAGCGTTGCTGAAGGTGGCGGGGGACAGGTGAGAATATGGGGCCTGATTTATTAAAGCTCTACAAGACTGGAGAAGATAGACTATCAAGGAAGAACCAGGTTGCTGGGTCATCCAGGTTCTTCTATGACAGTCTATCTTTTCCAGTCTTGGGAATCTTTATTACATCAGGTCCTATGTATCTAATGGAAAAAAAATGTGTTGATTTTTCATAAATCAAAGTTAAAATATAGTCACATAAAATATAGTCCTACAAAATGCTATTTTTTGAAAAAAAAACATGCTTTTAAAAAAACTTTTATATAAAATATATACATACATATGTGCATATATATATATACACACACACAGAGAGTGGAAGAGAGAGAGAACTGGGGTAGGGGTGAGGGGCATTTCCTAAGTAAATCAATTGGCAGCAGAGCATCAGGTATGAAAGTAAAGCAGCACAAAGAGTAAAATATACATATTTTTAACCCCTTCTAGAAATCTGGATCAATCTTCTGTATCTTTCAAGAAATCGATTTAAATACTTGTGTGCGAGTATCAGTTAAATACTGCTCTCAACACAAGTCATTGTTTGTACACATACATTTAAGAAAATGGCAGAAAAAGAAATCCTGCTGAATTTTTAAGGCTTTTGTCATTACCACTTTTCAAGATGATGATTAAGAAAATGGTGGTGTGCATGTAGCCAATCAGCTAAATATTTTCCAGCTCACTACACAAAATCAGTACTTTTATTAACATTAGTATTGTTAGTGGGCTCTGAGGAATGCACTTAGGAAACACTTGGGGATAATTTAGTAACACCAGAAATGGGAGAGTAATAAAAGAAAAAAACAAGATGTCTTGGCTTTTCTAAAACTTTGCATTTTTTTTTAAAAAGCCCTGATGATGGAAGTGTTTATTTATTACCTGTACTTAGCCGAGGTTTAAATAACCCATCTTTTTAAAACTGAATAATAAAATTCCTTGACCAGTCAGAACTAAATAACAATATCATTGCTCTTGCCAAGTCCCATTTGATGTTCTTGTTAGCTGCCTCAGTAAGTACCTGGAGGCCACTTGTTTCAAGTTTACCTAGATCTCGTATGAGAAAAACTTTGAATTCTGTACAGGGTACACTTTCCAGCTTACCTATTGGCTGTATGACAGCTGTGGTGAGAAGGTGACATGGTGCAAGATCCTGTTTGCGGCCACTTCCTGTCATTGTCTTACTGCCCGTTGAGCCAAAGTGTGTCTTATAGCCCGATAGAATATATTACATGTGTGGTTAAGAGAAGGAGTGGTTCTTGTGGGCTAATGCTGTCTCTTTAGATAAGACAACATATTTTCTTTGTGTAGTTGGAACAAAAAAACAACAACAACATTGCATTACAACAAGCAGCAATATTGTAATTCTTTTCAAAAACCTTTTTAAGTATGAATTAGCATTGCCCAATATAAGCCCAATATAACTTATTAGCATTGCCCAATATAACATAGGAAGTCTGAATTATGAAGGTCAGTAAAGCTTGTTACACATAGATGCCAGATTTTTACATTTCCAAGCTGAGCTGTCTGTGCTCTTCTGTGTACAGATTGCATTGGAGCTACTGCCAAAAACAGGAGCTGCAGGCACAATTTGTCTGAGTGCTGTATGCATGGTTATTTGTCTAAACACTTAGAGCCACCATCAAGGGGTACAAAAAGCACCTGTACTGGCCCGATCAAAAGACTGAGTTTCGCAATGCTAGACACCAAGGCCATTGTTTGTGCAGAGTGGTGGTGCATGCTATGTGCTAGACCTGTGCGTGACCATAGAGAAGAGAAGGGGAAGTTTGACTTTCTACAAGAAACCCACCTGACCTAGGAGGTCTAAAAGTAAATGCAAGAGGCTGGAGGTGGTGGATTAGATTGCAGCTCTACTGCACACAGTGCATGTCAGCATTTACAGTTTTTGGCCAATTCTCCATCTCATTATAGAGATGTATGTGGCAAAATATTTCATGAAGCCATATTAAAAATATTTTCATGCTAATATAAAAATTCATACAATTTTAATTACTAGTAAAAAAAAAGGTAATATCACTTGTTATTTACTAACTGTTTAGGGAATAAATACCTTTGATGTAATGACGGTGCATAGTATAAGACTAGTATTCAGAATCATTAAATGTTATAAACCTGAATTTAAATATTGCAGATTTCATACACCAGCTTGGTTATAAACAAGAAGAATGTACTTATTTTAGTCACATTAGACAATATGTATCTATTGTCTGGCCTTAGGGCTGAAATTTCCCAGCCTATTAAGGATGATAACCCGAGGGGCCTTCGATTACCTCTCCATTACGAGTTCTCCTAGGACACACATTGTGTGCTAGAGATAGATGAGTTTGTGTTACTCAGTGCAAGGACAATGACTTACTGTAGTATTGTGCACAGCTGGGTAATTGGGACATTCTATAATAATATAAACATTTTTCTGCTAAGGTTGTTCATTTATATCTTTAAAGTATTTTTTATTTTAAATATGTACCAAACTTAATGTATTTGTGAATATGATTATATATGTTATTCAGTTGGACTTTGGACTGCAATTCTGTCTATGCAGAAAGGACTAACTTACCACGTTGGTTAATATTGAGGAAGGGAATCATCACATTGAATGTGTAAGCATTCCCTGAGGTGCTCAGATCCTTGCAGTACTTTAATCTATATTACAGAGAAGAGTCATGGATCCTTCTTCTTTAGCAATGCACATGAGTCTTGTGGACTGGTTGGTAAAATTGGAACTGTCTTTTACCAGTACTGATGAAGTTTGTGCAACCAATAAAATTCTGATAGATAAGTATAGGATCTGTGAATCCCATCTGTGATATAGGCCATATATGTTTATGGGGTCCATTTATAAAGCAGTGAATCTGATATTTACTGAAACATTTCCTGATGGAGAATCATCCAGGTCCATGTATTTTAATGGCAGTATTTGATTCTCCACCAAGGAATGTTTCAGAGAATGTCACATTCTTTGTATGATTATGTAATGTTTAATTCACTTTATTCTATATGCTCTGAATTGATTACAACAGCTACAACTCTAATAACCTTTAAATGTCTGACAAAGTAAAAAAAGCCAACAGTGGTTGACAAAATCCTACAATAAATATATTCATGGAAAAACAATCACTGTATTCTTTTTTGTGTGAAGTCCATGTTGCTTTTTCCAGGGCCCAAGAAATGTGAGTTTCCTGTGCGCTAAATTTTAGTAAGCAAACCAAGGTTTTTTACCTAGATATCATCTCTTGTGACATCTGAAAATTGTGACTATTACACCCTAAAAAGGTACAATTTTCAGAAGTCAGTTTCTGTTGCACCCCATAATTTTAACCTATTTTCCATTATGCTTACTTGCCTTTAAAACAGCTTACCTCTGTAAGTCAAAAAATTGTATTTGCAATATTGTAATGGTATGGCAGTGGTAGTGTGTATGCAGGTTGATGTGGTATGGGATTTGATCCCATTCCCAATAAAGTCAATGACATTGCTATTGAGCTCAGACCCTCTTTTCCTCCTCACTGTTGACTTGATAGCCAGGGGGAGACTATGAATGGAACTCCTGGTGCCCCTCTGAAGTGTATATATCAAGAACAGACCCGGACCAATGTACCAATTCTGTGGACTCTTAACACTGTAGAAATTGATCAGAAACTGTAAATTTAAATTTCATCATCCTTTTTTGACCTTCTTCCTGTAATATCTATTTATTTTCAGACCTGCCTAACCCCAATAATGTCTAATTAAGGTCACAAGCAGCACTGCAAAATCACAGCACAAAATCTCACCAGTTTTCCTATGAATGTGCAGTTATGTGAGGCTTTGTGAACATGAATATAGTAAGTAAATTACAAAATGATGGGCACACATAGGGATCTGTAACTGAACTAGTTAGTGTTACTGCCTTTGGCAAATTTGGCTGTTATAACCCTCAGAGTCAATAAGGAAGACCGTGCTGACTATATATGAAAATTAGTGAAAGGTTGAGTAACCGTATTCAATTTTTGGCACAAAATGTGAACAAACCCCTGAATAATTACATTGTATTTCCCTAATTATATTACATTTTGTATATATAGCCTAATATTTGCAAGAAATGCAACAATTTTGAGCATTTGTTGGTACAATCAGGGTGTGTAGGGGTTAACCTCTGATTGATAATGAGCATTGCAAGCATCATGTGCCCATTTCCCATGCTGTTTTTCGGTCCATATGGTGCACCTTGTGCATCACCACCCTCGTGCATTACAGCACACCTTAAGTGTGCAGCGGAGCATGCCGCTCCTGATTCCTCTTGTAACCCTTTGGAAAAGATAATCACCACATTCCTTGTAGTTTTAGAAGATGCATTACAGCTCCCACTCTCTCACTGGCGTATGTGGTTGTCAGTCATTAAGATGGGGATGCTGTGCACTTCCATCAATTATAGAAAAAGAGGCATTAGTAATGAAAGGAGTAAATGGCTGAGGGTACATCTAATGGTGAGATCTATTACTGTGGGGCAAACAGAGAAAATATCTGCTGGTTAAAAGATCTTTTTATAGACATACAGCATATACAATGCTGGGGAGAAATAATATATATATATATATATACGGTATATATATATATATATATATATATATATATATTTCAGTGTAGATGTGATGGTATGATATTATATGATAATATGATATTGAGACTTAATGCTGCTGTTTAGCAATATGTTGGTGGTAGGAAAACAAAGTTCTGACAGTCATCATTATATGTAGGCAGACCCACATCAAAGTATTGCCCTTCATAGGCTGTAGCACAGTTAAATAAATGTCCAAGCTTGTTCAGATTCAGCCTAGGTATTTTAAAAAGTGTGAGTAATTTTAATTGCTTTTCGTGATTATGCACTACATTATATAAGGATTCACCAAATGCACAAAACATTCCCCACTGTGATAAAGGAAGCAGAGGAAGGCGTGCTTAAGGCATGTGTTTTTCTCCTGTAATAGACAGCTAATGCTGTAAACACATTCATAAATAAATATGATCAAAAATCATTAACTAAAGCTACTGTAACCGCTTTCAAATAAATTTTGTTTTATAGAGCAGTTTGGAAATTATTTCAGCTACCAATTCCAACTGCAATATCTGTATTAACGAGTGTCGTCCCATGCTGAAACTTTTAATTGCTTATTGCCTTTGGGGTACCCATAGACTGGATATTCTAACTGCGCCTACAGGCCAGCCTCCTGAAATTCCTGTGCAGTGTATCATTTTCTCTGGGCAATATCAGCCTGTGGAGATAACACCTGCTAGATTGCACTAGATTAAATGCAACTATCTGGAATATTCTGCATTTCCTTGATTTTGGATTATGGGTGAAATGACAACAAAAGTTGATACATGTGGTGAATAAAAAATTGAATATATGTCTGTGATTTGCTAAAAGTAAACATACAAGGTCAAGGAGAAATCCCTGTGAAGATCATTGACATGCTTGTGGCAGGCCCACATAAAGCGCGGATGTATGTGCACCCAGTGAGCATGATATGGTGCTAGCCATACATTGTGCTCCATATTTGCATTGTGTGAAACAATGGGCTTGATTTATTAAAGCTCTTCAAGGCTAGAGGGGATACACTATTATCAGTGAAGCTGGGTGATCCAGCAAAACTGGAATGGATCTGGTCCAGGATTTCAAACATTTGCTAGCAAAGAGCAAATGATTTTAGGAAATCCATTCCAGATTTGCTGAATCACCTAGCTTTACTGATGAAAGTGTATCCTCTCCTCCAGCCTTGGAGAGCTTCAATAAATGAGGGCCAATATGTTTATCCTTACAACATGTATTAGCAAGTAGTAGTGTACGCAATTGTGTATATGTGCTTGTCATCATGAAACCCCTGCAAAGCATGTATTGCGGCTTTTTTACATTTATTGAATTTTTACTTGCATATGTTATGAGAACTTCACACACTATTCTTCCCACATCAATTGTTAAAGCAGAATAGCTAACAAATATCAGTATATTTTAGATGCATACCTCTTAGTTGGTGTACTTTAGTATCTTAGAGTGTGTGCTACCTAACAAGCCAAATTTCTTAGTGAATGTATACTATCAAAGCAACAGTGCTGCATTTCTGTGTGTCTGTTGTATACATTGTTGCCCTTTTGATCTGTTTTAATATTTTTACATTAAAACATTTACATCTGCACCTTTAAGTTTGGTCACCCAAACCTTGAATAAAAACGTTAATTGCTACAAAAATGGGTCCCAAGGGAAAGGTCTCTCATCAACTGAGACCTGACTACCATGATCTAGATACCTAACAAATCTCTCTTACTTATCCCTGAAGACTACCTCTACTTTGGTCATCTGGGAGTTTATCTATGCAAGAATTAAATAGGACTTTAATTTCTCACTTGTCATCCTGTATAAGGACATAAACATTCCCATCTCATATGTAAGCATTTTAAAATGTTCACAAATTACACCTTAACATATAGATCAAATTTTTTCAAAATTCCAGTATAATACTTATACAAGAGATTATCCCCACAACAATATACAACCATTGGATTTAGGAGCTAGGTGCATACATTTCCAAATAAGCCCCTAGCAGTCTTATTAGCCTTAGCCAAATCCACAATCTCACAACATCATGCAATTTTATTTTATTTTGTAAAACTGCTTTATATAGACACTTCACTCCCCTTCCTATGTATATCTATAGAAACAAGACAAGAACTGCAAAGTCCCAGGGGGCTATTTATAAAGAAGAAAACTGATCGCCAATTTTACAACACCTTACTGTTCCTTAACAATCAGGCTACTAAAAGTAAAGAAGTGGTAACATATTCAAACTAAAGTTGTGATGGGACAGTGATAGGAGAGGTAAGTATAATGTCTGATTGTGTATGGGTGCATACACACATAATAATTACTGGCATAATTAACATAGAATTAAAAAGGACATGATGTACTTTTTGAATTTGTACATCCTTATCTGTGTAACAGGATTTAGACGACTGACTATGTGCTCCTTTAAAAAAGACATTTACACTGTTTGATCTTCTCAGTGTCATTTAGCTTAGAGAATCACAATAGCTTGTTGCAGCAGTGCTGCAGTATTGAAGTGTTAATGATTGAGATTCACTTGATGAAGGTCATGTTGTAGGTTAGGTGTTGTGTCTTCTTGCTGCAGCAGTGCCAGTAAAATGGAATAATGCCATGTGTATGAGCTACATAGAACGTATCCTTGATTTTAAATATCAGATTCTCCAACTGAACACCATACATATACTGGATATAGCCTAGAGGGGAGAGAAATTGTAGTATCTATACAGGTGGAAATTTCCTGCTAGCCAAGCAAAATAAAATTCCCATAGACACAAAGGCAGATTTTAAAGGAAGTCTTTAAATCCTCCACGGAGCTCTGTATGAAACAACAAAGGTGCAGGTAGGTAAGTTTGGTAAAGTAACAATAAACATATTAATTGTATCTGGTTAGACCGGTTTGAAAAGTACATTATGTAACAGATAAATTAAACTGCTTTATAAAGAGCTAAGAATATCTTGCTGCTTGTTTTCACACCTCCTAAAATTCCCCTGCTCATTCCTCCCTGCAAACTTTCTGATATGTAATGTGAAAATCAATGGCAATCATATCTCTATATGCACCTAGCCAAATGGTTTACCTCAAAATGTGTCAGCTTTTTGCAATTACTTAGTACTTATTACTGCTGTGGTCAATACCTAGTACCTAATGCTACATCTATGTCTCACTGACTCATCCCAAAACTTCTATATTCATTTACTTAACATGGTAAGGTTGGTCCCCCTTCATTTGTTTCAGAACCTTTAAAGGAAATCTCTACAATTATTTTGTTTGTGTGTTACAGTGTATACCTGGTATGCAAACATTCTAGTATGCTGTATACAATGTACAATATCATTCTGGGCCTGATATAATAAAGCTCCAAGACTAGAGAAGATAAGACCTTCATGCGAGAATATGAGTGATCCAGCAAACTTGGAATGGATGGAACATCTTTTGCCATTAGTTGACTTTTTTTGTCAGTCCTGGACCAGATGTATTCCAGGTTTCATTAATCGCACAGGTTCTCCCATGACTAATTCTACTAACTATGCAGCCTCTTTTGGTTTTAAACATATGGACATTTTGCTAAATTACATATAAAGCCACCCATGGCAATATTTTAAACACTTACATTACATATAATAAAACTTCTGTGATATTCCTATTATATGACTGAAACCACCACTAGCTGACCTATGCCTGGCAGTCTCTATTCAAACACCATAAATGTTTTTTTTCCATTTTCAGTACTGAAAACTAGCCAACTGTATTTTGGTCTTACAACAAACTTAGCAGTGTAAAACATTAACCAGTTAAACCAGTTCTGAACTGTCTATCCTCAGTGGCCCAGTTTGGTAGTCATGACGCATAAGCACAAGGAATGTTTATATCTTTCCAAATTACCCTTTCTGTGTAATTCCATTTAAAAATTCTGGCTGCCTTCAACACACAAAGCAGAAGTTGACTTCACAATTTTTAGGTTCGGCTTGGTGTTCTTTGATTCCTTTTTTCCAGTATTATTATTTATTTTGTATGGGGACCTCTTGTATTTGTAACACATTTATGTCTTGAAGTTTCCATAGTGTAAGCCAGGCACTTTTTTCACACATTATTTAAACATTTGATGTGCAAATAAAACCAATAATAAGGTCAAAGCATGGAAACTCTACGGAGCAGAGGATGATGCAAAGAAAAAATGAACTGACCAGTCTTGCAATGGCATTGTCTGTGATTCTTACTCCTGCTTTCAGAGGATAGCACAATATGGTGAATCTCCTCTTGTTAAAAAAAAAAAAAAAAAAAACTTTAAAAGTACTGGTATCCTTTTAAAATAAATACTTTTCAACTAATTAATTAGTTTTGGCTCGTACAATGTATATATATAGCAATTTCAAAACATACTGTTATTATGTAGACATCACAGGGCTGTGCCCTCATATTTCCTATTCATATCAATTATGTTAGGCAGTAAAATAAACAATGTATTTTCACATTTACAATAGTTTAGTTTGGAGCTTTACTGTTCTGACATGTCCCAACAGTGCAGCCAGAAGCTAACAACAAATACTAATACTATGCATCTATAGATGTTTTTGTTTGCTGGAAACAATAACAGTACTCAGCATTTGCAGCATAATGTGAATAGTTTTTGTTTGAGGTGTGAATATATTCACATGCCTACATATACTTTACTTTTTCCCACATCATCCTGTATTGCATCAATGTAGTCTACCCAAATTGGGTGTTCCCTCAAAAGGCAAGATTTAGATCTCTTCTTAGGAACACAATTACTAATCTATAGACAAATTATTTTCTTCAGCATCTGCCACCAGCATAGAGATTTTATGTCAGGTGCAGGTGGCCAAGGCTGATGGAACAGGTAGATAAGGTGAGGTAATCCCTAGCAATATTGTTTGTACTTTCTTTTATATGGACTGTATGGGTGGTGGTTATGGTTGATAGATGCACATTAGGAGGGCGGTGGATGTGACATTGTTGTAGATTGTGCACATGGTTACATGGAGAGATAGAAGCAGATGCACTTCCCATACAATAATAATAGAGTGTGGATGATGTGTGTATATTACCACATCTGTCTGCATGGTCATTCTACAACTGCATATGTGACCTTCCCAGAATTATTTTACATTCAGTGAATCCAGGTGATTTAGACTATCCTAGACTCACATAGACCTCCTTGTCCAACCATCATATGCTACAGACCATGCATCCATTAATTAACAAGAAACCTATGTATTTGCAGAGAAAGAGATTTGCAGATAATTTAGATACCGGAAAAATTAACTTTAGGCATTCTTCATCTCATCTTATAGCATTACCTCTCCCTCCATTGGAAATAGCCAAAGCACCACAAACAGAAAAAAGCCCCAGATGCATACTACATGTATACTCTGTACGAAAAGTTTTCCTGATGTCCCATATAGACCTCAGGACCTCTTGTTAGATTACAGTGCTAATCCCCAGCATATTGACCAATCTAGGTTGTAATTTCCTGGACTGATTATGTAGGACCTATAGAAGCAACCATATTAAAACCAAATGCACAAAACACACATCCATCTAACAGTCTGTTGTATTTCCAAGTCTTTCTTTTCAAAGTGGGTATCATGTTTTTAACAGTTATTAGTAGAATAGATCCAAACCAGTCCATGCATCAATGCTGTTAAAAATAGTTTTGGAAACTTATTTTCCTATAAAGTATGGGGTGGTTCCTGTGCAATATGACATCCTTGCTGATCACCATGCAGGTATTGATGATAAGTCACTGCATGTGAAATGTGGACATTTACAGGTCTTCCCTAAAGACAATTGTCACTCATGGTAGCTCCCACCTAAAGCACAGATTATAAGAAACCAAGAGCCAAGATAATGGAAGCTGTTATTGCTAAACTCATCTTCTGATATTCCTGGCTGCCATACTGATTTAATAGCTTTATTACATTTTAAGCCATTGATCTAGAAGTAAAATGCTGGAAGTACTGACTTGATTTTGCATTTTATTAGCTATGACATACATGTTTCAAGTTAGTAACCAAATTCAGCATTACCTTGCAACTAGCATTCTGAAAAAGAGGTAAGTGGCAGTGGTACATATTCTTTAAAGCAGAACTAAACTTTCTCCACTACTCTAATACCTTAACAAAGTTGGATTATATGACCTTACCCCACCTCCATACCTGTTCCGTGCTGATAAACTAAAATAATCAGAAGTGGGGGATGCAAGTATATCTTGTGTATAAGCACCCGACCCATCGCCATTCACTGTGGGGAGTTACATTGGCAACTGTCAACCAAGACAACCATTAGTCAATGATAACAGGGCTCATTGGTTGGTGGGGAATGTTCCAATTGACTGCCAGTTGTCAGGAGCAGGAACACTACCTTATCTGTAATTACATAATATGGGACACTTTGGGCACTGCAGGCCGAGGTTGAAGAGAACTTCAGTACTTGAGACGAGTATGCTGCTTGCATGGAAGGCATGGCATAAAAGTGTGTATTTTTTTTCCAGATTTTAATCTGGTTTTAAAAGAACTTTGCCTTTTACAATTACAGTTTTTCATGTAAAGGAAGATGTTTACATTTACTTAATTTACATCAGGTATCACCAAACCCAGTTCAATAGCAATCTGGCCTATTATGATCACATGTAAGTACCTGTAGTATCATATTTTTAATACATCACTGTAGGCAGTTGGGTTACACTTTTAAGTATTAAAGGCATGAGTTCCTATTACAATAGAAATAGAAAATGACACACTTAGAAATCCTTAAACGAGACACATACATTATATCATAAAAACAGAACATTGCCCATGAATGCATTCCTTTGTATTACACAGCACTGACAGTGCAGCATCATCAGAAAAGCAGCCGTTTTTGTTATGCCCTTCCCATTTGGTCTTTTATTTATTACAGTACCAATATCAGTATCAATATAGTACCAGACGGCCAGTCTTACACCAGAATACTATTTACAAACCGCTTTGGTGCTCAGTTTAGGATACCCCTCCCGCCAGCCAACAAGCCCAAAGCAAGGACTGTGAAAACGAGATGGGAGGCAGAGATGGAATCAGGAATAGTTCTGGATTAAATGATATAAGAATGATATTACTATTCCCGTAAACTATAAAAATATGTAGGAATCCAATGTATCTATGTGAATCTTATATACTTGAGGTCACTTTCATGCAGTGAAAAACATAATCTATATCTAAACATATTAAGGATTCATGGACAGCTTCCATATAATCAAGTTTTATTGAATAACAGCAAATACAATATAAACTCAAACAATGTTCAATGTATACAAATGAGAAAATGGATTTTGGTATATTGCAAACCACTTATTGGTAAAGGACTATTTTAAATATATATATATATATATATATATATATA
>NC_092859.1:119785786-119791208 GCF_032062135.1 Pyxicephalus adspersus | reverse complement strand
GTTTTGAGTGCTCTTTTAAATGAGCAGAAAGTAGGAGCAAGCCGAATAGGACGAGGAAGACCATTCCAGAGAGTTGGAGCAGCTCTAGAGAAGGAAAGGAGTGGTCAGAAAGATAAGAAGCAAACCAAGAGAGAGCAGTGTCACAGAGTGTCACTTATCTTAAGTAAATGGTACTTTTTCTATATGAATATTAGATAAAGTTCAGCTGGAGGGGTTGTCTGGGGGCTGCATGGCTGAAAGAAATTTGCAGCAGGGAAATGAATGCTTGATTTGAAGAGAATGGGGGGTAAATAGAAATGTTCATGTTGTGTATTTATATTATAGCAGAGATGTTGTAAAATTTGGATACCTTAGCCCTACTTTTATTTTGATTTTTTTTTTGTTGTTTTATATATTTTAGATGATAATAAGTAACTGTTCAGTAAATTCAGCTAGTTGAAGATCATTTTAGTGAGTTGTGCACTAAACCAATGTAAACCTGAAAATCAGCTTTACACATGGGTACATACTGTCTTCTATTATATTTCTCATGTGGCAAATTTCTCTGCAGATTTTTGAGTCATGTTAATGATAATGATGAATGTGTGTGAGCCTGCAGCCTTCCCTAAACAGGGCGTCTTCCCTGTAACCTGTTTTCTTCTGCCAGGCTCATCATTAACCTTTCATATCCTGTGGAATTAAAAATAAATGAAGTCTTCTGTATAAAATTGTATTTTATGAGACTCTAAACCCTTGCGTAGGAAGACAACTGTCTGGCACCCAGCTGTGTTGCAAGAGTGCCTCTGTGCCCAAAAACAAAAATGTAATATTTTTCAGCTTGTCTCTAGATGTGTTGGCTACATTTGTTTTCATTTTGAAGGTATTTTTCCTTTTTTTTCACTTAGTGATCCTCCTAGTAACACATTTCCTGTTCTAAATTTACAACACTCATTAACTGTATCTATAGGGAAGCAGTGTCCACACCATAGGCTGTTCTCATAGGCTGTTAATTCTCCCACCTCCTACACCTCCTAGATTGTAAGCTCTGCAGGGCAGGGTCCTCTCTTCCAGTGTCACTGTCTGTATTCGTCTGTCGTTTGCAACCCTTATTTAATGTACAGCGCTACGTAATATGTTGGCGCTATATAAATCCTGTTTATTATTATTATTATTATTATTAATAATACTAATAATAATAATGAGGAGGATGGGGGGGGGGTCTGTATATCAAAGAAGAATAAAGTTTGAGATTTAGTTCACTACACAAAAAATTTGTATACATTTTCTTTGCTTTTGTTTTATATACTTTAAGATGCATGTAGCAAAAGAGCACTCTGGGACAAACAGTGATTTTAGATCTATTGTAGGATTACATTATAATGGTAATAATATGCTTTGGGTGATGCACTGAGTTACTATCGTTTTGTAATAGTTGGCACATGCCATGATTACAGAGCATTGTGTCCTTACAAATTCTGCTCGGTGACAAAGAAATATGTCCACGCAGGCATTTATTGTAGGGTTTAACTCTGCCCGTGTACAGTTGTGTTCTGCTGCTAGCTTTTTAAGAGTGCTTTACATAAGATCTCTACACAGCTACACCCTGTCTCCATTCTGATGTACTGGATCCGTGCCACAGAAGTGAATCAGGCAGACTCACACACAGATAAACTCTTTACACATTTTTTTTCTACAACCAGTATACTTAAAGCCTTAGTAAGCAGGAGTTGTTGAGGAAATTTGGGAATTGGTAAAGTAACCACACTCTATAGATCATTCATCCAAACCATATTCTATGTTATAGCTTGTGCCATTGATCCGAAACTGCACTTCATCTCCTGTATGGCTTAATAAACCATAAATTGAATATGCTGTGAAAATTGTTATTGTTACCCCTATATCTACAGTAAAAATACATATTGTGATAGAAATAATATAGGTATATGTTATATGATAATATATTGAATGCCAATCTTCAGTCTGATTTAGGGCAAAACATGCCTGCAAAAGCTATTTTATAGCCTTCTCAGCCACTTTATTTCTTGTTCTAGCCATTATAATATTCTAGATTCAGATATATGAATTTCCAAATGTCATACAATCTAAATGACCATAAGTCTGCATCTCATTTCCAGTGTTTTGATACAAAATAATATCAGAAAGAAAATAGTGATGAATAGTGCAAATTGTATGTAGATGTTTGATTAGTAAACATTTGTTCACTTGCAGGTCCATTTCAACTAAATTGAGGCTGATTTACCAAAGTAAATACCAAAGGGAATTTTATGAATATTCACACAATGCGCCTATTTTTTTAAAGCTCTCCAAAACTGGAGAAGATACACTTTCATCAGTGAACCTGGCTGATCCAAAAAAAAAAATAGCAAATGACTTTAAGAAATACATTTCAGGTTTGCTGGATCACCCATGTTCACTGTTGAATGAGTTGAGTGTATTCTCCAGCCTTGGAGTGCTTTATTTAATCAGGCCCAATTTATTCAGTTCAATTACCCTATCGTGTAAAAAGCATATCCCTAATTACAATACATGGTGTGCTAATTGTCAAATCTTTAAGGCTTAGTTTTCATAACTGTATGGATCTTTGTTTTACTTCATGGGGACTTGAAGCCTATTTATTTTAATGCCTACTGCAAAGCAGAGCAAAAAAAGAAGTGCATGGCCTTTTTATCGTTTAAATTCTTACTGTAATGCGCAGTACCTGCATTTCCATTCATTGCAATGTAATACCCTGCATGTCACCACACAGAATCAGTTGCTACAAGCATTGCTGCACTGTACTGTACTGTATAACTGCTGATGCATTATCTGATTGCCTGGATTGTGCATGCCACAGAGATACCACTAACAAAATACCTGACATTTCACCCCAGTTTTAGTTCTAAAACACATTAGTAACAAACCAAATTTCCTGAAACTGAATAAGAAGAAGAATCATGTGCAGAAACCAAAGCTGATGCCTCACACTGAGCACTATAACTCAGAGACCAACTGAAACCTCAGTTTAAGCTAAATATATTCAGGTTCATTCAAACAAAAAGTTTACAAAGCCTTACATTTTGCTTTCTTCTATGTGTCTAAAAATAAGAGATGTTCAATGTCTTATAGTTTGCTTTCTTTCTAGAGCAGCCACAATATGAGTACAAAAACCTAGCCCCTTTAGGCAGCTGCAAAGTGGGAGTCTTACAAACTGCAGGAAAACAGTAGTCTCTCTGTGGAGGTCCAACCCACACTGCATATAAGGGTCCCAAAATATACACTGTAAATGCGTTTCCAAGTCACCCTTACAAGGACCCTCTTTGGTGTTCATTGGAACTTCTCCCCAACAGAGACAAAGGCAGTCATCAAACTGCAAATAAAACTAAAAAAAAGTTCAAAACTTTCTTTCTTACTATATACCAAATTTAAAATATAATAAAAATGTAATTTTTTGCAACTGACCATTCCTTAGATGTGGTGATTGTATTCCTTTTTTTTTAGTATTTTTAGAAGGACAGGTCAGCAATGCTTGCCTAGTTGTTTCCTTTATTCCTTTAGGTTCACACAATCTCCTTATTTTTCCTTTTTTTTTTTTTTCCCTTTTGTAATAGTGATGAACAAAGACAGGTAGTCCAGCCTGGATGACGATCATATCTCCCTCCATAGATACAGTTACAGGGGTAAATTTGGATACAATTTGCATAGGAGCTTTACTAAAATCTAGATATAAATATGATTTGATAACAAATACCATAAAAAATAAATATTAGAACTGCACACATATAAGTAAATAAAAGTTCTTTGGATTAGCAGTAGTGTTTGCTTTGTCATTGCTGGAATTTGGATACTGTAGTTCCTTGTAAATAACACAAGTAGTCAAGATATACTGCAAACACATTAATTTTCTATAATGTCTAAACAGTCAAGTATTTCACAAAATTATGCTAAATGTCAATTTAAAAAATGTTTTATATATTTAAGCACTGCAAGGGTGGGTAAATTATGGGTAACAGAAAGGCTGGGCTCCCACTAGTCACATGACCACAAACCTAGGCATTTGGTCATATGACCTCTGAACAAGAGGATCATAGGTCCAGACTTGCTAATTTTGGCTTTTAACACAAATCATAACCAAATACCCTGGTTTTGACATCGTATAGGAGGCAGCTCGAAAAGCCCAAATCATATTTTTCTTTCAGAAAGATATATTTCCTTCCCTTCATCTCATATGTTTGTATTCCGGTAGGACAGTCGCATGGATTAATAACAAACAACAACTCAAGATCCATAGTGCCGATTAGTTGTATGGTATTATCAGTCTGGGGATACTCATTCTTTCAGTTTTTAGAATACTTATAATGTCACCGATACCTTGGATCTGCCACCCTGCAGAGTTGCCCTAAATGTTATATCAGAGGTATATGAAATGAGAAAGTTGGACAACCCCCATCGATCATTCTCCCTGGGAGGTCCTTCCTACACATGGCTCTAACTGATCCCACAGTCCCCCATGGGGGATTCTCAGCTCGCTCAGAAAGGTCGTCCCTGCCTTCTTCTGTTGAAATAATGAGCTAGTCTGACTGAATTATTTTGCTGCTGCACCCAGGCTGAAGAGTAATAAGCTCTGTACCAGCGTTCTATAATTATGTAAATTTTATTGTGTGGTCTTTAAGGTGGGAAATGCCACTACTTTTAGGGTGGTGCTTGATTAAGTAGATGTTGTATGCATGATAAAATTCTACACATTGTACAGTAAATCTCAGGAACAAATTTTTTCACTTAAGAACTTCAGTGTTCCTAAAGTAATATCTAGTAGAACATGCTAGTAATATGTATTTACGTGGTCTGGAAGCACAATTTATTCTTTGGCTAATCCTTTCACTAAAAAGATATACAACTTGGGATAAATGTTTTAAATTTTAAACCACAGTTTATTTACTTTTATAAAGAAACAAGTTATCATGTAAAAGGGAGTACAGCGTGATCATGATAACTCCATTTTTTTTGTCAACTAGACATAGAAATCTGACGGGGTTTCGGTTTTACCTTTTTGGACAAAATGTTTTTGTTTTGTTTTTTTACATTATTTTTTTTATATAAGAAAAGGGATATACAAGGGGACATACAGCTATACAAAGTACAGAATAAAATTTAACAACGCATGTACCACTATAGAAGTGGGAAGTATAAAGGGCAAAGATTGAAAAAGGAAGGACAGGGAAGGAGAAAAGGGTATTGACCAAATATCACATCAAGATCGTATATCAATGTAAATATTCAACTTGGAGTTCAGCAACATCAGGATTATTATCTGGTACAAGGTTTGAGTTTACACAATCCTAGAATAAAAGATCTACGAAATGGGTGAAGAGGGCACAGATGCAGGCAGGTCCAGGTGGTTTCTATATTCCATGGTAGTAATATATTGGTGCCAATAAAACCATGC
>NC_092859.1:119714543-119784787 GCF_032062135.1 Pyxicephalus adspersus | reverse complement strand
CAATTTGATCCCATTGAATCCCTTTATTGTTTAACTTATTTTTTAGCTAGGCAATGCATTTACTTTACATTTAAAAGATGCAATCTAATATCTCAAAATTATGGTGTACAGCAAAAAGAGGTCCTCAAATCTTCTCTGTAAATTTGTATCAATATTTGAGAACTCAGGGAACTATCTGCATCTGATCACAGGGTAACCACTGTCTAACTATCACCACATGTCAATGATCATTGTGAATATTGCATAAATTTGTAGCATCATTTACAAAGGTTAGGCAAAGTTTAGTCACTTGTTTATGTACAAGGAACCATATGAAACATTTAATGTTCATAATAAGTAGATGAAATTTAGTGAAAAAATTACTCACAGAGTTTGATCATACAAAGAGAATAAAAAAATAAAAATAGAACTGCAATTCATATAGGTTAGGTATAAGAAGTAAAAAGCCTGAATTTAATGTCAGATGTGTGTCTGCATGCTTGATGTGATATGAGTACAGGAGGGACTCAGTCCAAACCTCCAGTGTATACAGAACAAAGAAAACGTCTTCCAGCACAGATGAGTTTGTATCTGGCTGGATGTAAACTGCACTTTGAGTTAACAAAGAAGGTTTGTCCTTGCGCATAATGTTTTATGTCTCTGTCTTGTATATATACTAGCAGATGTGTGCCAAAACTGTAAAACTATTTTGCTGAACAACTTATAAGAAGTGGAAATATCCTTTAAAAAAACACATTAAAAGTACTCCTGGTGTACAAATACCCCTGGCTAAAAAAACAGTAATCTACAATGACAGGATATACAGTGCACAACGTAGACATGGAGCAGCATTGGGTGTGTAGAATGCAGTTTGATGTGTACAGCACGAAGTGTGAAAAGTATGAAATTTAGTACAGTTTATACCACTGAACAGTATGGTGCAAATAACGTATGGCACACAATGTACGGAGCACTGCAGGGAATATATCATGCAGCTGAACAATGTGGAATATACAATGTACAACAGAGTGTATAAAGTGGGGCTTTAATGTAGAGAATAGATTATTCAGCAGAACAGAATAGAGAATATAATGGGAATGCAGTGTATACAGCTGAGAAGTTTAAAATACTGTGTGTAATATAGGGTGAAGTGGGCATTAAGAGATTAATATGGAATTCATGAAAATGACACAGTATCGTGTTAAGTGAACATTTTCTTGGGCTTGCATTGTAAAAAGTTACTGTACATTGAACGGGGACGGAACAGTAAAGGGTTTACCTTAGAGGCCATGTACTTCGGTCTTAGACCGGGATGTGTATGCAGGCCACTAGATGAGTCTTTGCTGCTAGTCTTTGTATAAATATTGTGTGTTGAAATGTTATAGCAGTCATGATCAAGGCCCATTAAAGTAAAATAGTTTTCTGCATTGTATTCTAAAAGCCAAATGTTATAAAACATTCTGTGTTTAAAATATTTAAAAAATTGAGCCCTCTGGGTTTTTATATTTCTTCTGACTTTGAAGTTCTAACTTTTATACTAATATGACTAATATGGAAGAAGTCAGGTAGTTCACAGGTAACACTTTGAAAGACCAATGACACTGATAAATAAATCTAAATAGAAAGGTAAGTATCAATCCTTCATAAGCGGACATACACATCCTTGTCAGTCTCATTGTTCACCTGATTTTTCTGGAACAGGGGCGTTTTTTTGGTTTACAATAGGCTACAGTATTTGACAAAGACACAAACTCTGACAATCATCCTTTTATCCTAGAAAAAAATTATTATAAGAACATAGATACCTGTTTTGTTCTGTGCTTTGTTATGAGACGTCTAATCCATCTACTTTTTTTTTTTTTTGCCCAAAGGAGGCAAGTAAATGTGGGGCATTACACATCATGTTAACAGTCAACCCAAACAAGCAGGTTTTAAACATAAAGACTTATCCAAATTTGAGTTTTGATTAATGTACATATTGTTATCTAGGTCAGCTTATTCTAATCCCCATCATAATTGCCATCTTGGGGAAATAACTACTGCATGGTTTGAAAAACTTTTCCTATTTGTTTTCCCAGTGGGAGAATTGCTCCCTAAAATCAGGGACAGCCAGTCTATATAGACTTTGTGATGTGCTGCGCAATATGTTGGCGCTATATAAATAGTAGTTAATATAATAATATCAATATTATTAGCTTTTCCCCAATGTAACACAGAAAACTCATAAAACATTTTACACACAATTTCTATAGCCATTGTAAAATTATCCTGATTTGGAAATCCTGTACTTATTTGCAAAATAATTTAGGCAGCTTCATGATTTTCATTTAGTTAAATGTACGTAGGTTCTATATCTATAGTGTTTTATTGGAAGGTTTCATTTTAAACATGTGGCTCAAGAAATATGCATTACCTTCACTCCAGTTTTTCTAAAACTGTCCTGCAGAGTAGATCTACTGTCTTTCCCCTACTCTGAATATTTTTTTTATGTTATGGCTTACTGTATAGCATTAATATTGTACTTTATTTAAAAATAACATTCAAAGTATTAGTCCATGATGGCATTTAACAAAAAATCACATGGCATGACATGTCTTGTTTCCTTCATGGCATGTTGTAAATAGAGATCATGTTGCCATTCATTTTACACGGAAACCTTAATCACCAATACATTAATGGCAATGCTTCTAAAGTGCAGCCCGCTACAAAATATATGTCACACACAATTTACCATTATCAGTTTATTATAGGATTTCAATCTTACATGCCGTCACTCATTTCAACATATTGCAGAACATGTACTGAATACTGCAACATGTGGTAAACCCAAAGAGGGTTTTTAAAAAAAAAATGTCCATTTGGTGTTCTGTTGAGTGTAGAACCTGTACGACATAAATATTGACCGTAGTCATTATTTCCAATATTTTGTTAGTCCAAACAGTTATATATCATATATTTTATTTGTATGCAGTTTATGGCTTTGTTGTAGCTTAAGTACATGTGAATAGAAAACAAATTAGAACAAAATAACATATCATGTTCCTTTTCTAGGGACTTTGCTTTAAATTTAATGTTTAAAAAATGACTGTAAGTTCTTAGGCACCAACAGCACTTTTTGGAGGTTTATTTTTCTGGTCACACGACTGCCGTTCCATTTTTTTCCCTCAATGGAGCTTGAAGGACTGCAGAAGCATGCTTATGTCTGATGGACCTGTACTAAAAGTGAGTGTAAAAGGGTTCCTACAATGGACTTACTGCCAGTCATGGGTATGGGGAAAGGGTAGGGCGGTATGCAGGTCAGCCTTTTGTTGGGTTATTGTAGTAAGTAAACTGATTTTATTAATATATACTTTTTTAATTTTGCATAAATAGAATTGGTGATTTAAAACTTCCAAAAGTGTTTATATTTTCATATTCTGTTTTTGATGGTTATGTATACAGGAAGTGTAGAGAACCTTTGCAACTAGAAGCCAATCAGGAAACTTGTTCCCGTGATAAAAACTGGAAAGACGGGGAACCTTGTCACACTGACCGACATGACTAAAAAAAAAAAAACTTTTGACTGGAGTTTTACTTTAAATACACATACATTAGCTGTGTCTTCATCCATGAAGTTATTTGTTAACAATTATCAGAGAGGGAAACAAAAGCTGTCCACATGCAGCCTTACACTGTACTTCCTGCAAAAATCCAGAACGATATTTATTTCCAAGACTTTAATGTTAAGACAATGCTGCCTGCTTTGTTTTGCTTCATATGGAACGGATGCTTTTCTAACCTTGTTTTCTCTGTCACACCTTGATGACAGGTGTCAGTGGAGATGCTGGCACATACTGCTTGGGTCTCTCTCCTTCTCTACAAAGGTGACGGCATGCATGCTGTAAAGGGATTAATAGCTATTATAGATAGAGGGGAATAGGTGACCTTGTGACAAGGACACAGCCAGCTCGAAGGTGTATTGTGAGTCTGTCTGCAGGGACAGTTATCTGCCAGCCAAAGCTGTGTCCTTTAGTTTGTCTTCTGAGTGGGTGACCAATGGAGTCTTTCACATAATTCAAGAAGAGCATCACAGTCAGAAAATAGAAATCCCACAGAATAAGCTACCTTACATGCAATGTCGACATATCAAGGCAAATACCAGTTTATTAATAGTTCCCCTTAAATAATTGTAACCTACACTTAAACTATAATAGTCTATTTTTTAAGTAAATTGTATGCATACATTTTTAAAGATTACAATAGAACATGTAACAAAAAAAATCATGTCTGTTTCAGGAACAGAACCCATAACTGTAACACTGAACATGCCATAGTATTTGAAGCAGGCTTTGCATAAAGATGTAAAGTCTGCTATATTGCACCAATGCATTGCAAGAATTTTATGCATTTTATTTTTTTAAACAAATTTTTTTTTAAAGGCAAGATAAAAAATGTACAAATCAACAATAAATATATAAGGTGGAAAAACAATGTATAAAGAGCAATCAAATACAGTAACGCAGTAATACTTCCCGTGAGTGATTCCAAGTTTATTTTATCTATGCCTTTGTTTTTTTCCATTTTTTTTTCATTCTTATAAGATCACTAATATTCTTTTAACTGTGTTTAACAAATAAACAATGCATTCTTGATTATTAATATTATTATATATTAATAATAATAAACTTTTTTTTTAGCGCCAACATATTACGCAGCGCTGTACATTAAATAGGGGTTGCAAATGACAGACTAATACAGACATTGATACAGGAGGAGAGGACCCTGGCCCAAAGAGCTTACAATCTAGTAGGTGGGGGAATTTACACACAAAAGGATGGGAGATGTGTAGTGGTGGGAAGTAGTGATGGTTTCAAAAGGCAGAAGAAGATGGGTAGATGGGATGGATTTTATTGCCTAGAATTTCCTGGGGCCAGTAGTGAGGTAGGGTAGAATCACTGGTGCAAGTAGGCAAGTAAACGTCCCCAATGGCAGGCTGCAGGATTTGACATGAAGGTAGTGTAATTAAGAAATTATTTGGCTCAATGATAGAAAAGCAAAGGTAACTTGGTTCATGAAAACTATTTTATCAATACTTTATATCTACATCACATCTGTGCTATTATTTTCCGACCATATTGTAACAGCATAGGACTTTTACAATGAAGGAGAGCAAGTTACTGTGCAAAAGTGTGGTAATCTTTTCTATTACTTTTTTCAGTTAGCTTTAGAAGTGACACATGCTTATTTATTAAAGTATATTAGGTCCACACTGACTGGCAGACAGAGATTGGCCACTACTTTGTTGTGGCTGTCCTTGTTCTCCTTAATACAAAACTGCCCTGCCACCAGCAAATTTCTGTTAAGGCCACAGATGACACAGCATTGTAAAACTGGCCAGCAGGAAGACTGTTCTTATCTGGAATAATAGGATTAACAGGTGTATTCCTAACTTTTATTTACCTATAGGGATAGGGGAGTTCATTGAATGTGAGTGATTTAATGACAGGTAGTTTAACACACCCTGTTCTTGCATTCAATATTTCCTAAATTAAAGCAGCAATGTGTTGTGAACAAAAGGCAGCCCAAAGAACAGATGGTCATTAAATGTTTTACTTTAGACACCTACATTTTTTTTTTTTTAAAAGACCCTATTACCAAAGATACTACCCCCCCCCCCCCCACACACACACACACACAAGCAAAATAAATATATATATATAACTCTAGAATGAAGGTCCACCTTCTTTTTTAAGGGAAAGTCTAGCAGCAAAAATATAAATAAATAAATGTAAAGCTAATGTACCTCAAATAAAAAAAAACAAAATTAGACCCTGTAAAACAAAATACTTTTTTAAATAGAAGACTTGCAGCTAAAAAAAACAAGTTTGCTATGAACATAAGAGCAGGTAACAGGGAACACAGACCTGAAATTGACCAAATAATGTCACAAAATCAAATAAGGGACCAATAAGACCCCAATATTAGGAACAAAGGTGGCAGCAAAAGGGTTGCTTGTTCAAAGATCTTTGGTCCAGCTGACCCAAAGTTTTACTTATGCCGTTAATCAGCAAGTTTACTGATATCCTTTCCCTACAATAGTTTACTGACATCCTGCTATACTGAGGGGGTTTGCTTATTCAAAAACTTCTTTATTGGGCTTTCTAAGCATGCTGGTCATGGTTCAAAGGCCATGAAAAGCATGATATTTTTTCTAAATTTCCAGAAAGAAAATTTTCCAGTGTAATACAGTACATAAATATGTCAGGGCCACAAATCACAAGTCACATTGATTAACCTTAAACTGAACCTCATCCCTAATGCGAATATGCGGTCTCCGGTGAAACGTGGCTTTGTATGATAGGTCTGTTTGAAGGAAGAATATGAAGTTTAAAGGTAAATAGAGAAAACTGAGAGGAGCAAACAGAATGAGTTATAAAAGGTATATTAAAGGAATGAGGTGTAGAAAATGGGAAAAGCATGGGGGGATAATAAGTGAGGATAATATACACAGATAATTATCCTACAATTTTAAAAGGAATAAAATGTCAATGAACTGCACAATCTAATAGAAACAGTGTAGCTAATTATTAATTTTTCTATTGCAAGATTCCTGTGAGTCTTTAAATATCACCCGTGCTAAGAAGGTTAATAGAAAACTTTCCTGTTATAATTGTCTAACACTACAGCTTCCATTTTCATAATCTTGTTACTTCATTAATGAATTCTGCTATGGTAGGAATGGCTTGGGAGGACCAGTGGTCTGGGTAGAACCTCCTCGGCTGTCTGAAAGTTTCAGAACAATCTCCTGTTGATAGTAGAAATGGTTCCGGGAATCATAGGCAAGAAAGTGGCTTGTGGTGTATTAAGGGGAGTTTAATAAGAAATATTCATATAGATACTTTGTCTACTATATAGCCTATATATAAACAATTATGGTTAGGTGGAGGTCTTTTGTAAGGGGCAACCAATAGTATGAATGGGAGATCTAGTTGGAAAATGTAATATTCCATTTAAATTAATAAGGTGGATTTTATACTGGAAATAAACTGAGATCCTGGTGCCACTGTCTTTTCTTATAATAGCAGGTCTTGAAGACTGGCAAGGGAGGGTGTTTTTAGTTGACTCTGTACAAATTTATTATAAACACATTTTTGCTTATAAACCCAAAAACAAAAATATCGTTTATTTTTACCTGTTGATGCTGCCAATAACACACGTAGTGCCTAAGGGTCATAATGATTACTCACTCCACTATATCTATGAAGAAGAAGCATTGTCATCCTAGGCTGCTCTCCTGATTTGGAGTGTAAACACATTCTCTCCTCCTCTCCATTAGATGAGAAAAAGATTTGTAGTTTACATTACAAAGATTGTAAGGGAGGTATTTTTGAGATTTCATTTTAGCTCACAAGAAGATACAATGACACTACATTTCTGACAGGAAGTAAAAGCTTTGTAAAGAAGATACATAAACTGTAATCAGAAAAAAAAGAGCCGTTTCAAAGGCATATATGTGCCCAGATACATCATGGCTAGACTGTCAACAAAATGAGAATTTCTCATATATGTGTGTTTCCCCAAATACTGTGGATAAAACATTCAGCATTGCTTACTTGACATTCAGTAATTCACTCCTAGTTATTATTTTACCAAATAGAATGTACACCTTGAGATAAGATAGTGGTCACAGGGCATAGATTACTGGCATAGGCTACAACTAGGCAAAACAACTCCATTAAGGTAATGTGAAGTTGGAATTTTTAGAAAAGAAGGTAATTATTGGCTATTTATACATAAGGCCAGACATTGTCCTGTGCTGCCAGTCTGCTGTGCACAATACTTTTTTGAAAAGCGCCTTTTACCATTTCTTATGTTTAAATAATAAGATGTTAACAATAACATTTAACTTAAACCTAGATTTTTTTTAAATGTAAATGTTTTATAAAGCAAACATACATTGACATAGCATACAAAAAGACTGAATATAAATAACAAGTCAGATTACAAAAGCAGGAGATAGCAACAAAGTTACACAATTTAAATATAAATAAAGTAATGCATAGAAACAAATGTAACACACTAACTTAATATTCTCTGCTTCATTGGGGTTCCATAAAGTTTTATTAATTTACTTTAGAAAGGGGTAAGGAAGAGTAAAAGAAAAAGAAGGGGAAAATGGGAAAAGGATGGGGGGGAATAGTTGCATAATGAAATCCAGGTCTGTAAGTGCTACAGAAACGCATTAAAAAAGTGATTCCTGTGGTTGGACTACAGCAGTGGGAACAAGGGAGTGATACTCCTTGGAATATCGATAGGTCTCTCAATGGAATCTTCTTAGACCCACTCTTTCCTCTGTACCTCTCAGAATCTCTGCCATTTCTTCCATCCGTTGTAGCTCATTGATCTTAGAGAACCAGGGAGCTATTGTAGAAAACCAAGACTTTTACCAAGTAACCCAAGACTATCACAACACCATATTTGCCCTGTCAGAAATCAGCTTTCATTTGCACTTAAATCTTATGCTATTTTCCCAACACAATAGTTTGAATATAAAAAGTCTTGGATTTGAAGTGCCCACAGTTGAGTAAATTTTTGTAGTAACCAGTTTACGGTTAAATTTTGAAGGAAGGATGCTTGTGGTTCTAATGTCACATGTACAGTGTAGATAATAAGAATGTTTATAAAATACATTCCTAATAGAGAAAATATAGAAAATATACATGCACAAGAGGGGGACATACCTACCAATGCTAAAAGTGTAAGAGGTTGTTCTCTAAAGAGGACCTTAACTATGAAAGCTATATAGAAAAAAATGAGTGGGTAACAAGGGAATAGTGACAGCATTATGCTAATCTATTGCATGTATCCAAAGTGTTCCAAGTGTTGTTCTGTACTATCCTGGCTTTGGAGGTGGCCATATTGATAGAGGCAGGGCTTTGCTTCCTCATGTCAAATTGCCCCATGGTGACCAGTAATCTGATTCTTTCCAAAGAGAACTAAAGCTTCAGTAAAACTAATGTTAAATTTGCATGATCAGGCAGCTCAATTTATTGCAGAAAGGGCATGCTTTCCCGTATTGTGTCTTACCTGCCTAATCGCTCCGGGTTTCAGATGACAAAGCTGAGCTGTGTATGCACAAGCATAGCGTCATCTTTGGTTGCCAGGAAAACCCACGAATCCCGGCTTTCCTTGCACCTTTCGGAATGAATGAACACATCAGCACAGCCAATCAAGATGGCCAAAGAGAAAGAAGAAAAGAAAGATGGCTGTAGCCTACACTGGAACACAAATTGGTGAGTTGAATGGATTCTGTTCCATTTTAAAGGCCTGGAGCTTACTCCCCTATGATAAACAGACCATCTCAAGTTGTGCACATGTAGGTTAGGAATCCAATATGTCACCCAATAACCAAAGCCTCTCTAAGATGTAAGCAGCTTGTCTGTGCTTTAAAACTTCCCTGTTCTTCCATCACTAAATTTTCATGATTTGGGTGAACTTAATCTGGTTTGCTTGAATTAAACTGTGGCTGCAGCATTTTATATGCCAGAGACTTTCCATGAGGCTTTGTATATAAAACTATTCTGGGTACATTAGGTTTTACATCTTAGATGACATAAATCGAAAAAAAATATACCCTAAAGTCACGGATTGTTTTAATTTCCACCATTAATATCAGCATTTTCTATAACATTTAAGTATTTTCCACTAAAGCAGACAGAAAAAGAGGAAAACATCCAAATCTAATGATGTCAGTGAATATTTTGTCCTTGTCTAGATCCTATATACAACCCACCATATAATTATGGCTTTACATGTTTGCAAGGAAGAGCCGTACATTATCTCAGGGTCCTGTCATAAAACACTAGCTGCAAAAAAATGAGTATAATGCAAGACTAGTATAACATTAACCTGGTATTTTATAGGAATGAGAATTAATACATTTTTAGTGCCTCTTTAGAATGTTTTAAACCCAAATTTACCTAAGATTTTTTTAAAGGGAACCCCTCAGGAAAGAAATATGGATTCTTCTATTGATTACATGTTTAGGTATAGGTATTTTTATTGAGGAAAAAGATTTCTTAAACAAATGTTGCAATAACATCCCATGAGGATCAAGATCATTTCTATATTACTTTAGAGATCACATGGTAATATATTGGCTAGAATAATGTGTATGCCTAACCTAAAATATTTAAAACAATCCTGGTGAACTTAAATTAAACATTTGAATTCTGTAATCTTGTTCACTGCCAAGTATATGGGTCAGGTGTCCTAAATTTACTATCAGCATGTGTGAGATCAGTGGAGAACTAAGTAGTAAATAATCGGCTTAGTTGTAGGTTAGTTTAGGGCAGGTGGCTAGGGAGGGTGAACTATGAACTGATAGTGATCAAATTTTGCAGTAGTTAAAAAAAGCATAAGAATATGAAGAGTTGTGTTATTTATTGCTGGGAACACATGGCATACTCTGTCTTTACTTCTGGTGTTCCATCATAAGTCTTTTTTAACTTAAAAAGTTCCAACATGCAACGTTTTTGAGGTCTTAGGACAGCTTTCTTAACTTGTAAGTAAGAATGTAGACCAGTTCTGCTGCACAAGGCCCACTAAAATGGATGTTTTCCCTGGTAAAATTGAAGAATTTGTAACCAGTGTATCACTTACCTATCTCTACTGTGTGTCTATAGAGAACTCAAGCATGTGTAGATACGTCACCAGTAGGTCTTGTTGGCTAGATTGACTCCAGAGATTTTTAGGACAAACTACACAGATAGCGTTTTGCAGTAATTATTATTACTAGATGGCATAACTCTACAGTTACATACCGTGAATCACTAGTCCTATGTGTGTAGGTTACCCCATAGGGAGCTTTTTGTTCCATCTGTTTAATGATCAATTGCTATTCCTAGCGATTAATCTCTAACAATTTTAGGAGAGTGACTGGGCTATTAAAATGTTCCCATGTCTCTCTAGCCTAACACAGATGTTGAACGCAGAAAAGCATTCAACAACTGCACCAATTTAGACAGCCGTCATCCCAACTGACAAATGTTTTCCCAATAGGGGGCCCGACACAAAGAGCAATGATAATTGATGGGCCTACAGTGTCTGGGACTGCCAGATTTTGCAGGTAGTCGTCTAGCCAAACGAAAGCAATTGATTTTTGAGGGATGATGTGCACTGTGATCACTGTGCTGTTTGGTCTAATAACACTTGGGAGTGAACAGAAGAAGCATTCCATTTTAGCACTGTTTAAACAGACCCATAGGGGAACTTGGAGAATGGTGTTAACCGGTGACCATGTGTTAGCCTGCAGTCAGTCTACACAACCTTTAGATAATGGGGGTTCTTTGAAGGCTAACAGAATGCATCATTATAATGCCTGATTCTTGTGTGACACAACTAAAAATTTGAAGCCCACCTGCCCAGCAAACAATTGCATTGCATGACAAATTGGACTGTAAACAACTTGGCACATTTCTCTTTACAGATGGCATTATCTGTCAGTTCACCTGACCCACTGGTGCAGTCGTAGGTCTTGCTTTGCTAGAGTGGAATCCATTCGTATTTGACTTGGAGCCTCTTTAAAAAACAAAGTAGACACTGTTATCGGCGGGATGCCACAGTGCTCACACTGCTCCTGCATTAAAGAATAGATTCATGAAATACAGACTGTGGTGTGGAGCCTGCAGAGTAGACCACACAACGCTTTAGTTGGTAAGCAAAGCCAAGTGGTGGGTTCAGATCTAAGCTCCCTCTCCATTCCTCAACAAATCAAAATAATAATCACTTCCTTCAATATTATTTGTTCTATCATATTCATTTATTCGATTCTGGGGACTACTAAACTCAAAATTATCATCAGGTTGGTTTATATGTCAGCAGTTTTGATCATCCAGGGCTGAAACAAAGCAGAAAAAGGTCCTGCTTATGATGCCATGTTGGCATGATGGAGGGAGCAGCTGCGGTGGGGCCTCTCTTGCCTCCACATTGCCCAACAGCCAGTTTCTTGCACTGTTAAACTGACAGCTGGAGTGGTCAATGGGATGGAAAAAAAGTGGTTTTATAAGCAAAATTGTACTGACTTGAAAATGACCCAATCATACTTTTCATACACTGAGTTTGATAGTCCCATTTTCAATTGACTGAAATGTCAGTGTGACAGCCCGGCCCTTCCCTGTGTTCATTACTACTGTTGTTCTGGTCCCCATTTATAAAATAGGGTCTATTCACAGCAAAAAAGTGTACTTCTCATCAGAATTTACCGTTGCATCTGATTTACAACTAACTGAAGAGTACCAAAACAATTGGTAATGATCAGTTGGAAACATTTTGTTTCTAAATCACTTTATATCCTTTTGTTTTATCAGATTGAAAGTTGATCAAATATTAAAATATCTGCAGTTGTGTACCCATACCTTACAGTAGTCACCGGAAAAGTTGTCTTCGTTGGAATATCTCTCCATTTATCCCAAATTTGCCTTATTTGTTTCTGAAAATCTACCCCAGAACAGAGAGGCTGAATCTCCCCCACAGAGGAGACCCATTGGTTCAGGTAAAAGCCCCAATGATCTTTCTTCTGCTGTTCATGGTGAATACATATATTATTCACAAAACCAATAAACCTTAACATGTTTTCATCAAAGTAAAAAGGGGTGTTTTCAGGTTCCCAACAAAATACATAATATATAAAAATATTGCAGAGTTCAGGAAACTTTGAATAAAATACCAACTTTATACAAATTCATAAAAAGTTGACATAAAAACAACTCAACATCTCGGTTATTTACATCAATATTGCATATAAAAATCCATGGTATAGGATACAATGAGTTGTATTAAGTTTTTTGTTGCAAGTTAGTTCTAATACTCCAGCACGTTCGCAGAAATGCTTCCTCAGAGGAACATGAGCAACTTACTGGATGAGACCAATCAGATACACTTTAATCAGACTGTATTAAACAGCCATTCTCTCTCTCTCTATATCTATCTAATATATTTTGTAGAGCAGTAATTTGTTTTAAAAAAAATCACATATGCCAACTTTTCTAAAAACAAATAGTTTGTGCAGAAATAACTTTGCTGTGGTCTGCGCTAAAAACACATTTGGAAGTAAAAATAAAAAAGTACAGATTGTAGAATGAAATTATCACTTTTTATCTATGATAACGCTGCTCATTGTAAACTCATCATTGGAAGAAATATTATTAAAGTACTCAGCCCATTGCTGCTGCTGTATATTTAGATATGAGGCGCCATCTATCTCATCTGGGGGAGGGGGCACCCTGACCTTGAGGCCATAGGACCTTGCCATGGCACTGCCATCAATCAACATATTTGCCTAGTTTATGGCCCCTGGAAAAGTTCTTTACTTTACTTGCAGAATTGTATTTTCTTTCAAGAAAAGAATAAATGAAAGAATAGGACTCATTTGCTCTCTCTATATATTATTATGTGTTTGTGTATTTCTTTTTATTCTTTTTGCTGCATGAAAAGACATGCTGAATTATATTACAGACTTTTTATTATATTGAATGATATATATAAGTATATTGTAATATAATTCAGCCCAGTTGTACACAAAGATCGTTGTATCTAGCAGTGTTACGGATCACACATGTTCGCAGCCAGTGGCAGGGTAAAGGTGAAGCGGCAGCAGGACACACATGTGCACCTATCAGCGTGTCATCTGTCACTGGATGACCCCTCCCCCTAGGGGCACCGCCTCTACTCTGGGCCACGCCCCCTCTCTTTCAGCACCTTAGTTCATCTCGCCTCTGTCACAAGAAGGCCACGTGTAAGGCGTGATGAGCCTCGAGGGGGCGTGCTCCGATGTCCGCTCCCTCTTCGTCAATTGGCTGTTAGGAAGTAGGAGGGGCGGGCCGCTGTCAGTTTTCGGGGCGTACATGCAGAGGGTCACATGGACTCTCATATGGCAGCTTCGGGCGGGGGATGCGGCAGAGCGAAGCTGGCAGCTGAGAGCGGAGGACTGTGCGGGGGGTTTGGGGGCGCAGCAGGACGACCATGTATTATGTGATCGCGGCCATGAAAGGTGAGACACTCGGGGGGCTGTACGGAGGGCGCCGAGAAGTATGGCTGAGCTGGGTATGAAGCGGGCGGATTGGCAGGGAGCGGAGAACAAGGAATCAGTGCTGGCGGAGTTGTGATCATGGCTCCGGGAGAGGGAGTGTCTGCTGACCAGGTGACAGCACCGCACACTTGTCCTGAAGTTAGGACTCAGAACATGGCACCGGGCATGGCACTTCTGCGGTTGGGAAGTCTCCGAGATGGCTCCTAGAAAGCCCGACAACTCTCATCCGTGCTGGAGAGTCTGCCCGGTAACTCTGAGTGCTGGGGGGCATCCAGATCATGGCACACAATGCTTGCCGGGGGTCAGGGTCTGTGCCCACCTAATACATGGGTCACTTCACCATGTGCCCACCCTATACATGGGTCAGGGTCTGTTCCTACCTAATAGATGGCTCAGGGTCTGTGCCCACCTAATACATGGGTTAGGATCTGTACCCACCTTACACATGTATCACTTCACCATGTTCCCACCTAATAGATGGGTCAGGGTCTGTGCCCACTAACACATGGGTCACTTCACCATATGCCCACCTAACACGGGTTAGGATTTGTACCCACCTAACACATGGGCCAGGGTCTGTGCCCACCTAATACATGGGTCACTTTACCATGTGCCCACCTAATACTTGAGTCAGGGTCTGTGCCCACCTAATACATGGGTCACTTTACCATGTACCTACCCAGTACATGGGCCACCTTACCATGGGTCAGGCTGTGTACCCATCCAATACACGGGTCATCTTACCATGTGTCTACCCAAAACATGGATTAGAATGTCTACTTCACACCTAGCTCAGGATATGTCCACCCAGTACCAGGGTCCCCATGTGTGCACTCATTACATGGGTTGAGATGTGTGTATACCCAGTAGATGGGTCACTGCACCAAGTGTCTGCCCAATACATGTGTCACCATGTGTGCTCCCAATACATGGGTCAGGATATGCCCATCCAATATATTGTTTGGGATGATGGCAACTCTGATTTTAGCTGTTTGAGCAATATACACGGAAGAGATAAAAGCTATTTAGCTTCACAAATAAAGTAAGGCTGTACAAATGATATGAAGGCTGCATTGCCTCTGATTTCAGCATTTCCTGAATCCCTGATCTGGACAAGCATGCAACTAGTGAAGCCAAAACATGTAATCCACATGTTGCTCTCAGGTCAGTAACTCAGAACTGGAGCCATTGGTTTGGAATGACACGATGGCAGCCAAGTTATCAGAAGTACAGATCAGACATGGCAGGCTTTGTGTTTTACTGTACCCACCTCTATGTACACCTTTGTGGGGGCTTTTATTGGGCTCCTTGGCATTTCTTAGTCGGGTGAGTGATAGATTGCTTTGACTGATGTTCAGTCACCTTTGTATGGTTCTGAAGAGCATTGCACAAGTACATGCAAGGTCCTGCGTACAACATATAGGGCAGTGATCACTTCTGTTTTATTTTCTTATTTTGTTTTTGTATATAATTGTGTTTACAATGTATCACTTCAATATTTTGATTGTTGCACAGCCACCCTATACATTGATCTGCACACACCTCCTTATCTCATTGGGTTCCCAATCTTTTTTTATCATTGAATAATTCCTGTAGCATTACACTGCTTCCATATGCAGCCATGCATATCTCAATTTTCTGAAAGCTTTTTCTCTCTTGAAATCATAGGCCCAGCTTCCACTATGTAATGTTCTATGCTGATCATATTGTATGCCAGCCCTCAAAGCCACAGGAAAATTGTTAGCACAGATAAACTAAAATTGCTGATGATGTGGAATTCAGCGTTCCTGTAGAAAAGCAAATTTTCATTTGAGCCCTAGAAACGTGAAGCGATGCTGCGTTAAAGGCCACGCAGGATTGAAGTGGTCCTTAGGCCATTGGCCTATGCAAACATGCCAGGGAAGGATATTTGTGGCTTGTGCCTAATCCGTGTTTATACAGCACAGCCAATATTATCACAATAGACCTGCTAATTATATATTTCATCATATCTTAATGAGAATCTTTTGAGTCTAGCTGCTATTAGCAATTATTTCTTTATTAGGATCAGACCAATATTAGTTGTTGGCTTCCTGCCCCATGTGTATTGCTGTAAAGTATTATTTGTTGGGGGGGTGCACCTGTAAGCATGACATTAAAAGTCATTGCTACGAATTAGGATCAGCAAGTATAAGGGATATTGTGGGATAATTTCGCTTGATAAGAGAAGATCTATATAAATTATATTTTTTTTATGTTATAACAATGGTTTCATTTTAATGACAATGTAGATCTTGAAGTGAAGGAAAATTACAATTGCCTATGCTTAGCTAGTATGTCATTATGTAAGGATGACATAACATGGTTTGACTTTTCATGGAGGATTTAACTGCTAATGGATATTGACAGTAGGCAGTTAATGAAAGTTGTGGCAGCAATTCTGCTTGATGTGATCAAAGGGTACAACTGGTCATCCTGCCATAGATGTGCCCTGGATTGCAGTGCCAGAGAAGTGCATTTAAATTTGGAAAATATATCAAGTTGTGAAAAAGATAAATGAGTGGCATATGCTTGATTCCAGGCGTACCATATGGGAACTATATTATGCAACATAAACAAGCTGATACATGACATTCTGTTGATCCGTCCTTGCTACCTTATATCTCTGCCGTGTGATCAAGTGACGGCAGAACATAGATGGGATGAGGACATGGCATATGTAACAGACCCTCGTATTCTTTACTCTGCCTGTGTACATGATAGGCTCTCCGTTGTATAGGTTGCATGTAGCTGGTTGGCTTTGTGGCTGTTAAAACGAAAGGTGAAAGAGATCAGATTGTAAAAGTCTGCTGAGAGGTTCTATAATTTGTTTCCATAAGGTTATTTCATATGTCATGTTTGCATACGGGGATTATTCAGCACTTAGTAAAACTGAAAAATCTCTACTGCCTGATTGCTTACATTTCAGATGTGAAAAAAATCACTTCAAACTTTTTAAACTTCTGAAAAATCGTTACCTTTAAATTGATGCGTACACCCACATGCACCTCCAGTAACTATCAAAACTTTTGCAATCTGTTGCTGCAAATGTTAACCATTCGTAGACTTTGACTGGAGTTTTTAATTTGATTTTAATGCTGCTGGCAAAAATAAAAACAAGTAACAAAAAGGAAATTGTTTACACATTTATGATTACTATTCTGCATTTAAGGCTTTGTAGGTATTTGTGGCTGAAAAGTATTCTATACAGTTTCCTGTTTGAGCATACCATAGTCTAAGTGCAGGTTCTAGTCTTGTCATGTCAGAGGTGCAAGTCATGAGTTTTGTATGCATTGGACATAACATATCGGTACCAGAATAATTGCAGTGCTTTTTGTGGCCAAATCTGATCTTTGAAATGTGGCCAAACCAATCAGATGTGTCTGCAAGGAGTGTGATAAAAGTAATAATGTCAAGAATGTTATAATTCAAGAATCATTATATTTTGTTCACATGGGTAAGGTTGACTTTTTGTCTTTATATACTGTATACCTGTTTCTTTTAACTTATGTTGCTTATTTTGTTGGCATTTTTTGGGGCATATGATGCCATTTTTGTATATTTATTATATGACCTTTTAAATGAACTATATCCTCTCTCTTCTATCTATCTCTCTTTATTTAATTTGTAACTTACTTTTGGCTCGCACTATCTGTGTAGCAGTAGGCACAAACAGGCCCAAAAATGCAATGTCATTCCTAATTGCTTTTTAAATTCTGTGAATGAAGATAAACTTTGCGTTTAATGAAAGGTGCCATTGTCGTGTCTTTACTGCAAAAAAAAAAAAAAAATAGAGGGTTATGTACATTTAAGGGGTATTCTGATCACTAAAACTGATCACTAAAACTCTGGCATTTGCCATTTTCTCTTTGGCAGAAATATTTCCATTTTAGCTAAATACATTTTCAATCTTTTCTAGTTAATATTTTGCTTTCCTGCTTTTGAAAAATGTCACTATTGCCCTTGGTTACATCCCAGCTTTTTACAAATGCCCCTTTATTTTTTTCTAATTATGCTGCAATATTCCTAATCATATTAGCCTTATAAACGGCCTAACCAGCTTCAATATGCTTGGATGTAAAGTTTTTGTATGAGACCGCTTTCAGTATCATGTTCAGTGTCCATGTAGTGCATAGGGCAGGAGTGCCCACACTGTTTTGGCTTGGGAGCTACTTTTAAAATGACCAAGTGAAATTGATCTACCAACAATAAAAAATTGGCCTAATAACTCCTCTGCATGTTAGAGTTTATTTTGAAAGGCAGGGCTCAGCGATTTACTCCCGTTGCCTTTGCGATCTATCAGTAGATAGCGATCCACCTGTTGGGCACCCCTAGTATAGATTGTAGATAAAAAGTTTGAATACACCAAAGTAAAAGTGATAAAGTAAAATAATATAATCGCCTTGACCTCAATGCACTTGTGTCTGTTCTTTGTGTATAGCGTCTAAGAGAAGAAACAACAGGACTTTCACATCAGACATGAAATACTTGTTGAATCCATGTGTTTGTTCATATGAGCACTGATTAAAAACACAAACAAAAAAAAATACATTTAATAGGTTGTAGACTGTTGTAAGAACTAGTCAATACAATTTGTGGTAGATCATTACCTAGAAGAATATACTAGGGTACCAAACTTAACCAGATATGATGGGTGAATGCTGTAAAGAAATATTTAACGCACATAAAAAGGATCTATCGCTATCTATAGAGCAGAATTAGAAAAAAAAAGAGATAAAATATGCGTTAAACATCGCAGACCACATTCGCATTTATTGCTGGTCTGGCAGGCTTGAATTGAAGTAGGTTTGTAGTTTGATAGGTGTAATATTGGTATTGATCCGATGGTGTTTCCACACTTTCACACCAAATTCTCCTTTTTTTTTCTTTTCGCTTTTTTTAGATAATCTGTACATATGTTTACTATATTTATTGTGTACACTTATTATTATGTTGTGTTTGGAAAAAAAATGTACGTATTTTAAAATGATTTAGGTTAAACCCAATAAATTTATATTTTCTGGTATTGTTCATACCGTAGTTTGTAACACAAATTTTAATGGTTGTAGAAGACTGTCGGGAGAGGTTGTCTTCAATATGCCTAGATGCCAAGTAGCCCACGTGTCTAGCTGGTACCCAACTTTTTATTTTTACTCTATTGTTGTTCAGGAATTTGTTTTTATTCCCAGTGTGCAAGGTCAGGCACTGGTAATGTGACCAAGGCCTAACAATGCTTCCTGGTGCCCAGTCTAGACGGACTACTGGAGTCATACGGTGATTTTTTTGTAGTTTAACCTCATGTTTAACCTCAAAAATTTGAAGTGGGGAAGTACATCTTTTACAGTTTTAGAATTCTCCACTGAATGCAAGAAAATACTTTGTGCATTTTGCCGGTCCATATACCATGTCTATTTTACATTTAATTCTTTTGTAATAATGTTTTCTGCCAGAAGTAAGTTTTCGGTAGACAGACTTTGCACACTTTTATCGTGAAGTACCAAGGTTCGGGTTCTAACCGCTGGCATTCTAAACAGAACTTATATATTCTTTCCATCTTTGGGTTCATCTGGGTGTCCTGGCTTCTTCCTACTACTAGAAAAAACAGGTACATGTTCACAAGTGTAGAAATATCTGAGTGTCAGAATAATATTAGTTTGTAAGCTCCCTCATTGATGACCCAGATGGTTCTTTTATCCCGTAAAAGGGCTGCAGAATTTCTTGTTGCTTATTTATTAATAAATTTAATATATTACAATAAAATGTGAGCTGGTTTGTTTGTGGTGTCCAATGGTAACGTTCCTTTTTTTTGTTCTTCCTTACACACACACATTGGGACTGGGTCATCATACAGTAATTTAGGGATAATTCTGCCCTGCTTTTTTGTACATTAGTCTTAATCCTAAGACTAACCATTAGTCGTAGGATTTTAAATAAAATGTTGTAAATTTGTAAAAGTTGTTAGTCAAAGCATCTGTTCTACCTCAAACTGCAATCAAGATATACTACATTGTTGCCTATTTAATTGTAGATGTATTTAGAGTATATGTAAAAAGGTTTTTCATTTAGGTTGATTTATCAGGAATATATTGAATAGTGTTTCTACGGGTGGCTAAACCATGTAAAGCAAATAATAAAGGAAACATATTTAGAATGTCAGCCAGGACTTTTAATTTTTTTGTTAAGATATCAGTAACTAGAGATAGCTTTCCTAGCCCTTTACAATAACTGTGAAAAAGTGAACAGAAAGAGGAAAGTATGGTTTGCTTTATGTCTCATATAGTTCTTTTGGCTTATTATCCATCTTTTATATGGTCTGTTATAAACGGTTTGTGGTCTTTCTCTATTTTCTAGCATCTAAAACTTTAATCTGCTCTCACTGAACTATAGCGTACCTTCTATCTGTCGGACTGTCTGTTGACTTTTTACTTCTGTACTTCCAGGCAGAGGATCACTGTCACAAAAAAAATTGTTCTACTTACTGTATGTAGCAATCCATGTAATGCTGGTACTCCACATATTAACACCTTATTTATTTCATATAACCATATATATGTTCTTCACTTTTATATGTAGACCAAGCTGGCTAACAGTTGCCACAGCTGCTCGTGAGCCCCGTGGTAATGTTAGTGTTCTACCTTGTCCCAACACATGCCACTGTTGCTTTTGATGGACAGCTTGATTTTCATTTCAGTGTTCATAAAATTCTCAATAAATGTTTATAAAAAAAGTAATCAAGACTTGTGACAATGAAATTTAAATGTAAGGAGGTTAGTTTAATGAAGAAAAATGTAAAAAATATTTAATGCTGCATATACTTATCATGCATGGCAATGAGTTTGCAGTATTTTTATGATAATGGTCTTTTATCCTCAGTTTGACCACATTTTTTTCCTTTAATCTCAGTATTAGGTATTTGTTTTAAAAGATGCCATAATGTGTCAAAAGCTAAAAGTGTGGCTGAAACTGGGAAAGAGAGCAGTGGATGAAGTTTTAAAAACTTAGTTGAAGAAGCCATAACATGTAGTAGTTTTTTGGGAAGACTTAGCATGTGCTATGCATAAATTATTGTAGGATGCCACCACTATAATAATGATATTAATGGGCTCTATACATGATACAGGAGAAAGTGGAGTTTTGTATTCTCATGTCATCCCTTTTTATAGTACAGTGCTGGACAATATGTTGGCACTATATAAACACTAATAATAATATTAGTATATATATGTGTGTGTGTGTGTGTATGTATATATATATATATATATATATATATATATATATATATAACATTAGCTGTGTGTTTGTGAAGATTTGCCAGCTCATCCCTTCTGGTACAGATTTTCTACAGGTTTTGTGGCTCAGTTGAGTCATTCTGGAATGAGCTGGCAACCGAAATCAGCGATCATCCTTATCATGCAAGATATACATCTATTGTCCTCAAAACATCTCGTTATGGTTATGCGATATTTATATTTTTGTCTCTTTCGTTCATCCAGTCCTGTAAAACGTACATTTAGTGCATCAGTTACTTCCAGTTTTGATTGTAAAAGAATAAATGGTATTTAAATGATCAATAGCAACATGGTGTTATGCAGATATTATAGTGATTTGTATCTTGTTGATGAAGCACTTTTTGCACCATTTGGAGGTAGCTTTGGAATGTGTAGTTCAGTTTTGTTATGAATATTACCCAGTGTGGGTGCTTTTGATCATAGCATACCAGGGTTTGGAAATATGTAAAGACAAATACTTTTTAACCAGCTCCTAAAGCAATGCTGTAATCAGCTACAAATCACCATAGAACAGAAGCAGAAAGATTTGCAGCTCCCACTAATATCTTCTAGAAAGTTGCTTGTGTCACATGGCTGTAAAAGGTCAGATCCGGCCACAAGGCAACACGATTGTATGCTTTTTTTTTTTCTTAGACAGTAGAAACAGAAATGGCTTTCTGCTAACATTTCTTCTGTTTTTTTTCTGCATGGTATTTACGGTACATATCAAAATTTACCCCATTGACTAGCAGCGAAATGTTAAGAGCTTTAGGAGAGGAAGTCATCGGTATTCAGAATTTTTTGTATGGCTTTTATTTTTTATAAAAAGTCCCCGAAGTTCACTTCTTGTCTTGAAGCACAATGCCCAATATTCTAGATGTCCTATAAAAATAGGTAAAAGCCCACTAAAGCTTAGCTTATCTAGTTAATAACACTGGTGATATCAGAAGCATTGGGGAATGAGGTGAAATATTGGGGGTCTGCCAGTAGATAACAAGTCACTGTTCCCTTTTAGAGCAGTCTTTACTCTCTTTTGTCAGATCATGGTTAATGTAGGACGTATATCACAAACTCATATTAACCTTTCTTGTTCATATGCATAACAGTCTTTTTCAGACTTCACCCAAAAGTGAACATTTTTCCTAAAATCATGCTTTAATGATAATGTTCAATTTTGCATCACTGTACTGCCACCAAAACTGCTGGGGGATGTCAGGGGGACTGGTGGGAAAAAAATGACAAATATAACCTCCATTAGCTTTAAAATTCAATTTCAAATCCATACTATTAAGTTCGCCTAATTTTTGCAAATTGCTAATTTTTAAAGATTTGTTTTTCCTATTATCCCTATTTGTTGGTTATCATACTTTAAATTAAATGCATCACCTAAATATTGTATATTATATATTTGTTGGAATCCAACATTACATAAAAAAGGAAAACTTGGATAAATCCACCAAATTCACTAAATAGTCTTTTACATTTAGTTCTTTTTAAACATGGAAAAGATCAGCTTGATATAAACAATCTTATCAATGTATGTAAATGTTTCCATGTATAATTTGTATTACTATATTTACCTATATTTGATACATATGGCCTAATGGCTGCTACAATGTTCTAAAAGTTCTAAAAGTAATTAAAAGCAATTCTTTACCACTTATAACCACTGCTGAGCAGAGACCTATAGTAGGTGTTAATACATAGATATAAATCTATACTGATACCCACCTCCTGTAAATCCCTGCAAACTGGCAACAAAGAATGGCATTCTAAACCAATCAGGGCTTTACTGCATTTGTGATGCTTCCTGTTAACACCGTCTCAGGTGGAAAGGGTAGGCAAGTTCATTGGTGTGGTGTTGCGTCTTTATTGCCAGCCGCAGGCTGAGGGCAAGTTGGTGACCAAGCAGAATTTTTTGATAGAAGTGGAGAAACTGGAGTCAACTATCTAATCATCAAATGTTTCAGTTTATTGTACAACTTTGAGGAAGTTTCAAAACTTGCAGTGCGATAGATAGTATTTCAAGAATAAAAAAAAAAAGATAAACAGTTTGAATATGTTAGGGAAATTCTACAATATATTTTTCCAAACTGCTTTTCAACAAAACCTTTTTGGTAGCATCCTAAAATAGGGGACCTATACTCCCTTTTAAGGTTACACGAAAGTCAGATTTTATTATTTTCCTACTCTTTTAAAACCATTCCTTACATTTACTGCTTAGTGTCCGCATCCTGGTCCGAGGACCTCCAATCTGAAACAATTCAGTTGCATATTTGCAGGCATTCTGTCATTGATTCTAACAGTTTTAGACGGCTTTGGATACTTTCTAGTTGGCCTTTTATACTTTAGCTGTATCTTATCCAGCACTGGCAGTTAGAGGATAGATTTTCCTTGTTTATTTAGATTTCATGCTTTTATCATCCACATTATAGGGAACCTGTATTACAGGAAGTGTGAGGGCTGTTTTTGCTGACCTTTTAACAGTAAATGTTGGTTGCTTAGCTGTCATACTGTCAAAAAAGCTCCTTGTAGTATAAAAGTAATAATGCTTACCTGTTTCCCTGCACGTGTCGCTGATCTTCACATTCTTGGAGAGCTACACTAGCTGAAGAATGTCCAGCTTTCAACATTTGTAAATGTGATAAATGTTTATGTTCCCTGCTGCAGCACCGTGATTTCACCCTCCAACCGCTATATCACTCGTGTGTCTGGTCACTGACCCAGAACTAGTATTGCTGTTTTTCTTTCTGCAGATACTGCTTTAATATTTTGAGATGCTGACCTACAACCAGTATTCTTAACAGGACTTCTGACCATTCTTACCCGAACAGCATTCTTGTTTCAAGCCATGGACTCCAAAAGTATTGGAGACCAGCTGGTCAGTGTAAAAGCCATGCAACTAGTATCTTAAGAAGAATGGCATTTTTAATGTTCCTCTTCAGAATAATCTCTGTATTAGTCCGTCATTTGCAATCCCTATTTAATGTACAGCGCTGCGTAATATGTTGGCGCTATATAAATCCTGTTTAATAATAATAATAATTTACTTTCAGACCCAGTTCAGGTCACAGAAATAGATGTGCATCCTGATAACTTACATGTGTACTTTTTTCTGTTGCAGAAGTAATACTATATGGATGTATATGGATGTACTCCAATCAGCTAAAGCATTAGCAATGGTTATCTTACAATGGGCCTAATAATAAAAGCTCTCTAAGGTTAGGTACACACCTGCAATAATAATCGTTTGAAAACAATCAACAATTATTTAGGATTTTTGTGAACGATCGTATAGTGCCCGATTTTGTACATGCTGTAACGATAGGATCGTTCAAAGATAATGTACACACGCTAGATGTGATCGCTTGAAGTGACGTGTACCGGGGAAACTATAATATATATATTATAGCAATGAACATTTGTTCATTGCGCATGCTCAGAATCATTCGTGATCACTGTACACACAATAGATAGCTAACAATCGCTATTCAGATCCGCCGGGACGGTCGTTCGTTTCCAGCGACTTTCCTCGTTTGTCGGCGTCATTGGTCAGTCGTTGTGTACTTTTTTGTTAATGATTATCAGATGAACGGTCGTTAGTCGTTCGTTTCCAGCGATAATTATTGCACGCCTGTACACAGCCTAAGGCTGGAAAGAATACACTTTCATCAGTGAAACTGGGTAATTAAGCAAACCTGACGTGGATCTGGTTCAAGATTCAAAAAATTTTCTAGCAAATGGCTTTGAAGAAAACCATACCAGGTTTGCTGGATCACCCAACTTCACTGATCAAAGTGGATTCTCTCCACCCTTGGAGAGCTTTAATAAATCAGGTCCAATGAGTGGGTCCGCTCTAGTGGGTGATGTGTTGGAAGCAAGCAATATTGTCAAGTGTAAGGATCTCAGGGACATTGACAAGGGCCAAACTATGATGACTAGATAACTCAGTTGGTGAATCTCCAGTAGTAGTTATTCTGGGTGTACTTGTTAGTTACTCTGATATCCAGTGGTTACTAGCTACCAAATGTGATCAAAGGAAGAATAACTGATGAACCAGCATAAGGTTCTTAAGTGTCCAAGGCTAATTTATTCTTATCAGGGCGAAGATGGAGTCTTGCCAGTCTGGTCCAAGCTACAATAGCACAAATTGCAAGGATAGAGTATTGCCGCTTGCCTATGTACAAAGTAATAAGCACTGTATACCCGAGATGATAAATACAACCCCTGCTTTTCCTCTGCAATATAAGGTCTGGGTACGGGGAGTTGAGAGGTTTGGCCATTGTTAAGTGATGCCAGCAAAGAGCACTAGGGTGAAAGAGCCAGAAGCAGGATTTTCCAATAAATACAATTAAGTATAAAGTATGTATGACACTAAATTACCCAAATCAACAAAGCACTGGAGTAGGAGTGCAGGTAGCAGCATTTTGTTTTGAAAGAAAGAAACTTCCAAGGTAAAATCAATAACTATTCCCCATATTTTACTCTTTGGGGGTTTACGATTATAAAACAATGTGAGACCTTAACGGGACAATCCTGAAAACGTAGAGACACCTAACATGTTTAGTAAGTAAGCAGTGGCAGCCTACATATTTGGCTTAACTGTTAACATTCTACTTTATCATGTGGAATAATAACTTTTGTATTGTATTTGCTCTTTTTTACATTTTGCTCCATTTGAACTGCACAGGCTTATGAAATGTTTACATGAAAGGCTTTTTCTATGTTATATTTGCTTATGTGATGCAATAAAATCAAAATGCAAAAACGAACATACTTTGGGTTTTGGCTGTGTTTACTTGTACAATTTTACCCAATAAAAAGTATGTCTCCAGTTATGTAAGTAACAATAAATGAATACATTTTTTTCTAATTGTAAATGTTTTTATGTATGAACATTTATATGTAAATTATGTACACACCCATCTAAATACCTTAGATAAAATGGGAGAGGTAAAAGCCAGCCAGAGCAGGTGTATGCTTGTCAGTAAATGGCTTTTTTCAATTGTAGTTGTGTAAGCCTCCAGAGTTTTTATCATGCCATGTTCTGCCTCTTGTTTCAACTTCTTGTGTTAGTTACCAGTACCAAAGATGCAGATAAGTTCTACTTCTGTCATTTTTTTCTGACTTTCCTGACCGGTTTGTTTAATGTCGGTGTTGGATTCAGAGATTCTTCTCCCCTATTTATCAATAAAACCCTGATAAAGGGTCATTCTAAAGCCCCTAAAACACAATGGGCCTGATTTATTAAAGCTCTCCACGGCTGGAGAGGATATACTTTCATAAGTTAAGCTGGGTGATCCAGCAAACCTCAAGTTATTCAGTTGAAGATCTGCTGATCACTTTATTATATTTTTATGTTAATGAACCAATGCTCCGCTTATTATATCATATACTCAAATTAAATTGTCAGGTCCTTGAAAGGCTTGCCTTAAGGTACACACCGCAGTGATAATTAATTTCTGGGACCCCTGGATGTTCAGTCATATTAGGAGTTAGATTTATTTGCCTGCTAACTCTTTACACTTGCAGGCATCCTGGTGCAAGGCAGGCTTCCCTTCTATCTGCACTTTTATGTGGTCACCTGGTTTCATTTTGCAGTAGTGAGAGCTGCTAGCCTCAGTATTGTGGCTAACAGATAACAATGTCATCATGTGGCTAAAACATCTACTCATGCTTGGAATATATGCAAACCTTCTTCAGGGTTTAGTCATGAGCTACACATCACAGATTGCTCTTGAAACAACTGGTATTGTGAACCTGTTCTGAGATACAGTACATACGGGAGCTGCCATTTCCAAACTTCTAATGGTAGTTGAATAGCAGTTATGTTAACCCACCATTTTTTTTTTTTTTACTTTGAGTCACTAACCTTAAGCAAGGGAAATTGGAAAAAAAAATCAAAAGTCTATATATATATATATGTATGTGTTCAGGGGCAAGAAGGTCAAGGTGAAAGCCAGGCAGTGTTTTCAAGAGCAACTCCATAATGGTGCCTTTTTATGCATCTCATAGGGCTCTTTTGCTGCATAGCTTGGAGTCTTGGGTCTTTTACTGGTTTTTGTATTTTGATTTGATGGTTGTTGTGTTGATCACAATGGGGAACCATATATATGAAACCAACAGTAGCAGTGCAGTCTTAGAAGTGGGCAATGGTTAAAAATGTACGGTTAATATACAGAGACATCTTACATATCTGATAAAGTATGACTTAGGAGCTAGGATAGGAAAGATGTTAAAACAATCAAAGAACTTGCAATTGTTTATTTTTGGTGTGGTTGCTTTTTTATTGTCCTTGAGTTCAGAGGGGAGAAATACTGAATATAATTCACATACGTGTATGAATCAGAACTCCAGTGTCATCCATGGTTACTTGTAACTGATACCTTTTACATAAAGAGGGAAGGCTGATGTTGCTTACGTAAAATTCATGTACATTCTGATAACTGATATCTATCTTGTCAGCCGGTAAGGTTATAGTCCAAACATATCTCTCATGAACAGCCTGAAATCAGATACAGTAAATCTGAATATCTTTTCTTAGTGTTCCAGCTGCTTAAAGGTAGTAGATTATCATCCATAAAACATTTTAGGTTAATATATGACTTTTAGTTCTAATAATACTCTTTATTTTCTGGGGGCCATTTAAAGTAGACCATTTTTCAAAGCAGAACCCTCAATTACTATTGTAAGATTCACAAAAATTGTTAAAATACCTTTTCTAAAGTAACTGAAACAGTAGACCCCTTCGAGCATATAGTCAAGTGCTTGGTGGGAAAGGTGAAAACCAATGTTCAGGTAGAGCCTAGCTTCTCCTTAACCAATTCAGCATAGAACGTTCCACCAACACTGGGAAATGATCACATAAATGGCCCATTAAAAGGGAGCATCCTGGAGTCCAATACCTTGTGTTCCATTTTGTTAAATAAATCTAAAACTTTTTATTGTTCTTTAGTTCCTCATGAACATGTTAAATTAAAATAATATGCATCTAATAATTAGAAAATAGGCTCTATTTGTATTGGAAAAAATGTATTGATATGACGAGGTGTGCTCCTAAAATGAAAGCATAACCATATCTGTGCATTACTTTTTTTTAGTTCCTCTAGTTTTCCCTCTTTAGTTGTACTCTACACTGATTTGTTCATGAACTTGGCATGATGGCTGATTAATCAGGCATGGAGTTTTTATGATCTCCCTGTGTTTGTTTTGGTTTCCTCCCATATCCCAAAAACATCACATGCTATGCTAGGTATATAATGACTATCATGGGAACATTAGAACCTACAATTATGATGAATTTACTGTACAACTTTGGGTATATGTAAAACTAGTTAAGTACCTGTGTACCAGGCTGTTGTCTAGTGGTATCAGATAAATGGAGGGATTGTGACTGTGGTACAAATTATAGATACACTGCTAAATATGGAATTGAAATGAGTTATAGACCCTGATATATTAAAGCTCTCCAAGGCAGGAGAGATACACTTTGATCAGTGAAGCTGGGTAATATAGCAAACCAGGAATGAAAAACACCAGGAATCAAAACATTTGCTAGCAAGTGATTTTAAGAAATCCATTCCAGGTTTTTTGGATCACGCAGCTTCACTGAAGAAAGTGTATTCTCTCCAGCCTTGGAGAGCTTTTGTAAATCAGGGCCATAGAGTGAAAATATATATATTTATATTATGTGAATCTGGCAATGAGGTCCTATATGCCTGTCTTACAGCACAGTCATGTTTTCTTGAACAAACTAAAGCAGTCTAGTTTTTTCAAGAAAACATCTCCAGTCTGCTAAACAAACCTTAAAGCGGAAGTAAGATCAGTCTAACCTTCGGAAAGTTTCTTCCATTGGGTCCCGCGTCATATCTGTCTTCAGACAGGTGCAGAGGGAGGCGCCAGGCGCTGACATCTTCTCTCTTCCGCCTTTCTTCTTCCTACTTCACCTAATCACGCACTGAGCAGGCGCAAGATTGGGTGACGTAGCTTGGGAAAAAACTTCCCAATCTCACTGCGCATGTGTGAGATGCTCGGGCATGCGCAGAAGGAGCAGCCTAATGCCTCCTGGAATGCGTGTCGTAGGTATCCCGGGAGGCTCTGCACTCTGATTCATTCTTGATCGCCTAGTTGATCAAGAATTAAGGGGGTGGTGCTTCATCTTTTTTTTTTTTTTTTATGTTAAAGTGTGTAGCATTTAAAAAAACACAGACAAACAAAATTTTTGCTTTAAAAAAAAGGGTTGTACCCTTTTATGTAAAGTAAAAATTCTGAGTTTAGGTACACTTTAATATTACAGCAATACACCAGGGAATTATCCTATTGGCATGAGCCCTCTTAGCACATACAGTATGTGCTGCAGAAAAACGTGATTGGACCCCCTCTGCTTCCCTTCTCTCTTCCAGTCTAGTTAGTACTGCCAAGGCAGCTGATATTAATACAGAAATAAAAATATTGCATTAGTTTAATTAGATGAATACATGCCTGCATTAACTTGCTTAGTTTTTTTACTTTATGTGTGGTTATTTGTGTGTCTATGCAGTTGTTTGGGTATATTAACATGTTTCATTCTGATCTAATTTTGGTTTTCATTTAATAGGCAACACGTTTAAGCAGGTGGAAAGGTTTCCATTTCTCTGAGCTTGTGATGTAACAGGTGTGCAGTGATCTGCTGGGAATAGCAGCATTATGTAAGGTGTTCTCTGCCTGTTTTGTATATCGCACACTGTATAATTATGTGTGCAGTACATACAACTTAATAGATTCATACGTACCTTGTGTTCTTATACAGCAATTTGCGAATTTGATTATGCAATCAAAGCATCACACCTTTTTGTACTGTTGACAAAGCATCCTATGTGTTGTTCTATGGTCCCATGTATAACAAAATAATAACTTTTTTAATTTTGCCAAACTTTATTATATTATTACAGTTCTGTAAACATGATCTGTATAAGGTATTGCTATGTGATTTGCTGAGCCCGCCCGGCATTGTTTCATGCTGTACTCATCAGGCACCGCGATAAGCATATGTTCAGAGCAGAGAGGTTTGCAAGTCTGTTTTAACACCTTCGTTAATCAAATACAGATTCTCAGTCTGTGTAATTGAGGTGTAAAACTGCAAATTTGTGTTGACACAGGCAGCTTTGAAGTTTTGAGCAACTTTTGCCATGTTGGAAGTCTGCTGCAAGATAAAAAGCATTGCCTGTGTGATGTATATAACTAAAGTTATACATAGTACGATAAAATGCATATATTTTATTTTTTTCATATAACTGAATGTATATAACATTATTTAGTCATGTAGTGGCAACCCTTTCTTCTTGACTATTTATAGTATACTATAAATACTGTGTGTAAATCCTGCTACTATAATCATATATGATGCTATGCTATATTACTATACTATAAATTCAGAGAGGTAGGTCATCCAAGGCACTGGTGATATCTTGCATATCTTACAACCTTCTGAAATGAAAAAGAACACCTTTTAGTGCAAAATAGGTACAGAACATCCACACCTGCCACACTTCTAGCTATGTGGACCTTAAATAATATGCAAAACATTATTGGGCACAATAAACATAACAAACATAACATAAAGTAGCATGTGCTTTTTTTTTACTTTTTTAGCTAATTACTGTTTTTACCTAATGCTCACATATCAAATGCAGAAATTTATGAGATTAGTTTGGTGTGACAGACTTGGTAGGTAAATATAGAATATTTATAGAGGTTTATTCATCAGACCAAAAAAAGGGGACAGCTGGCAAGGATCGAAGGACAAAGGGGAATGTTCTTCTAAAAATGAAGGACAGCTTGGAGCAATGTATCATTGAGCTCTCTCTTATATTTGAGCTCATCCACCTAAAGGACATTTCTGCAAGGTGACTGTTAAAGAAAAATCTCACACACTGTGATAGTTTGTTGATTGTTGGTATTTTAAATTTTAAGGCCTAAGGTAAACCCTAACTAGATGTTGTTTAGTTTTAGTTAACATAAGCAGTAAAAAATTCAGTGTTTGCCGCTCCCAGGTGGCTACGTGCAACCACTAGGCACCTGATAGCATAACAGGTGGTGCAGGTGTTTACAAGGAGGTGCAAACGCTGAGCATGAGCATACCTGTGTGTTTTCACTTTTTTAAAATTATTTTTTAAATGAAACTGCCTGGAAGAAAATGCTTGGAAACACATTAAAAGGCTTACATAGGTGTTGAGAAATTGTTCCATTTAAATATATGGAGGTGGCAATCCGCCCTTCTCCCCTTCATGTAGTGTCTGAAAAAATGTGCGGCAATGATGATACCACCACATGTATAAAATGACAAAAAATGGGACCATTTGTTCCAATTGTAACAATTTTTGCCATTTTAAAGCAATAGAACAGTTTAGGACGGCTTGCAAAGACAATTCATGTGAACTAAGTCTTAGGCTACGTACACACATCAGATAATTCTTGTCCAATTCTTGCTCCAGGGCTGGTATCGGACGAGAATCCCACTTGTGTATAGTGGCCGTACGACGTCCTGGCGAATCCATGGATGTTGAGTGATGAACGACCGCAAAACAAGTAAAGGGGAGAGAGCGCAGCGGGATGCCGATCACTCATTCTCCCCCCTACCCTCTCCATAGAGCAGAACAGTGCTGTATGTACAGTGCTTGTTCATGCATCTTTCAGTCTTTTGTCATTGGTAAGGATCGTGAAAGATCCTTTCCAACGGCAAAAGTCTTGTGTGTGTACATAGGCTTAGTAAGCAATGTGTATAAATAACAATTGTCTTTTTAATTTACTTTATTTTGGTGCTACTGGGATGCTTTACTTTCTTCCTTTTTATATGCATTTACTTATTTAATTTCTCAGGACAGGTTACCTGATAATGACTGTAATACACCATGCCTATATGTTGGCTTGTAGTCTGCAGTGAAAGTTTGTGTGACCAGGAAAAAACTATAGGAAGAGAAGGACTGAGTGTTATATAACAGGGAATGCCTGAACAAAGGCCTTCATGGCACAATTGCCAGGTATTACTTTAATAAAAGCTAATTTAAAAAGAGATTTAGGTAAACGTGTTTACGTATCATTCAAATGAGCTCCAGGAAAATGGAAATTTAAAAAGCACACCATATATATAAACCTGTTATTTAGTCACTATTAGTCATGTATTTTTTGTTTAACTTGCATGGGTACCCAAATCATTCTTTATATTGAATTGCCATAACACGTAATAAGTAGTCTTCAGATTGGGAATTGAAGGGGCAGCACTCAGGAGTGTGCTGTATTGGAACACTTATACAGCTTACAAGAAAGTAGAGCTCAGAATAGCCTCATCCATGTGTGGCTTCAACTTCATTGTCCATTGACAAGCCAGGGTTAGATTGTTAATCAGTTTGCATTGCTAAACAGAAGATTGGTTGACTAGAACATTAGAATAATAATTCAAAAAAAATCTGAAGGCATTTAGTAAAGTCGTGGGATATTAGATAATGAGTTGTAATTGGATAATAATTGTATTGATGCATGCTGAATAAATAGTCTATTTTAGATTTCTTTCTGTTATATATCAGTAGAATTATGTTTGGGTAAGTTAGACATATGCTATAGAACATTAATCTGCATGGCTCTGGTAATATCCTTCAATAACTCTGGTTATTTCAGAAATATTTTGCTCAATACACTTTAGATTTTTTGTAATACATTAATTTACTAAACCAGGTTTACTTGATAAACTGGAATGTCTGCCATTATTCTCAGTGTGTGGTTTATAATAGTAACATGTAAAAGAGATTTGCATACAGAATCTTAAATTTTGTAAAAGCAAATTTATGCACCACAACAAGCAGCAACATGCTACTAATAAAGGACACCTGTAGGGGAGGGGAAAAAACAAACTAAGCCCATGACTACATAGTGGGAAACATGAGTTAATTCAAGACTCTGAGATTCTTTGAACTTTTACAGTTCCCTTAAACTATCAGGCATGATGCACAAATGTATACCCACTATACCTTCCCAATGCTTTGCTCGGTCTCATAGTCAGTCACCAAATAAAGGGTTTGTGAAATCCTGCCTAGCATTGTGCAAGGTTCTGTCCTTCGATATGAAAGCTTATGGTGGATTCTGGTGTCACAAGAACTAGGTAGTTGTGGAAAGATTGGGCACCTTAAGGTACCATGTATGAAGAAGCAGACTTAGTTTGTGGATTTTTCACTTTATTGGACACTTCCCCCATTGGGTATCCAGTCATAACTACAGGTTGTGAATTAATTCTCATTACGCAGATGGCAGAAGAAGAGTGAAAGGATAAGGGCTAGAACTGATATTGTAGCCTGAGCATATAATACCTCCATTGACATGTTTTAGGGCCATACCCCTTCAGAAAACTTTCCCTGGCCCCTAAGAAATATCTCCATCTCATAAACTTACTGGCTTCATTACCATTTCTCACATACCTGAAGTGATTTATTTGTAGATTGGTAATTTCCAAAAGTGGCTGTTGCCTTGATGTTGCCTTACCACCTAGTCAGGTGCAGCTATTGTGCATTATTCCATAGTAAGAATTAAGCTATTTTGTTTCTTTTTTTAATATGTTTTTTTCTTTTTTCTGTCTAGGCAGATAAGCCATGTATTCTATGATTTGTGAAATACTGCATACCATCATACCCAATTGTTCTGCAGGCATCACATCATTTTTCTACAAAGGAGAAGGTCCTTCCAATCATGCCATCCTGCACAGTCTGATTTCAAGGAGATTTATTGCAGTACTGTAGTTGGTATCAGGACCCTGGACATCCTATTTAACATGCTTAATTTACCCTGGAGTGTTTTATCCGTGTGCAGGCATTCAACACTGTATAACGTATAGTGTTCTCATTATGAGTCTTAAAACTACCCCGCGTCATTAAGCATTGTGTTAGTTATGGGTAGGTCCTAGTTGCTAACCATAAAAGTATGTTAAATAGTATTTACAGTTTGTACCAACATTTTAAATGTCTTTATAAACTTTAGGAAAGGTAAACATCAACACTGATAGTCAATGGTAAACCCATTTGAAATAGTTATTTTAGATATAGGTGTATCCTGGTGGACTTTTATATCTTGTATAGACCAACAGCACAATATCTCTACTATTTCTCCTTGCTCAGCTGACAGTTTTGGGTAGTTTCACATACCTATGGGCAAAATTTAACAGTCACCAATAGGCACTTTTAATGAACTTGTTTATTCACTCTCCATTAAAGGTTTCGAATGGAGAGATCTTTAATAGCATGTGCACTTTACAAAGTCAATGTAAGTAAATTAGATGAGCAAAAGAATGCTAAATCATTTGTATGGGAAATGTGGTTGGGTATTCAAAGTTATTTTCTTGCATATGAATATTTAATTTGTAAAAAAGATTACATTTTTAATTAAGTAATCAACCTAATATCATACAGACAGCATACCTCTAGCCTACAGAAATTTTGGTTTCTGTTTCCAATCTGGAGGAGTCCCTACTTTTTTTTTATAGTTGCCAAAAGAACACCCATACAAGACTTCAAGTTTGTTCTAATAGAAATCACTTTTCTAAGGGTTTGCATATGAAAAGTGTGATAACATGAACTTATATTGTGACTCTTGTTACTATTCAGGTTTTCTGTTTCATTATGAATTTTGTACAGGAGAATCGATAGTTGGAAGAAAGCTGAATAGTTTTTTTGGGGGCAGTACATTTTCTGGTTGGTACACTTTAAACACATGAATCTGTTAGTTCCTTGTTTTCACTATTTTGTCTAAAATTTCCTAGTTGAACATCAAAGGGAGTAGAGCATTCAAAGAATGGGTTGTTTCTAGACTTAGATCACTGGTGGATATTACGTTCAAACTGATTGGAGAGTTTAGGTTAGAAATATGGAGTTATTGTGAATTACAGCTAGGTATACTTTAGTTTCTTACCTGCTGAGGTAGGCCACCTGAGCTAGGTTTCTGCCCATAATAAGAAGTTTAAATAAATATGTTTGTAACTACATACTACAATGCATCTGCTATGAAAGACTAAGCTTTCCAGTGGAGGGCTATGCATTTGTAGTTTTACTATGTAAAGCTAGGCTCTGCCGAGCTTTGCTATTTGTAAGGATGTGTTCTTTATAAAATACGCAGTAATAAATCCTGTTGAGAAGACAAATGCATGACATGTTCAATTGGCAGGGCCAACATTTTTCAGAGCACACCCACTCCTAGTAAAGCTGCATATATTTAATCTTTTGGCTCAAAATTTCATAATATGCTAAGTCAGTTTAATTGGTTACGAAAAAAGACTCAAAGTCTTCGAAATGAGTATGTTCTATTCTAGCATGTTGGCCTTCCATTTAACTTCTAGTGCATATATTAATGTGGTAGGGACATCATATTGTGAGCTTCTTTAGGGTTGGATATACTATAATTCCACAAAAAAAAAACATTATTATATAGATGTAATTTTGGACATGTCAAAAAGAATCTAGAAACTAACTGGAAGAACTAGAACCTTTACCATTACAAAGCAACAAACTCAATAGGCTTTACTTTCATGTTTTCTACATTTCATTTTTACTTTAGCATATGAATAAATTATTTGTATAACAAATATTATTTATTATATGACAAAGGACTCCCAGAGCACTGTTGGTTATCAGTGGAGAGGGGTACACAATAATGTGTACATTTTAGCACTACTGGTATTACTTAAGGTAAAGAGTAACTAGAAAAACACTGAAATGCCCTACCTGTTAGCTAAATTATTATTTAATATTTCATATTTACCTGGCTTAAAAATAATGAAGAATAAAATATATGTTCAAAACCATTAAATAATTTGTGATGTGGCCAGGATTCGGGTTTACAGCAAAGCATGACTTGTTCAATATATTGTACATTATATAGGGGTTGCAAATGACAGATACAGACAGTGACACAGGAGGAGAGGACCCTGCCCAGAAGAGCTTACAATCTAGGAGGATGGTTTTCGAGGTGCCAAGAAAAACAGACTTTCTGATAAGATCTCTATCTTCTTCATTACTCAAAAGCTGTATTCCCTATTCCAAGACACCTGCTTGGAGTAAAAAAATGTGTTTTTCCTCTTGTGTCACAGGGAAAACAGCAGATGTTAATATCAAGTATAGTTCTGAGCTTAACTGAAGTTGCTTCATTCAATCTCTTTTGCTTACTTTGCAGTGGGTGCTACTTGGATTGAAGTGTTGGGGCTCTTGTACTATTGTCGGTTTACTCGAAGGAAAACTATTTTATGTTCTCTGTATTGCAGATGAGAAGGGCAGAGATATAAAGTGGGAATGGGGATTCCTGGGAACCTTTTTTCTTAATGTTTTCACCCAATCTTTATCCTAGATGTATACATTTTTTACATTGGAATAATTTGGAAAAGTCTATGACCTGTGAGTTATTTGTAGTTGATCGCAATTCCCTGTGAAAAATGGAAAAATATTTGTTAAAAGTTGGCTGAAAACATTTAGATGCTTTAGTGGTGTCAACAGTACAGTGTTCCTTCCAACGAGAAAATCAAGTAGGGGCCTGGGGGGTTTCCAGTCATCAGTAATACCTCTAAATACCCCTGTAAACACCTAATAACTCCCCATATTTCCATCATTCAGTTTTTCTTGCTCCTCACGACATAACTATTGCTTTATTTTTTATCCTTGTGCATTCATTTTCCTCACTCTTTGTTCCATGATTTGATATACTGCAGAGTCTTCAGTATAAAGTGTCTATAGCTGTTCATATCATTATACAAATGGATATGTTCATTACCAATGTAAGCGTGTATGATGGTGGAGAGCAGTGTGATTAATATCAGTGTGCAGATAGTCAGCATCTCAGTAAAGAGCTTATTCATCATCACTGTGGAGATTCTACCATTGCAAACAGTGTAACTGTTGTCACATTTTACATATTGGCTGTGATGAAGTCATGGTCAAGACTGATTAGAGTTCCTACAAATGGTGTCCATTGGGACTGAGCCCGTGGATAATATGAGGAATTATATTTATACATATTTTCACAGCTCCATCATAATGACAAATAATTGTAAACCTGAAACAATAATCTGAAATAAAGAATTGCTTCTTTCCTTTACTCTCTGGAATAGCATAACAAATGGTGTGCATTGCCTGCACCATTATTGGATCTGATTTATTAAAGCTCTCCAAGGCTGGGGAGAATACACTTTCATCAGTACTTCCCCCACCTTGTAGATTGTAAGCTCTTCGGGCCAGGGTCTTCTCGTCCTGTGTTACTGTCTGTATTAGTCTGACGCTAAATAAATCCTGTTTAATAATTATCAGTGAAGCTGGCTGATCCAGCAAACCTGGAATGGATCTGGTCCAGGACTGAAAACATTTGCTAAGATTACCAGTTTTGTATTGTTTTGTATTCCAAATATTGCTCTAATGTAACCATTTATACAGTAGATGTATAGAAATACGGTGAGGGCCCACAGGTATAAAAATACGTAAAAGGGATATGCAGGAACTGAAACTTTTTTTTTCATTTTGGTTTTGGCTTTCTTTGTTTACAATTGGCTTCATTTAGAATTGGCTTTCTTGAATTGTGTATTATCCAAGATATATACAGGTAGATATGTATTATTCCAAGGTCTGTACAAAAACAGTGAAACATTAAAGCCATTAAAGCGCATCTAAAAAGGTCTTACATTGTATTTTTATTAGCAAGCAGCCATGGGTGTCACCCACCTGTAATGTTGTGGAGAAGCACCTTTTAAACTCTGTTTGGAAGCAGTGGTCTCTCTTCAGTATTCTGACAAGTTCCCTGCTGAATATTGAGTTTTGGTAATGACTCAACAGGGTGTGTACCAGGCTTTTCTCAGAGAGACTACTGCTTCTAAGGGCAGAGAACAGGCTTTTCTTCCCAAGTTGTCACTGCTTTCCAAAGAAAACAACCATTATACTGAAGGTTCTGTTGAGCTTTGATTCCATAATTAGAGACGCCAATTTTCCTATCAGTCTACAAGGGATTTTTCTGCAGAATGTAGGCTGTAGTACTACCGTATGGAGTTTTACTGGTTTCTTACAACCACTGCTTTCCATAGTCCTAATTACTAAATAAAATATAGGGTATGGTGATGCAAGAAGCATTGATTGCATTAATCAGAATGGAATTTGTTTTCCTTTCTGTAGAAAAAACTGGTCATAGTTTTCAATGAGGGTTGGCTTTGTCTTCTAACAGAACCAGACTGGAGGTACAGAGGCTGAACTTGATGTACTTGTTTTATTTTAACCTAGTTATCTCTGCAATTATACTATGTAATTACATAACCCATTTTAATAATAGCATTGCATTCTACTTAGCATTATGTGTATGTAGAAACTGTTGATATGTCTAGAAAGACACAGGGTCTTGCATCAAAAATACCATTTAGAACAATGGACTCCATGAGGCTCCTTGATGTTTAGTTTGTACACTTTTGTTCATTGGGTAGCAACATATACAGCCCATGTTATGTTTTTTGGGATAGATGTAGAAAATAACAACTAGTTGTACTTCAGTTTCTCTACAGTTTATTTGAAGTGTTCAGGCAAGGTGAAGTTTGCTTCTTTTTTGTCTTCTCACTTTACATTCTGTACAAAAATAGAAAGTTTTAGCACTAAATCAAGCCTGATATATGTGCACAAATATATGTTCTAGATCTTTTGGCACCTTGTTTGACCCATTTTAATTACCCAAAAGCCTTTAGATAATGAGCAACTATAATTTTAGATGGGAGCCCTAAGGGGTAGCGGGCTTGCATCTCTGCCTGGAATATTTAGTATGGGTTCATCTTGTTCATCTATTAAAATGGAAGGTAATTAACTCTGCTCTCTCCTCTCATTCTGCAGCTCAAATCGAAATAATTCCGTGCAAAATCTGTGGAGACAAATCATCAGGGATCCATTACGGGGTCATCACCTGCGAGGGTTGCAAGGTACAGTATATGATGAAATGGGATCACATTTTTCTTATTACTAGGCATGGCAAACTTGCATAGCATTTTGGAAGTTTAGAATATGAAACCTGAGAATAGCACGTAGGTGTCTGCATCTTCATTACTAACTTATTGCAAGCTTTCATAATGAAATACACTGTTCATATATTAGTTTAGCCCTGGCATACTTAAAGGATCCTCTGTATTTATTACAAAGTATGGTGGCTGCCCAAGTTTCTTCAAGTTTTGTGTTTATGTATGCAGTCTTGTATTAAAAGGGAAGAAAATCTGTGCCAGGGTTTTGTTTCACACAGTGTCCAATAGTGCGAAGAGTGTCGGTGACATCTAGTTTCATCGCCATAGGAAAGCACTGTGACAGGATCGCCAGAGGACTATAATAGTTTCATAGTAGGACAGGTTTTTCAGGTGCAGGTTTTGGATTTTTTGTTCATGCCCTTCATATTTTTTTTTTTTGTTTGTTACTTTTTTTTTTTAACCAAGTACATGTTACAACAACTGCTTTACTCTGCAGCAGTAATACTGCTCTATCCCATGTATCAGTTCTCATTACAGGGGTTCCTGTTGTCATATATGTAGACTAATTATATCTGTTGTAAGGAGACTGTAGAAAAGCTTCAACTTCATAGAGTTTAAGAGTGTTAAGATCTCTTAGCCATTTTCTACATACGTAACAAAGCTTTGGCCAGGTTGGACCTATTCAGTTTGGCATTCAGGAGGTTAAGCTATGTTTATATTAACCAATATATGATTTATCAGTGGCATTACATACAAGATTGTCCTTACCAGATTGTCCCTAATATTAAAGTCTAAGGTTTATTTATTTTGGGGTGAAGACAAGCAGCCTACCAGTATGTTCTTGTGCCTGGGTAAAACCCATTCAAACACAGTTACCCACGGAGCCACCAAGCTGTCTGATATGTGTGAAGGTTAAAAAAATAAATATGACTTTTATATCCTTTTTGGTTATATTGTTAGATGCATGAGTAACACCTACAGGTATTTATTATTTCTATCAGGGACAACATTACTTCTCTTGACGATAATGTATCTGCTTTTCTTTCGGGATCTCGTACATTCTGGTACCTGTCCACATTTACAAATGTGTGATACAGCCCTTGCTGCAGCCTCTCACCTGGTGGCCTGCAAGTGTCTGACCACTGGTCTAAGGAAATCCTCCTGCCAGAAGCAGACTCATGACATTTTCTCAGCCTAGCCTAGGTCACTTGATCATAGCTCAGATACTAGCTTTACATACAAAATGTGCTTGATTTTAGCTTCTCATAATATTGTAACAGTACATTATATATTTTATGTCAAAATTACATCATGACGATGTTACTGAAAGATTATTCCTAAAAAAGGCAAGAAATAACTAGATTTGTAGAGTCAAGGCTTTCTGTCTCCCTGACGGTTAGTGGGGGGATATTTAGGAAGTAGCACGAGAGGTATAGAAAGTAAAGTAGTATCCATAGAATGATACAGCAGAAGCAGAGAGGTACAATACAGCTTACTCTCCAGCAAGGAGAACCAAGAACCAATTTGTGACTTCACTAAATAACATTTTATTCTTGTGAGACTATCAAGCAGAAGCACAGTGGCTTCCACATAGCAGAAAACAGCTTTGGAGTTGTATGTGCAGAAATGTCAGCAGTCAAATGACAAAAGGTATATCCATCATAGAATTGCTTTGGTAAAATAAAAATATTAATTTTTTTTTGTCAATCTTTATTTTTAGAGTTCAGGTCTGCTTTTGATTTGTTATTTAAACTTCCAACCTGAAAATTTTAGAGCTCAGTTGTGACTCCGTAGGTGATCTACTATTTTGTATATTAGTTTTGTGTTTGTTTCTTGCTAAATCTTGGTTTGGGATACTTTGTGCCCAGCATTGACCTTTCTAAACTTGCTTCTTGTTTGTGATTTAGGTTTGCTGGAGCCTTAGTGTGATGTTTTTGGTTCTGATTAGATCATTTGTCTTTCATTCCACTAAGATTTATTAAAGTCTAGCATAAGATTTGAGTGTAGTTGCGGATATATCTAGTCTTTGCCATTGTTGACCTCCCGCTAGTTATCTGGCTGTGCCACTGACCCTGTGGCATCAGTTTTAGGCACATATATATACTTTTTTTGGTTTCACAAATGATAACATTACAATTAAAAATGGTCTAAAGGCAGTAAAATGGCTGCAAAATCTAAAGATGATAAGAAAAAAGAAATGTAATGCCTAGGCAAATTATTTACACTTACCATGTTACCTGTGCCCCACATATATAAGATCGTAAAGAAGAACAAGTTTTGTCACTAACCAGTGCCTACATATTGAATTTGAAACATTTTGAATGTGTGCAAATCGTACACAAAATGAAAAAAACATCCTTAAGCAAAAATTTGTTCTGTTTTTGTAAAGTAAAGGGGGACCTCTGTTAGTTAAGCAGTAACATTACAAAAATGACCTGTTTATACATATATTAAATTTAGTGTAGTCAGTATTAAACAAACTAATTGCAATAGCAAAAGTGTATTTTAGGTGAAGCAGAGAATAAATAACACATGATGAATGAAATCTAAGATGGGATTGTAGTAGGAGTACCTGAGAAAATCACGTTGGTGGTATTGTAGAAGGCAATATCTAGGAGCATCACATTTATTTTGACAATGTATGTGACCTAAATTTGGTAAATTGGCACTAATACGAAAATAAAATTGTTTAATGAATTGATTGCAATCTCCTTTTGCTGGCCTTTCATTTCATGTGTTTATCATATCTAAAATTAGTATTTTTGGTTTAGTTTTTGTGGAAAATTGCAAGTTTCCCTACTTCATTTAAATTCAGCAAGGGTTCTGTTCAGATATTGATTGAATTCCTGGCTTTGCCCAGCCTCCATGGTCATTGAACAGGGGCCACACCTTCCTTGATCATTTATTTTTATTAATGAGAATGCCAAAGGTGGATTAACAACTTCTGTAGCACCAAGGTGGAGACAACATAACTTAATCTGAGATTAGTCTAAAATATTTGCCCCAGACATTAGGTTGTTAAAAAGCCTGACAATTTTTCAGTCTACAACATCTTAAAGAAAATCTGGTATAGGACAGAATGATTGTATTATTCCATGATAACTGGATTCTCCTCTCTAGAATCTGCGTTACTTCATATAACCTAATTCTTGGCTTTGTTGGTACTAATCTATTCTTGATGAACACAAATGTGTCACTGGCTGTTGTTTTTTCCTGCTAGCATTAGGGTGTTTTTCATGTTAATTATTTCCTTATTCTTTGATTGAAAGCAGCCGTTTTTTTAGCTGAGAAAGTGGTTTTAGTTTTTTTTTTAATTTCCAAAGTATTCCTTTGTTGTAGTAGACCTTCATCCATGGTGTGAAGCAAAACAGGCTGAACATTTGGTGGTTAAACCAAATCTATACTTTATATGTTTGTACACCTGAAATACAGTTTTGCTATTTGTTGATTTTATAAGCACATATTACGTGTTTTATGCAAGGTTTATCAATGTCATTTGCTCCTTTGCGCCATGCCTGATACATAGAATATGTAGAAGAATTATGTGAATCATACAAGATCCATATCCAATCATACAGATATTCTGTTGAGTATAGTATTGTACTCTTTCTAGAGGTCAATATTTTCATAGGGTCATTTAGATCTGTTTCCTTCTATGCTTATTACAGTAATGACCAATATCAAGCTCAGTGGGGGATATTTCTTCATTCATTTTGCTTGTCAAGTAAATGCTAAATTGGAGCAATGAGACATTGTGTGTCAGGTTTACTGCAAAATTGCACTTTGGTTCCTTAATTCTTCCCTCAGTCCTCTAAAGTAGCATTGTAAGAGAGTAAAACCTGCCCCTGACCTCTTCTTCAAAATTTAGAAAATCTGTTGTGGTTGGTTTTCTAGTAATACAGACACAGGCTTCTAACACACCTCAAAACTGTGGCAAACACTCTAATAAATGGTAGGCAGCCTGGTTTGTGTTTAATTGTGTCATTAATTTGCTTGATAAATGTCTCACGGAGTCATTTGCACGTTATTAATTGCTGATGTCCCTCATTGCAGAGCCTACAATGGCTCATATTTTCAGTAGCAGGTAGCTTGATGAATCTGTGTGACTGCAGGCAGGCATATGTCCTATTAGGATTTGGCTTGTATAAAGTAGATTTATATACATAGGAATATTAAACAATCACAGTTTTAGGAAGTATCATTGCTGACTTTTTAATTTCAGCTTTCAGGGAAGCCTATCAATGAGAAGTTTACATTTTGGTCTTCATTCCTTTGACAACATACTTGGTCCCTATTTATCATATTGTTTGTTGTTTGAGCTATACAAATATAAATGGTTACCGATATAACCCAAAGAATGGTAATGCCCTGCCAAAAGAGCCTGGGAGATAGTTGTATGAGTTGAATTTTCTACTGATAGCAACTAAAAGCATCAGTGTACTTGACGTATACGGAATTTAGGTATTGATGGTGGATATGGAAGAGTACTTCTAGGATGAAAGAAGACTTAAAAAGAAACATGGATGGGAAGTATTCTTTGTAAACTTTTTACTTTCACTGGCTTTGCCTATTAATATTATTATATTGCACTTTCTGAGAAAAAAAAAATACACATAGCGGATTTGCAAAAAGTAAAGTTAAAACATTAAACCTATTAGAATGGCCCGAAGAGAAGGTGTTTTCGGAGCATTGTATCTGCCCACTCTTCTCGTCCTACCATCAAAGGAGTGAATGCAGCTTTGTCGGATGGAAGGCACCTTCATACTGATAGAAACAGAGCAGGCCTCTGCCAGTCAAATGGAAACATGGGAGATGTGTAGGAAGATGTGTCAGCAGTACTGCGTTTAGATATTACTGACTCTGCAACCTAATACAGCAGAAAAGGAAAGTGTGACATAGACCTTGAGAACTATTTCTTACAGAGTTAACGGAGTTCTCTTACTGGTCAGGTCAATGTAATGAGAGATTGTTACTCAAAATAGTTCACTAAACATTTCATAATAAAATGTGTTAGGAAAAAGGAAACTTTATACGTGACAGCTCTCTTCTTTTTATGACTGGCTTCAAGCAAATAGAAAAGCAGGCTTCCGGTTTTGTAAAGGTCAGCAAGGAATATGATGGAAGTCTTTGAATGGGATGGGATTGGTGTTCCTCAGATTGAGGTCCATGTTCTCTTATGGGCACTTCTCATATCCTTCTGCTAGTGAACAGCGTGTGATAAAATCCTGCATGCAAATAATTATTTAAAATGTTTAGACTGTTGTTTAGAAGATGTAAAAACGCATCAAAAGGCAGGGCTATAATGTTCAAAGGGACCTTAATATGTCTGATCCCCTATAGGGAGTTATCTGGTATAAATCATTAGCATTAGATGTAGAACTTTAGGTGTATGGTTTTCAAAATGTGAAAATGTTGATGTTGCAGGTAAAGTATACTTGACATGCAACATTAACATTTTCACATTTTGAAAACTATATTCCAGTTCATAGCACCCTACTTTTTGAATGTTGTTCAGTTCTTACAAGCCAGTGGCACTGGCTTTAATTTCCTTAAAATTGCTTCTCTCCCATTTCCTATTCTGTAATCAAGGAAGATCACCAAATATGCAGGTATTTTAAGCAAAAAAGCATCATTATTATGTTGCCCTCATTCAAAAAACAGCTATCATGATAACTTTTATGATTTATTGTCTGCTTATGAATGAATTAGTGATCTTACAATTTACTGACATTTTTCCAGAGTGTCTTTCAGACCTTATTGCCACTTTATAAGAGCCTCTGTAGATCACCTCTTTGATAGTTTTTATGTCAGGATATAGACTTCAATTATAAATATCCCCTTTATTTTCTATTTTTCAAACACTCTTAATAATCTCTTTTCCAACCTGTTTACATATGTAGCATATATGGTCACAATTAATGTGAATGGACTGAATATGCCTTTCTAGATATGGAAATCGGTTACTCCATTTGGTGTATTTATATGAATGCAGCAAGATATTTAAATCACTGACCAGCACCTTAAGAAATCTGATCACCCGCACAAAGTGGCAATCACCATTTCTTTTTAATTGTGCCATGTACTTTATGCTGCATAAATAATAATCCCCTTTATGAAAGTTGAAAATGCTGTTTTAGATTTAGGCTGTATTCTGATTCATGTTTAGTTTTACCTTCTGTGTATGTTTTTTCCCCAAATTATCTAATCAATGAAGTGCATTTTGTTTTCATCAAGCCCTTAAGCTAGGTACACACTTGCAATAATTATTGTTAGAAAACGAACAACTAACGATTATGCATGATTATTGTGCATGATCGTATTGTGCACAATTCTGTACATGCTGTAACAATACGATCGTTCAAATATAATCCACCAGTAATGTACACATGCTTGATATGATCGTTTGAACGATGCAGGAAGTGACATGTAAAGGAGAAAGTGTATTGCTGAACCATCCACGATCACTGAATGACTGTACACACAATATAGTGAATGATCGTCACTCAGATCCGTCGGGATGGTCATTCATTTCCAGCGACAATCCTCGGTCAGTCATTGTGCACTTTTTTTGTTAACAATTATCAGACGATCGGTCCTTAGTCGTTCATTTCCAACGATAATTATTGCAAGTGTGTACGCAGCTTTAAAATCAGTTTAAAAATGATTAGGTCCTGGACACAGGTTTCACATGTTGCTCATGATAAGCATTGAGCATTTAGAAGGCTTTCCCTCCTTATGTTTGGCACAGTTCTTGCAGCTCCCAGTATGTTTGACAACAGATGTAAAGCCTTCGTGGGAAAAGTTTCTGTTTTGTTCATAGTCTGGCTAGCCACACTCAGCAGGAAGAGTTGTTTTCATTGACTGAATGAATTGCTTATCCTCGGATCATCATCCATTATTGACATGTGCTTATTCACGTGACACACGGGCAGACAACAATGATCTATATGTTTGGAAGTTTGTATTCTGAACTTTGTCTGTGCATGTATCCGCTGAGAACAAGCCCAGTCCTCGTGGTCATGAAAAGTGAAGAAACCCCTCAGAAAAAGGCCTTCATTTTAATTGTTGGCCCTATTTGAGAGATTAATGAGCCAGAGGATCTTGCCACAGCCAGCCATAAATCACAGAGCTTTCAGAGAGTCTCCTTGTCACCCACCGGAGCGGAGTCTTCTCAGCATGGCCGCCGGTACAGGGAGGCTGGCAGCTGGCAGCTGCTTCCTTGTAATTAAACAGCCAATGAGCAGCTAATTAAGACATATGTGTATACAGGAGTGAAAATGGCTATGGTAATGAATTGAAGAAATCTATTCATTAGGCAGGAATTGTCCGTAGACTAGAGGCTGGCCAAATTTATCCAGACCTTGTGTCCTCAGGTTGGTTTCGTGGGACTAAACATACACAGAGGGAAGAGGAAGAATTCCTGCAGAAACTCATTTAGAAATCCATGATCACCATCTATATAGGTGAAATGTGTAACTGTACACAGATACTGGTCACTTGTTGTACACAGGCTTATGATCAGCAAAAGAGAAAATGCAAGGATTTATATATTATGTGATGATCTTAATGCTCAAACTGCATTATTATTATTCTTGTGTGTATGAATCTATTTAACACAAGCCAAATCCTATCCAAACACTTCCCTTGATCATGAGGTCTAAAAAATGCAGTGCTAATTTTTAAACTTATTGCATTTATCCTGTTTAACTCTTTAGCCAAGCTTGTTGTTGACCGGTACTTAATTGGGAAAATAATGCAAAATTGATCTTATTTTGGTATTAAAGCTTTAACAAAAATACTGTGTTGGAGTTCCAAGGTCTAGAAAGATTTTCTGAAGGAGCTTATCAATAGAAGCCTCGCTGTCTTTCAGTACAGGTTTTCTTTTACATCAAAATAAAGTATCACAAATATATTTTAGAGTAGAGGTCAGGTTATAAAGATTTCTCTGATATGTGCCACATCCCAACAAGATATCTTAAACTTACAGGTATCACAAGCAAATCACAAGACTTTTTAGGCACAGAATTTTAAAGTTTAAAACACAGGTAAAAGGTTCACAACAGTGAGTACACAATGATATAAAAACAAATATATTTTCCACATCATGGCAAGGTCTCACTTGAGTCAGATGGAATCTTTGATTTTTCTACGCGTTTCGCAGGCTTAAACCCACTTCATCAGGAAATTATTGAGACCTAACAACATATAAGGATCAACAATATCTGGTTTACAATTATTTCATTACATTAATAGGTGCTTTCAAACAGATCAAACTGAATATTTTCCAAGAATTGGTATGTAAAATATCTGTTGTGAACCTTTTACCTGTGTTTTAAACTTTCTAAATTAAAAGTTATATTTTTTATTTATTTTAAATTCTGTGCCTAAAAAGTCCCGTGATTTGTTTGTGATAACTGTAAGATCAAAATAAAATATATTGATCCCCATTGGATGAGAATAGATTTTTCCCCTAGTGCACGTGATAGTCCTGCCCCTAATTTAAAATGTTTGTGACATAAAAAAAGTGTCGCACTAAATTCTGAGAATTCCCTGTAGGACTATAGGCTTCAATTTTAATCAGTAGTTCAATTCAATAGATAATAAATTTTGATGGGTAAGACCCACTTTAAGACATTAGGTGTCATGGTTAAAGCAGTCTGCAGGATGAGCTTTATTCATCTTATCATTTGATGTTTGTGATGCAAGGGGAGTAAAGGAAATTGTTATATGTAACTAGAGCAGGCCTTTTATATTGTATGTTATTGTAATAACAATAATATGTCTGTGTGGTATGTTTAAAATTATAGCATTCCACTTTTTTTTTACAGGGTTTCTTCAGACGCAGCCAGCAGAGTAACGCTACATATTCCTGTCCTCGACAAAAGAATTGCTTGATTGACAGGACGAGTAGGAACCGCTGTCAACACTGCCGCCTGCAGAAATGCCTCGCTGTGGGCATGTCACGTGATGGTAAGAAACACTTTTACCCATTTATGTTTTCTTCCACAACCATACACTTCTACAAATCTTATAAAGTTGAATGGGGAAACTGAAGTTCCTCTTTGATTGCAGATAAACAGTCTAGGAAATGAAGGGAGGTTGATACAACCCTTACACAGCCTCCTATCAAACTATGGTCAGATCACCATCTGTTGTCTAAAGCGGGGATCCCCAACCCCTGATCCGTGGCCCACTAGTGGCTGTCTGACAGATGAGCTGCGAGAGCACAGAGACCGGGGGGTGGTCCGTGGCTCAGACCAGTGCATTCCCCAGCGGGGTCAGGAGAAGGACCCCACTTGGGGGGGCACGCCGGCCAGAGCCGTGGACTATGTCCCCCGTATGGATCGTAGGCTTAGGGCAGTGGGCGGGTTGTGTCTCTGGAGGTTCAAAACTGCAAAGGGAAAGTGGGCAGGTTCTGGGATTATGATGTCACTCAGGGGGAAGTTTCTTCCCCTTTGAGTGACACAGGATTCTGGACCGTGCATGCATAAATCTACAGAGGTCCGCAAGCTCCAAAAGGTTGGGGACCACTGCTCTAAAAGGCTTAGAAAGCTGTACTGAGAAGTATGGAATCACCCATTTGTGACTTCTATTTCTTAAAATATTGGTTCCCTGTCTGTCCTGCTGATCGAGTAGATTAGGTACTTTCTGAGTCACTAAGGTGAAACAAATATGCAGATGAGTAGTTCTGACATCAGTTTGTCTTTTTTAGGTCAGTGACGTAGAGTCATGAGACCAGAGGCCGCCAAACAATCAAGCTCTAGAGTGAACTTTTCTATTATTTTATTATATGGGTTTTCTTGTCTTAAAAAAACATAATTAAAAAAAACATAAATAATTTTGCCATTGTAATCATTATGGGGCCTCACTTCAATACTATCTTCAAGGGTAAAGTCTGATCCTTTTGATTTATAGTCATTCTTATGAAAACCCTGGGGGTGTCACTTTGTATTATTTAACCAAATGCAGGCATGGACAGGTTCCTGGGAAGGTTAGGAGTGTGAGCCAAAATATAGCTAGTAGTTTTAGTGAGTAGTTATTATGTATGTTGCATATGCACACTCATGGTTATAATACATATTACAAAATATAGCAGCATAACCAGAATTGTTTGTATATATTTAAAGTGCATGAAATACTGTAAACAATACACACATTTCATAGTCCGGTATTGCATTATTCCTTTTTAAGCTATAACTGCAATGCCAGGTAACACTCTACTGGCATCACATACCTGTACCATGCACAATATACTCAACTGCTGCAACTTTAGAATGACATTCCAAGTAAAGCCTTATTTACTTTTGAGGGACCTTTGAGTATAGACTCATGGTAATTGCCATTTTTTTCTTGTTTTGTGGAGACTAGGCTCCAGGGCTGCCTTCTTAATCCTGGTGTTGTTACTTAGCAAATCATTGCCCTGCTACAGGTGTGCAGAATGGTACTATAGACTTTTCCAAATGCACTGGTGGCACACTCCTGCACAGGTAGTGACTTGGCAGATAGTGAGTAAGAATCAAGGACAACAACCTTGTGACCAGCACCTTAAGACAGGTCATTATTATTTTTTCATTACAGGTTTCTACAGTAACTTGTGTACATCAATACATAGCTCAAATAGGCTTGATATTTTTCCCCAACTTTTTTCAGGTTATTTTGTTCTTTTATTTGGTTATGATGGGCCACTTGCTCTTAAAGTATCTTTTGTGAATTATTGTTGGCCACCAGCAGATGGCACGGTGTTTTCACGTAAAGCGTGTAACAAACTAATTATGTCTTTGACACTAGTTTGTTATGCAGGTTACATGAAGACACAGAGCCATCTAGTGGTGTGACCTGAGAATTCTTTATCCAATTACATTTTTAGGTCAGTATTCTCAAGTAAAAAAAATACACTTTAAAATTTTTCTTTTCCCTAAGCATTAGTAAAAAAAAAAAAAAAAAAAAAAAAACCCTTCCTTTAAATATATATTTCGGAGCTGGTTTGCACTGGTAATGTTTCATTATCCTTGTAGCATATTATTAGTTGTTGAACCATAAAATAATATATTTCTTAAGAAAATGTTAAAGATCTTGTGAATTTCTGAAATACTTTTCTTTATTACATTTGCCTTTATTGCTTTTTCATTTCTCCCCAGCTGTAAAGTTTGGCCGCATGTCCAAAAAGCAGAGAGACAGTTTATATGCGGAAGTACAGAAACATCGCATGCAACAGCAGCGAGATCACCAGCAGCAACCAGGAGAGGCAGAGCCACTAACTCCTGCAGGATATGGTCTGACTCCCAATGGGCTCACAGAACTGAGAGATGACCTGGGAGGATACATGGAAGGGCACACGCCTGATGAAGGCAAGACAGAGTCAGCAGTGAGCAGCTTCTACCTAGATATCCAGCCATCCCCAGACCAGTCTGGCTTGGATGTCAATGGAATCAAACCCGAACCAGACTATACACCTGCCTCCTCCTTCTTTCCATACTGCTCATTTACCAATGGAGAGGCCTCCCCAACCATATCTATGGCAGAACTTGGTAAGTTGCACTGCAAATAGTTTGTATTGGCTTGATGCCTGTATCTGAAATGTCACCATTCTATTCCCCTTTTATAGTCTTGTTCTTGGCCTTGTGCCTTGCAGTGGAAATCTTATTCAAGGCAACAATCTGCTGAAGAAAATGCTATTAGTTTTTGTAATTGGTTAGATTGGAATTGTCAAGAACCTGGACATTTGGCAGGTCACATTTATACAGATATAACTGAACACCGAACAAGTGTAATGTGGAAATAAATGTAGAAAAGCTGAGGTTTCTGTACCACCCTTCTGGATAGATTGACAGAATTTTTGGAAACTATCTGGCTTATCTGACTGTAATATATTTATGAATTTATTTGTGGGATTCATGATTGATGACTTTGTAGTATTGTAGTATTTTTGTCTACATTATGCACTTGGAATAATCGTTGTGTGTGTTGGAAATATTTTTACTTGACACGAGATCTCCTAAATGACTAGTTTAAAGGAAAGAATTCAGCTGAAAAGGAGGTGAAAAAAGATGCCTGTTATACTATTGTTAAGCTTTTTAATGCTCATTTTTTATTCTTGATTCTTCAATTTAGCTTTGCTTTACATACTCGGGCCTTTATTGGCCACTGAATCAATCTTTCCGTGCAGTGGCATGGCAGGCTTTAATAATAAAGTCTGGTGAAGTTAAGCCCTACTAAAGGGCACAGAATGGGCTTTCCTGGCTAATGACCAGCATCTTGTGATGTCTTCTCTTAGGGTCATCTCACCCTCATGAGTCTTCCATGGTCAACACCTCACCATTGGTAAATAACTGAAATAACACTTTACTTAATGGATGCCACATCTTTACTGGCTGCACAATTTTAATGACTAGAGGTGAATCAGCCTTATGGTGGTCCTAATGACCACCTAACTCACCAGTGATAGAATCTGTAATGTAGTAATACAATTTTTAGGCAAGTGTTTTTCTTTTAAAAGTGTAAAGGAGTACAGGTTCAATTTATCATTGGAAAATTACTTGCTAAGTTCTATGATACTGTGGTGCAGGTTTTATTGATTGACACTTAACCCATTCATTTACAGAAAGCAGTGATTGGAGTTTGACATTTTGATTACTATTATTTCCCATCTACAGAACATCTTGCTCAGAACATTTCCAAATCCCATATGGAAACCTGCCAGTATTTACGTGAAGAGCTCCAGCAGATAACATGGCAAACCTTTCTCCAGGAAGAGATTGAAAGCTATCAGAGCAAGGTAAAATATGACCCAAAAACCACTACATTGATGCAGATGTTACTCCCAGACATACAGCAGGTGTCTCTTGATTTAATTGTTTCCAGAATCAGGAGAGTTTTGAATAATTCATAATAAACCTTTTTCTGTTTTGTTTTCAATATTTGTGATTTTTATTCTTCTGATTGTAACAAAATATCAGTAACAGAAATATTGTTTAGCATTATTAAGCAAACAAGCTTGTTTAAAAGCTTAAAAAATGTTTTGTTTTCCTATACAGTACTGCATGCAAAACTGCTGCATTCGTATTGCTTACTGTATTACTATTTTTATTACCATTTTGTTATAAAGGAAACACCAAAATAAAATAGAGTGCACAAGGAACCTGGGGAATAGGGCAGATAAAGAAAGCAGTGAATAAAAGCATTAATTATAGCAAAGCATAACTCCCCTTGAGTACACAGGCAGTGTCAGATTGAGGTATTGGCTTCCAAGCAGTGTGCTGGTTTAGAATACCCTTTGTGGAAAAGAGAAGTTTTCTGCTGCCTTTTGTCCCTGCAAATCAAGTATTCCTTTATGTGCCTATGTGGGTAACCTTCCAACTGTGGCAGTAAATATATGTGTACATATCTCACATGTATGTACACTCAGTTTAATTTTTAATTGGATATACATTTAAAAAATACCAGCTTAATGTAAATCATCTCGATGCTCTCTGTTAATATTATTGCAATGTTGTTGTTATTTCTAATTATGCATGGTGTCCATACTTTAACATTGTATGCACAGGGTCAGTTGTGTGCAGTGCTACTCAATTACTGTGCTTTACTTGGAGTATGAACCATGTATGTTAGCATATAAAGGGGTGATGAAGGAAAAATGAATGCGAACAGAATTTTATTATTTTGGATAAATGCAGTGGACGGGGTAGGCATGGTTTCTACATCTTATTGTAGAGTATCCACTCAATGATTGCAAATAAAGGTGGGAAATGTTATCATTGTTAACCCATGGGGAAGCTCCAGCATTTGAATTTGGAGTAGGATAAATCAGCACTCCTGTTGGCTTTCTATAGCGAGCCATGGGATCTGTCCTTACTTTTTATTCTAGAGACACAACAGGCGGGAGTAAAATCCTACAAAGGGGATTTCTTCTCCAAAGCCGGGCAGGTGTCCGTTTGGTGACAGAAGGGTCACACACACCACTTCTGTCACTCTATCTGGAGAACAAAAAGTTTTACATTTATTATTTTTAAAAGCTTTTTATTTTCTATATACTGTAGTTCTCTTTCAAGAAATATATGGCATCCAGTGACTTACTGCTCAAGCTGTGCTTCCTAATCATAATTTTAAGTTTATAATTGTAGATCTTTAATTTTAGCTCAGAAAAGATATTTAGGTCAATATATATATTTAGCTCAATATATTGCTTCATAGGTAATCTGTAATAAAGTATTATGGTTGCTTGATTGGAATGTGCAGAGTTCTATGCAGTTGTCAGACCAAAGTTTAACTGAGCGCTGCTGCCCCTTTTGGAGTAAATAGGGTATTACATTCTTCTATGATACCAAAATTCCCTTACTGCTTCAAGGGGAAGACATTTGATTTGCCAATTCCCTTTTTTATTTTTCCCTTTACAGCAACGAGAAGTGATGTGGCAGCTTTGTGCAGTCAAAATAACAGAGGCCATTCAGTATGTGGTGGAATTTGCCAAACGCATCGATGGGTTCATGGAGCTGTGTCAGAATGATCAGATTGTGTTGCTAAAAGCAGGTGAATACAAAAATAAAGTTTAACATTGAAGTACAATGTTAGAGTGAATAGAATGTTAACATGTTAAATTTATACTGTGAAGTAATCATTTACAGCTTTAAATTTGCAAGCCAACAACTAGACAAATGAAATACATACATAGGTAGCTGCCAAAAGTTTTGTGTTTTTGAGAGTTCCACAGCCCTATCACAGCATAGCCCTGCCTGACGTAAGAGAAGATCTGATTTGTCTCTGCTTCTATTAAGTATCACTTACAGATTTCTTCCTCTCACATTCACTGAGATTGGACAGTGTAATAGGAAGCAATGGACTGATAAGCTCTTCTCTCCTATTTCCCCAACTGTTTGCATGTTAGCAGCAGAGCTGAGTTCAGTTGTTGGACAGTACAAGATAAGAAGTTGGTATTAAGTCATATTCAGGTGCTATACTAGTTTCACCCAAGAACAAAGTGTTTATTTTGTCTTTTCTATTTTTTTGTGGTTCAGGATTATTTATAAAACAGTGCAGAGGTCCTATAATTGCAGTATCTAGAGCATACAGTCAGAATCTATTTTGTACTGGTCAGGTTTTGATACAGTTAAATTTAAAGTGTTGCAATGGGTTAATGTATCTGGGGTCCTTTCACATCCGTGGTGTGAAACTGTACAGTTTACCGCTCCTGAGTGCATGGTAAAACTGCTGTGTGGATAACTAGATTTAACTGTGGCTGTGGACACGGTATGCATTTTCAGCATCCTCAATCAATAACCCTACAGCCAAAAGAGACTTGTTGCTTTTGGGAACCATGTTGCAGTCAATTGCAGCTGCTTGCAAAAATGATTCCCAACCACTCCTATTCACTTGTATTGGAGTAGATGGGGTTGCGGTTGAGCCAGCGGCATAATGCTGCTGCCCACCACTTATCTGAAAGGGTCCATGGTGTTTAGATTTTTGCACTGTCTTTTGAAACAAGACTAAATGCCTAACAAGCTTTTTTAGAAGGTACCACAAAGTGCAAAATGCAGTAACCCATTGCTACCAATCAGAAATGCTGTCTGTATTGTTTGTATTCAGTGGAGCTTTCTGTTTTACTTCTGTTGTAGTCAGAACAATAGTAAGAATGTATTTGCTTTTGTTTAGCATAAAATGAATTTTTCTATTAAAATGAATTCAAAGGGAATAGAAAATTCAAAATCAGATGCCATCCATTACCTCCATAACTAACAAACCGTAATTCTGAAAAAGGCTGCAGTGTGTAGATAATATAACATACATTATAACATGCACCATTTTTCTGCCCGTGCAGGTTCCTTAGAAGTTGTCTTCATCAGAATGTGTCGTGCCTTTGATTCACAAAACAACACCGTATATTTTGATGGAAAATATGCAGGCGTAGAAGTCTTCAAATCTCTTGGTAAGCATCTTGTATTATACAACATGTGTTTGGTGTCATGTTTGAATAACATTAGTGGCTTGGGGTAGAAGGGGGTCCCATCATGGAGACTTTTACAGAAAAATAACATTTTAACTTTCCTAAATGGAAAGGATGCAGTCAGACCTTAGAATTGCTCTAGTCATAGATCCACCAGTAAAAAGCATCTGCTTGGCTGAACTTTAGTTATTGACTAAAGAAAACCCTGTATGCCTAAAACAGTCACAACAACCAAAGTTTCTGTTCAGCTAAACCCTTATAGGACAGCTGATTTCTTTATTGTTAACTGCATAACTTTTATCAAAATCAGTGGTCCCAAATAGTGTACTGACTGTTGTCTGTTCGCTACCAAGGCTTGCTGTATGTTTGAATCAGTCAGCCAGGGGGCCTATCAACATTTTGCAGTCATTTTTACAATGTAAGAGGTTAATAAAGAAATCACAGACAAGCTTCCTAGATCTCCTATTTTTGATCTCATGTGGTGTAACTCCAGCCAGTTAATTTTATGTATTTTTATAGTATGGGGGGTGTGGGGGAGTTCGGAGTCACAGCCTCTGTTATGTTTTTACTGCTTTGCCTCCATTGGAGAACTTTCCATTGATATCATGATCTTTTGACAAACCTCAGCAAGGAAGCAGGCAACAGAGGGAAGCTATTCCTTTTTTAACTAAATAAAATGATTTCAATCTTTCCCAATGTTTTTGTGTTACTCGACAGCAAGCTTCAGTTTGTGAAGCTTGGAGAACAACCAATATTGAATTGAGTTCAGTTTACTTGAAAGGTAATATTACAGAGCTGTATTCCTTGGTGGGTGGGGAGCTGTTGCCATATGCATACTTGCTGGTTATGGCACACAGAGCCAGCGGTGCTGGAGACAGTTTAACTCCTGTGATTGTCAGTGGCCATCCAATGGCTAAAGAGAATTGCCATCTTCATGGGATTCTGCTATGAAGTCAAAAACAAAAATGTCACTTTCGGGGAATGCGGTGATGTCAGGTCCTGTCATCGCTGCACACAGGTACACAAGTGCCATATTAATAATGGCAAAAGCTCACCACCCACTAAGTTTAGTTCTGCTTTAGCAGTTGCCCTTCATCAGGATTTATGGTAGCATAGAAGTAAATGCTGGACACAATGCTGGTAATAATAAAAAACCAGAGGACTTGTTCGGTGTGTCCGATTTAATACTTTGGGCAGTCATTAAAGGCCTGCGGTATCATTGCTGCCCAACTTCCTACTGAAGGGTATGGCCATGTAGTGTATCTGAAATTACACTGGGAATATGTTATGTTGGGATGTAAATGATAGTTTGCAAAATTAATACTTCAGATGTTTTTTTGGAAAGAGTATGCAAAGAGCGTGAATGTGTTCTTGTTTTTTATTTTAGTTACTTTATAAAATCTTCCAAGCAAATGTTCCTAAAATGCTAAACATTACTTTTGATAAATGAGGATTGCTGTAAATTTTTTTTGTAAAAGTTATTCATTCATCCTCTGTTGAAACTTCTAAACTTACAACAAGTGTGATAGACCCCATGAGAAATGGAAAATCAATATTGATTGACATTTCAAAGATCAATAGCAGAGCCGTTTGAAGCGTTCATTTCTATTGAATAAGACATTTTTGGCCTGGTTATTTGTCATAGAGATCAGCAATTTTTTCATAAATCAGGATTGGGTAAAGGTGTATTATATTCCTTACTATATGCCAAACGATAACTCTTTTTTTTTATACCACTTTTCCAAGATCGGTCATGGCTACAAGAGAAACTGAAAATTGAGAAACTCCAGCAGAAAATCCAGCTCACACTGCAGCATGTTCTTCAAAAGAATCATCGTGATGATGGAATTCTTACCAAGGTAAGGCTATGTCCTTCAGAAGGCTTATTCAGTAGCAAATATTTGGATAACCTCATCCCAATGCAGCTGTAAAATAAATGTTTTGTACAGCACCAAGTGCAAACATGTATTTTCCAAATGCAGACTACCTTGAATGTAGGGTCCAGATGTACCTCCTCCAGGTCAAATGTGCCCAGTTTAGATAAGGCATATTCACCATTTTTGTGACCCACTGCTTTCTGGAACTCAAATAGCTGACAGAACACATTGGGCAGGCCATGCGCTCTGCAGTATACCAATTAAAGGTAGGGAGGTGGTATCATCCTTACTATTCACCAGACAGTGGTCATAAAAAGGCCCCTACAGGCCCTTCAGAACACGAGTCCAGATGTAGTGTTGACCTCTGAAACACCCGTTTAATCAATATCTTTACATGCCCTCCTTGTTTGGGGGCCCCATAATAACAGCTGTGACAATTCTTGCGCTACTGTGCACTGGCACAAGATGCCACTGGCAGCAATAAAAACATTGCTAAAAATTCTAGCAATTTCCCCCTCCTCACTATATTAAAAAAAAAATTATTTCCAATAATATAATCCGTCTCCATGTAGAAGTTTTCTATCACTTACCTTTAGAACACCACAAATGTTACCAAAATATATTTCATGGAAATCGGTAAAGGCTACTATTGTAATGACTACATACCATATGCACCTGTGGTGACTCCGGGACAAAGTTAAAATAAGGTGTAGTGACAGAATCTTAAAAAAATTGTGTTTGAGAGCTGATCAGTTCCTAATTTTAAGCCAAAAAATACTGAGCTTATTTGTGCACGTTGTTAAGTTCAAATCTTGCCAGAATATTGCAAAGGCTGGCTGCATGAACAGGCCAAGATTGTGGAATGCAGTCAAAACTTTTACAGCCAATATGTTTGACAAACCTTTGACCATATAGTGGAGCAGCTTCTGTATTGCTGTAATCTTTTTTCTTTATAGTTTTCATATTTTGCCTGGTGTGCCATATAACTCAGCCTAGACTAGTATGCCAGTATTAACTGGTCAGTATAAAGCCCAATATATGCACAATTTAAAACTGTGCCCATGATATTATTATTATTTCACAGTATTTATAAATCGCCATCATATTACATAGTGCTGTACAAAGTCCCTAGTCATGTCACTAGCTGCCCCTCAAAGGGGGCTCACAATCTAATGCCCCTACCATTGTCATATGTCTTTAATACAGTCCAAGGTCAATTTTGGGGGAAGCCAATTAACCTAACTGCATGTTTTTGGGATGTGGGAGGAAACCAGAGTACCCGAAGGAAACCCACACAAACACAGGGAGAACCTGCAAACACCATGAAGATAGTGTCCTGGGACCCATCCTTGCAAAGGCCAAAGCACTAACCTCTGAGCCACCATGCTGCCATGATAGGAATGCACATCTTACAGCTTGTAATACAGGAATGAAATAATAACCACGGATGGCGCTGTGTAAAAACAGAAGATGATATCACCAGCACTCCAAAGTACAGGATTCTTACTTTATTTTTAAATCACTGTCACATGTTGGAAAGCCAGTGTTTCAGGACCACGCAGGGTCCCTTCCTGAAGACAATTTAGGATTGCAGAATCCTCTACTTTAGAGCGCTGACTATTTTGTCTCTTGACTATTTTGCACAATTCAGATGTGTTTATACATGTTTTTTTTTACATAGCTTCACTTTTAATGTAAGCCATCTCTCTCTCTTTTTTTTTTATATTTTTAATTTAGTTAATATGCAAAGTCTCCACGCTTCGTGCATTGTGTAGTCGTCACACGGAGAAGCTCATGGCGTTTAAAGCAATATATCCAGACATTGTGAGACATCACTTCCCTCCCCTCTACAAGGAACTCTTTACCTCTGAATATGAGCCAGCCATGCAACTGGAAGGATAGAACAGCCTACTTACTGTTCATACCTGGAACAAGCAACCGTTTCATAAGAATCCAGCCGTGCACGCATGTGTGCATGTATACATGGGATAGAGGAACCAAGACACTTTACGCAGATCTGGGTGCAGGAGGAGAGTGGTGACATGCACAGACATTTGTCCTTGACCTCCCACCCCCCCAGGGTTATTGTTTACAAGAGGTAAAGGAGAGATTTTAAGGACCAACTGCAGGGCAGGCTGGTGAGAAAAAACCACACCTGCATTTTAACCATGAGGCTTTTAATGTCTCTAGCAATACAAGCAAAATAATATTTATATATAAATATATATGTATTACAGGGTACGTGGGCATGAACCTTTATATGGCTACAGAGATATTGTTTAAAGCGTAGGGCCCAGATGTAGACTTAATCTGGTCTGTTTCAGTGTGGCACTTTTTGTTTTTGTTTGCACCTTTTTATTAATTCCTACTGCTCTTTTTTCCATTTGTTTAGTGAACTGTGTTTATGTTTGTTTTTTTAATGTATTTTGATGTACACATCAGGTATTTGCGACTTAGTGTAAAAGCAATAGATTATTACAAGGGTGTCGGGGTGGTTACTGCTGCTGTTTTGTGAGGGACGGGGTAAGGGAAAAGGCTGGTCCGGGTAATTGCTTTTACCGTTCCAATAAATTGCGGCCAGCTACTTGTATGAATGCATACAAGAGTAATTGGTGTGCGTCGTACTGCAGTGGTATAGACAAAGCACATTTGCCATTGTCCTTTTTGTCCCATTGTGTCACCAGGAGCCTTACAGCATATTATTCTTTTATTTGATCAAATCTTTTTTCTGTCACAATTACATTTTCATGTACGTTCCATTTAGTTCCAAGTTTAGGAAGTTCTTACATCGTTCTACTGTAACAATTATTAAAAATATCAGAATAATGGAAATAATAAAACATCCATGTCACTTATATGGAAATCAAATCTAGAAGTACTTTGCAAAGGATAAAGAGGAATACTTTCCACCAGGTGGTGTGTTAAAAGAAGGGGTAATGCGTTTTCTGTTTTCAAAGTTCTGTTGTGATCATTCTTAGTTACTTTTTTTTCTTCTTATGGTGTCACAAGGTGCTACAATACAGAAAGAATAGCATTACAAGTCCTTCTTACACAATAGTATAGCATTTCTTATTGGTTTATCAACCACTAGATTCATAAAAGAAATCACTATTGACCCTTAGGGGTTCAAATTGCACCTTGATACAAAAAAGCAACATTAGGTTATGTTGTGCCATGTGCAGTATTATAGTATTGCTAATATTAGCAAATCTTTTTCCCTCCTGTAGGACCAATAATTAACTTCTGAAAAAAACTGATGGTGTGACATGGTACTGACTTTTTAATGGTCTTGTCATTTGTAATCTATAGTTTGGATTGCAGTTAGCTAACATTGATCAAAAAAAAGCAATTTTGACATGGAGTGCTTTTAAATTGTCCTATCACGTAAGTATTCTGGTGCATAAAATAATAGGGTGAAGAAGAAAGAATAGAGTTTAGGTTCCTGTTGTTGAACCAGTGAGAAGTAACCTCCAGTATCTAATGTATATTCTCAATAAGCTAAATATCTACCTGATGTTGCCCGCTAAAAAATAGTTCTGTACCATCACACCAAATGCACATACAAATGCCAAATCTGGCTATGAATCGAGTCATCCCATTTTACTATGTTCAAAAAATAGCATCAGCATAATAGAGTTGTTAGACAAGGTCTTTTGAAAAAATGTTTAGGGATCCAGTGGAGCTCCATGGCTACATTTTTACCTTTGTTAGACATCAAGATATACAGGAATAATAAGAAAACATTTAATTTAAAACATTTGGTGACAATGACACAAAATGGATATAAATAATAATGGCATCTGTGTTGATTGCTTTGTTGTACAATCCCAAATAGCTATGTTCAATCAAATATTACAGGTGTGTGTTTGTGTGTATGTTTTTGGCTGCTTTAAGTGTTAATGATAACTAAAGTGGGTAATGGATATAATTACAATATTTAATACAATGTTTGGACCACTTTAAAAAGCATAATAATTAAAAAAAAGTCTATTTTTTTATCCCGTATATAAATATTTAAAGGCACTTGAACTATTCCTGCAATAAAAATGTGATTTGTTTAGTGGTCACAATGATAAAACAGATTTTTGTAATGTGAAAAAAAAATGTTACAAACAAAACGATTATTGTACAAATTTTATAAGGAATCAAAAAAATCAAAGGTAAGCTTTGTATTTTCAAGAACTCTTGTCTCTGGTATAAAAACAAAAATGCAAAAAAAAAAAAAAAAGTGTTTAATTTTCATAAATGTGCCATAGCCAAAATATCCTAGTTGTATACAGACATTGTACACAATGCAGTTCCTTTTAGGTTGAAATGCGAGGATGAATATGCAGCAGTGAAAGGATGGGGCATTAGCTGTAGATGATATTTAAATTTTGTAAATAATCAGTTTTGACAACCCTGCTTCGGAAGATAGATTCTGCATTTAAAAAAACCTAACAAGTGTGTGTGTGAATATGTGTGTGTGTGTGTGTGTGTATATATATATATATATATATATATATATATATAAAATAGCCAATAGACCCAATATACCTGCATATGTGTGTGTGTTGAGAAGCTCACTTTTGCACTGCACTTCAAACATCTCAACCCCTGTGGAAGTTAGCCTACCTGTGTAATACTTATGAAGGTGGTTAGCACTTCTTCACTATGAAATATTAGCTGCCATTTTCTCCACTTACACTCCGTGTATTATATGCCTCAATCACAACATTCCTGGATTTGTATTACTACTACTGCAAATAGGTAGTAGGTGCACTAAGGAGGTGGCACTGTAGCAGTGACATTGATGGCTAATCTGTGTCTCCTCCTCTTTTCTCCCGACTATAAAAGCCAGAGAGTTTCAGATTTTCATTACAAAGTAATATTAATTATTTTTTCAGATGATTACATTTGACAATGATCACTATCTAGAAGCCTATATGTTTGATTCATAACCCTTTGATTGTGCCTACTGCTGTAACAGACTGTCCATAGCAAAGATAGAGAATGTTCACACATTATATTGGCCAATAAAATGCAAACAGACACCTAACAATATAATAGGGAAGGGAAGGCCCCACATTTTCTATTGCTATGTGGCATTAAGGGTTTACCAGATTTTTACCTTTTCTTCTGCAATTCTTTTGTCAAACCCTGAATGATTTTTCTTTTTCAGGGTTTGTTACTCTGTAGGTAACTTGTTTTTTGGGTGTGTAGCTGCACAGAGTATCCCATCCATTCAGATATGTTATTATAATCTGCTGCATGTTCACTTAGCATTTTATATGTTTTTGTCTGAATTGTAATTGCTTTAGAACATTCCAGGATTCTTTCTGTAATTGTGTAATAATTACCATTTGGTTTGCACTTTCCCCCCACTCCTTCTAATGTGCAATATGTATATAGAATCTGTAAAATATATAAATATACCTTGCTCCCTCAGGGAATTACTCATCCATCTCGTTAGGCTGTCACATTGGAGATGCTGCCAGAAAGGGGCAGTCATATATTCCTGCAATTAAACTTTCAGCAAAGGGAAAAATGTCACGTATCCTTTGTTAGTCCACTGATCGCTCTACTCTGGACATTGTCCAATTTGGTTTAGTGTTAACTTCTGGCAGTCTTTACAAACTCAGCCCCTTCTCTCTTTTTTTTTTTTTTTTTGCAGGCAAATGTTCATGTTAACTAAACACACAAGTACATCTTTAATACAGAACTTAAAGAGAAGTAGGGGGACCTTGATATTACAGTATATATAGTGTTTTTCCGCAGTCTGCAATCCATCGAACTACTGGATTAGGTGGCTGCTTATATATTGACTACTATTCTTTTCATCATGTTGACACCGTAAGGTGATCTCTGCCAATGTCTGTTGTGTAAATATATAGAGTTGGATGTTACTTGCATTGATTCAAACATACCTTCAGTAAATAAAATTTTTTAAACAAAATTAGAAGTCATTTTGGTACTTCAGTTTTTGCAAGTGGTCTTTTTAATATGAATTGGCCATCTTTATTGTAATAACCTTATTTGCCCTGATTTGTGTATTATTTTGAGCCAGTGAGCTATCAAAAGGCGTGTCTTAAAAAAAAAAAAAGTTTTTCACATGCCTATCCTTTATCCTCCCCTCTCGGAGCAATTCCAGCGTAGGTTATGCTTACTTGCAATATTGCTGTCCCAAGATGCACACAATTCAACTTGTTTGGCATAATAGAGCATTTGGACTGTGTGTGCCACCATCTCCAATCATATCAAAAGAAAGCTTGTCTGTCTGTGAATTGGCTTTCTATTGAAGAGAATAGGGGTGGAAACCCATATATGTGTGGCAACACCTTAGTGTCCCTGAACTCGGGATTTTATTTTAAATAAAAGGTTCTCATTTGAAGCATAAATAGGTACATACCTTTTTCATTAGTCTCTGTGAAGTACCATTCCTTAGATATTCCCTATTACTGTCTGTAGTTGAAATATCTGAGAAATGAGACTTAATATGGACAAAGAACAGATATGTACCTAATCATGATATAAAAGAAGACATCCAGAGTTCAGGTACACTTTAGAGCTAAAGTGCACAGCAAGAAACTGGTTTGTAGGTACGCTGAAATTCTGGTGAATGGAGGTTTAAAAAACATGTACTAACTGGCATGTATTTTTAACAATGATAGATATTTATGGATTATCCCTTTCCCAGAGTACAACCATAGTTGTGTGTCCTAGTTTGTTCCTGGGTTATCTGGATAAAGAATGCCATAAAGGTCTATAAAACTGACTATATACATCGAATAATTTTTAGATGTGCAGATGCTGAAAGTTTTTTTTTTTTTTAAGACACATCTGCCTCAAAGGCGAAAAGCCACCACTATGAAAACGTTATTCTGAGGAATGATTCTGTATGTCCCTATTGTTACTGCTATTGGTTAGTTGGGGGTGTCTGCAATAATCTGCTGGTGCTCTGTAGGTATGAAGATCACCCCTTGATAGTATTCCTTGTTTCAGCAAGTACATTGCTTTTATTAGTCTCCATACACTGGCAGTTATAACAGTATTTGCAAGGCACCTGTTGTCTACCAGACAGTAAACTGTACAGTTTGGGCTACATTTAGTCCCGTCTGTGTTTTCAAATCCCTGTCCAAACAATATTTAATTCACTAGTCATGGAGTAGAGGAAGTTACTAAAGGAACAGATATAAATCTATATTTTGCACTTAGCCAAACGATCCTGTGTTCACATTGAACACCCAGATGTGTGTAGAAATTTTTCAAATTAGGATTTTATGAGCTAGGTGTACAGTACTCTTTTAGTAAATCAATCCAGTGACAGCTGGAGCTTATAAGCAATGTGTGTGTATTCACCGACTAGAAATGGAAACATTTTAGGTCCCCCTAAAAATAGGTTAGCTGTATAAAGGTATTGGTCTATTTAGTGTTGTATCAAACATTAGGCAAATTCAAACTCGGTCTTGATTATAATGGCCAAAATCTTCAAAGTTTAAAAGAACTTTGAAGATTAACTTTAGTTGTCTACACACAGGCCTGAAACATGTAATGCGTGTTATACAGGAATACAGGTTTTGAAGCTTGCACATTTAAATCATCTAGTTTCACAAGCTTTATAAAAGCAGGCCTAGACCCAAGCAACCTTTGTTGCCAGTTGTGAAAGTTATATCATAATAGGCATTTTGTAAATATGGTTTTGCTCATGCCCATCCTGCAATGCTATGTGATTGCAAGGCAGTACCAGTATTAGTGGTATTACTGCTCTTCTGGTACCTAGACTCTGCCTTTTGATGATTGGGACAGGGAAAGGCACAATATCACTTTGGTAATAGAAATAGACTTCTGATAGGCCCATGTATGGCTAGAAGTATAGAATGCTTCTAGTAAAAAAAAAAAAAAAAAAAGAATGGTGCAAGCGTTGTTTGTTTATTGCTTTTTTACATTAATACACAGCAAATGCTCAAGTTAAAGTACAGGTCCACTGTGGGGTTCTCTGGAAAATATTTTTTCTAAATTGAACATTGCTCATACTAGACATCTGCAGTTTAGATATCTCCTTACATGCATTGTAAAAGGCTTCAGTAAATTGATGCCACTTAGAGAATGCACATCAAAAAATACAATTGGCACAACTGTAAAACTTTTTTATATTGGCGAAGGATCCCTTACCTAAAACAATGAATCCTCTTCTGTATATGTATTGTGTACCTGGAAAATGCAGCAAAACACATAAAAGCACACAAAGTATAAATAAGCTAGGTTAGACAGTAGACCTATCATTGTCAGTGGAAACACAAGCTACTAAAAGTACCCTCTAACACACATTTGACTCACTGGCTGGTGAATTCTCTGCTTATCAGTATATGAACCAGAAATAATAAGTAAATGTAGGTTGTCACAAGCTAGATTAGCAATTCGATGAGTAGTTTTATAATTAGGCACTTTGCCTATCAATTCATTAGCATAAACTAAATGTGGCAATTGGAACACCATAAAACTAAAACATAATGGAGTTGCCACCCACTGGTGCCCACATGTCTTATCTGAATTTCTATATGGCACCCATGGGCAACTCACCAGCAAGCCCCAAAATGCTGTAGCCATACCTTCCTCAACCTCACCATTGGCCAATCACTGGTAAGAGTCATATGAATAACAGGCCAAATAAATATTTTGTGCTCTTCTATCAGTGGACTGCACATAGACTGCATTTTTTTATAGATTTAGTTATATTCTACCAAACAAAATGAAAAAATGTTTCAAATTGCTACAGATTATTCATTTTTTCTTTGGTGGTGAGGGGCATCTATGAGATGTCTGCTCTCAGCACCAAACAACTGTAATAAGTGCCCTCTTTAACCCATTGGTAGTTCTTTTGGTGACCACAGAAACTGGCTGCCTAACAGAGCACTCCAGATTTTGGGACACTCTTTGGGAGTTTTATTGGTGTGCAATAGTCACAGGTTAAGTTTTATCATTTTTGCACTAAGCTACCAGTTAAGTAAAATGTCAGAGCATCTCAAGTTTGTTTTTTTATATCCATAAGGTAATTAAAGCTATTTTTTTTTTAATTAATGTAGATTAGTTACTTATATGCCCCTGTGGCAGCTTCAATGTCTCACCTTTGGTAGGACCTGCTGACTCTATGGAGGTCAGTAAAGCTTTAGCATTCCCATTTGTAGGTCACTGAAACAAAACATAGGTATCTATTATGATTTAAATAAAACTAGATTTCACTTTTTACAGATTACCAGTATTCTGTAATATTCTGTTTTTGTTTAAGTTTCCACTTTCAGAATGAAATAAAGCACCCTCTTAAAGGTGGCTGAAATGTATTAACAGTGTTATTGTGATTTTATTGTTCAGCCTTTCACGCTTCATGTTGTTGCCATTTGTATTAATAAACAAAATTTTTATGTCTACAAATGTATCTTCTTATAAAAATGGTTAATATACTCTTACTTTGAGAGGTTATCCAGCCATAAATTACTGAATGTTAAAGCAATAAACCTACATTGTCTTTTGAAAATACAATGGCATGTTCAGATTTGTCCTGCTGTTTTTTTCTGTTTGTGTCAGTATAAATTCACTTTTGTCTTTTGTAACTATTGTAAAGGTATACAAAGTATATTGTTCCTCTTTAAACTTTATGATGTTTTCTTCTTTTGTTTTCTAAAAGAAAAAGAGATAAATGGACTTTATTGGATGACACATAATAAAGACAATGGCCAATCAGATCAATTTTTATTGCACAGATAATATATAATGTGTTAATTGAAATATGCTCATAATGTATGGTATTGCTATAAAATTAAATAATACCAGGGAAGACCGGTAGTGAACAAGGATGGACATAGACCAAAATCTCCATTAAATAAATGTTCTGTTATAGTGAATAAATGCAATAATCATTTCTGAAGTGCTTGATTTAAACTTCTATCGCGCTTAAACTTTTCTGTTTAATTTAGAATTTCTGATTTAATTTAATTTGATTTGATTTAATTTAGAATTTCTGTAAGGCACAAGGCTGTCAATTTCCCAGCCTTGTAAAGTTTATAGTAATTGTTGAGGCAGTGATCCCAAGTAATTTATTAAAGGCAAAATCATTTACCTAGTTACCCAGTGACCCTTCTGCTTGGGTGGTATATATCTGGCTTCTTTGGACTTATTATGCAATTATGGCTTGTACCAGTGAGATGTAAGCAATTGTCAATTGGTAATTAGAAGCAATCCACAAATAGTAGCTCAGGTTTAAAGACAGGATACTGGTTAGGGAAGATACTACATTCCCTATTTAAGACTTGCATTGGTTAATTTGTGGTGAGTAGCCTATAGTGCCATTTTTCTAATACCAAATTCACTAATTATAAGGCATTTGGTTCTGTTTGAATATTTATTTTCTTCAAGGAACATTATTAGTTGATATTGATTGGTATTGTGCTCCAGCCTAATTCTAATCTTTTACCACTGTAGAGTTATGTGACCAAATGACAGGATACAGCCTTGTGTGCATCCTTTTTGTAATACACAAAGGCACATTTCCCATATGTTCAGTTTTACCATAGAAATGCCAGTTTGTATAGAATAACAAGATTATACTTATATGTATTTTAAATACCATAAAGCAAATTTCTCCGCTGCTGGAAAGCATATCATACATGCAGTTTATTGGTTATATGTGCATTCTGTATTTGGCTATATGCTGGCTATTTGTATCTGCAACCGATATGTTTCTACTCAGTGACACTATATACTTGTTTGACTCTGTACAAAGAATGCCAATAAACCACTGCGGGCATCTTTGACGATGAAAGGGGGTATTATTATCACTATATGCTGTTTAAAATTACTTTTTAGTACATTTTATCTGTTTAAGGCTTGAATGGGCCTGATCTTGTTAATTCTTTGTGTTTTTCTTGTGTGGTGCTAGCTTACAGTATATATTTTATGAACAAAAATACAATCCCAGCTTTTTGGGTCTGTTCATTTTTGGCTGAATATATACACAAATATATATTTATAAATATATATATATATATATATATATATATATATATATATATATATATATAGAAATTCTGCACCTATCTGGCGAGTATCTGTATCAGACACTAAGTCCAGGGTATTCTTTAAATACAATCAAACTGTAAATTATTCTGCAATAAATTTAATCAGGATCTTAACTCTATAAGTGTGTGTGTTGTTTTTTTTTTAGTTAAGTCTCTTTTCCTGCTTATTTATACAGCAACATTTTTAGGAAGTTACAAAAAAAGGTTTTTACCCACATCAACCAAAGGTCATTATAATCCTTATACAGGTAAAACAGGTTATACATTTATCTAACACCTTTATTGTTGGTGACACCATACTATGGTTATATATAAACTCACTGTGGTGGATATAGTTAACACTGGTAAATGATTTTGCATGGAACATAATGTAAAGCAATGCAATATTTTTAAAAATGTGTTTTTTTGTAATAAGGTCAGCTCATACTTCTCAAATTTGCTAACTATTACAATATGTCTTTAATAAATATAGTTATGTGAAAAAGTGTGTACATTCCACAGTAATCATTGACTTTTTCAACATATTTAAAGAGTACAATATTAGATCTTACAAACAAATAAAGTGAATACTTGAATAAAAATTTGAAGAAAGTAAATGTAAATAAATGTAATAATGGTGTACTGTAGAAAATGCAAACACACCCTCTGCCATAAGCTGATTTTTTCCCGTTTAGCAGGAATTACTTTTCATAAGTATTCTGCATAACTTTCCGTCAGTGTCTGCCTGTGACTTTTCATTTTGATTTTCATTTTAGGACAATCCGTCATGCAAAATGACTTTAGTTACAATAAGTTTGTGGGTTTCCAGTAACTTCCCATAGGCCTGCGAAATTTCGGCGAACTGATTTTGCGAATTCCAATAAAGTCAATGGGCCGACTTTAAACATTAATAGCAAAGCCCCTATACATGTTAGAGCCAGAAGTCAATTGGGGGAAAATTTAGACATGCCTCCAATCAGCTGTGACCGCAGGCTCCCACGGTCCCTGGGCTGTACTTATCAATGACAAGTACAGCCCAAGGAACCATGGGAACCTGGACAGTCACAGCTAATCTCTTATGACCTCTCAATGGACATTCTCTTTTGAGCGGTCATATGAGTTCAGTACGCCTGCGGCCACAGCTGATTGGAGGCACGTGCCTCCAATCAACACAGACCACAGGTTCCCACAGTCCAGGTTCTACTTATCAATGATAAGTACAGCCCAGGGACCCCGGGAACCTGGATGGTCACAGCTGAACTTATAGGACCTCTCAGTGGAGATTCTCCATTGAGAGGTCATATGAGTTCAGCTGTGACCGTCCAGGTTCCCATGTGACCACAGGCGTACTGAACTCATGACCTCTCAATGGTACGCCTGCGTTACCGCCCCTTGCTTTTTCTTCGTTCGTTTGGCGAAAACACGACCTCATGGCGAATCACAAGGCCGTTCTCACTTACATGTCCAGTAAGCGAGAAAGGCCCGATTCACCGTGTGATTGAAATTAAAAATCTTGCTCGCTCATCCCTAATTTCAATTTCATGCCTTTACATTTCAACCAAGCACACTTTGATGTATTTCAGAATTCATAGCTAAATGAGTGACTGCAGGCAACTTAGTGACTATCCGAATGAAGATCTTATGGTTGCCTGTTCAAATTTTCAGTAATAAAATTGCTATAGAATGTAAATTGCCAGTGGGAGAGAGATCAATGCTTACTGATCCGCCAGGAAGGAAACAACCAAGTTAGTGCAAGTTAGTATTTCACTGCTTTACTTTGTCCTGCATAGTGATCCCATTTCTGGTGTGTTGTCACAACTTATTGTATCACTAGCCTGACATGGTCCTAAGAATAATAAAGTTGTTTTGAATTCCATCAGTGTTCATCTGGCCTCAATTTACTGTATATGTTTTTACATTGACACCACATTTCCCCATGCTAAAACTGACCATGCCCAATACAGTTTTGGGCAGTGTAAGAGGAAGGGAAGGCATAAAATGCACCTGCATTGTAACACACTGCAACATATGAAAATGCACAGTAGTGTGTTGCACTAGAAGAAACTGGTCTTATGTTTTTGTTT
>NC_092859.1:119708436-119713941 GCF_032062135.1 Pyxicephalus adspersus | reverse complement strand
TTTTTTGGATCACCCAGCTTCACTGATGAAAGTGTATCCTCTCCAGCCTTGGGCCCTTTCACTACATAGTCTGCAGATCCAAAGGAAAGGTACAATCAGGTTGTTATGTTGGTGGCAAGCTTTATACTTTTGTTTTTGTCTCAAAGTTGACCTAGCATAAGATATATTTTTTCATGCTAAGTCACATAAATGTCCAGGTATTTATTACTCCTCAGAAGGATCTCAGTAGTCCCCCAACAATGCCTTTATCTATTTTACTCTCCATAGTAATATTTATCAATGCAGAAGTACAATCTGGCATAAGATACAACAAAAACCCAACCCTCAACTATCTATTGTCCTGATAATTTCCCTACCTGCCTTTGTCCCAAAGCAATGTCATCTGTGGAAAAAAACACAATTCCCTGCTCCAGATGGTGTCAGAACATTTCCCTACAATCATTATATGATGTCCCTACCTCTGTACCCTACCCCCAGATTTACAAACATTCTTTTTTCATCCATAGTGTTTGACATGCAGACAGAACTCATTGGCAAAAAATGTTATCTCTTTCATTTACTATTAGTTTACATCAGGAGCTGCCCAGCCCTTATCCTAAGTTACCCTCTGGAAATTGGATATCAACCAAACCCTAGACAAAAATGAGAATAATTTTTGAGCATGGGCTGCATACGACTCCATCAACGAGATTTGTAACAAAGCCAACATTGCTGAAAACACCCCTTGCCTGGTTGTCATGCTGCTCCTGTGTTTCATTGGTTTGTGTCACTGACATGCAACATGTAATCATATTGGCTGCATGTGTATGCCATATAGATGACCTATTATTCCAGCTAGGGATAGCCAGGAAGGACAACAAGCATTTTTAAAAGGAAAGCCAGCAATTGCAGTCCACAACTTTACATTTTGCGTAAAACATCTAAATATCTTGTTGAACACAAACGTAACCAGTGCAATGCTCTTCTGACATGGTTAGGCAACTTTAAATAAACTCCGTCTATTCAGGAGATATGAAAATCTCCCCATATTTATTAGTAGATTGTGTTTAGTTGAGTAAACATTTCCAAATCAGCAGTATTTGTGCTCTCCAGGTGCTGCAGATTTGACTTACATTTCCTCGTCTAACATATCTTTCATTTGTTTTATTTTTGATTCATCAGAAAGTAACCCTGGTGAGGAACATATGCCTCTCAATATCCAGCAGATTTTGTGTCTCTTGCTTACCTTCCATGTCTGAATGTTTGAAGAAGGAGCCGGTCCAATGCAGATTAACAAATTTCCTTTCACTACAAGAAAATGTAATAAATTGGAGCATACTGAATGTTGCATGTGGTGGCTGCATTTGTTTTCTTTCTATGAAACTTTTTTCTTTAATATAATAAACCTGTAAATAACACGCTTCATGTACATTTCTTCATTTCATATATGGCGGCAGCTATAATTGTCAGATATGCTGCATTTTCACAATCTTCATCTCCATTTAATGGGACTAGATGGTTACAGAATAAAGATAAGGCTTTGTGCTTTCTTTTAACTTACAGGAACTGTCCAAGAGTGACAAGGGCATTGCAATTCTCCCAGGAGAAACAGGTATTTACTGTACTTGCAGAGAATGCTCTTAGTCTGACAGACTAATGCAGGCACCACATTAAAGGATTGGTTAGCTGCAATATATTATATTTACATATATAAATTTTATTATTTGGTGTTTTATTAACGTTAAGGATTTTTTAAAATCTTTGCCTAAATTTTATTTTTTAATTTAAATCTGTTAAAAACATTGACATTTTTACAAAAAGGGGCAGTTTAATCAAGGGAAAAGAAAGGTGGGTCTAGCAGCCGAGGGACTCCTTGCCCAACTGTCCAGCGTTTGTGCAAACAGAGTAGCTAATCTTGGCAGAGCAGCTCTTCAGCTGCTCCAACCTCTGCCCAGCTGCTTACCGAGTAGTTAGGACAATTCCTGCATTCACTTCACCATCAACTACACAGTTCACCTCACCAACTTCATGATGTTTGCTGTAACACAGGATACATAGCAACACATACCACATCTTCATTTCCACTGAAGAAGGCAATAGGCGAAACGTGTCAGAATAAAAGACAGGCCTGCTGTATTCTCATAAAACAGTAATACCCAAACTACTCTCACCAGATGTGAATCAGTTCAATATTATCTTTGTGATAGGTAAACTATGTACAGCGCTGGGGCATCAAGAGTGACCTTTGATGTCCCAGACAAATCTACTACATAACAACCCATCTCTGCATACAGTGGAGCTTTCTTTCTTTTCATATTTATTTACAGTTGGACTATGTCTAATTCCAAGTGCAAATTATGCACTAAATCCCAGTAAATTTATTGGGACTTATTTGCCAAAAAGCCTACGCTTTCTATGCTGAGTTCTACGCAGCACTATCTGTGGTTGTCACTTCAAGCACCCTTCCCATATTATAAGGTCTGTTTGCTGTACGGAGAGCATTCCTATCGCCAACATTAAACATTTCCTGGAGATCGTGTGCTGCTGATCCAGGTAAGTGCTTCAGAGTGTTTGTAGGTGTCCACACCTTGGAGTGTTTGCCCATTTTCCCTGGTTAGAAGCCCAGAAAAGCTGAGGAATTCCTGCCCCGGTGTCAGAGAAAGCTTAGAACGCGGCCATTTTGGTTACATGTGTGTCTACACCCCCAAGGTATTCTTAATGGGGCTTACAAAATGAAAACATCAAAGAGAAAACCAGAAATACTTAGGGTTAATAAACAACATTGGATTTGGCAAGATAAGTCACGGCGTGTGGCACGTTTGTGGTGGAATTATGTTTCTTCAGTAAGTCAAGTAGGTTACCTGCTATTTATCAAACCTGATGAAATGGGGGAATAGGATTTGTACTAATCACCAACCAGATGATGTAGCAAATTTTAAAGTGAAAGTATTCTATTCACTCCTAGGACTATCTCCAGTTTTCCATTCATGTTATTTTTGCCTTGCTTTACTAAAGATCTGCTTCATTAAGAACCATATAGTTTTAGTTAAGTAGGAATGATGGAAGGTTTAGCCCCCTGTAGGGTATGATAACTTCTCTCAACCAGCAATAATAAGGGTGCAGACATAGATATCATAGTGTGTGCCCTCCTCTGTTGTCACCAGTACAGCAGAGGTGTAGTGGAGTGGGCATGGGTGTAAACGGGAATGGGAATGGCCACCCTCCCCCGTGGGGTCAGAAGAAGGACACTGCTGGGGGGCGCACTGGCCAGACCTGGGGACCATGTCTCCTGTATGGAATTGCAGCTCAGGACAGTGGGCGGGTTGTCTCTCTGAACACAACCTGCTCACTCTCCCTATGCAGGCTCAGACCTGGTTCTGGTATCATGACTTCATTTTAAACAAAGTTTCTTCCCCTTTGAGTGACACATATTTGCAGGTGTAGTCTCAGCTATATGCTTTATGCATGCATCTTATGCCAAGGAGCATTTTTCCCTTACTTTAATGTGAATGAATTGCTTTAAAGCAGAACAGAATTTCCAATTTTACAAATGTTTCATTAGGTCATTGTTGCAGAAAAGGACAGACAATGTCTCTTCTGCAATACTACTTCCCTGCCTGATCACTCCATGGAACTGACGAAAAAGTGAAGCTGCACAGCTTTGGTTGTCAGGATAACTACCAATCAGGGCTTCCTATGCACTTTTCAGGACTAATTGAGTTGCTTCATGTCAGCCTGGTCAATGAAGATCAGTAGGCGTAAGAGATGAAGGTGGAAGATGGTGGCACCCTGCAACAGAACTGGGACAGGTGAGTATAGCAAGGTTAGTTCTGCTTTAAAGTAAACCCGTCCTAAAACATATATGGTTTCTTCCAAGGTTGGACTGAATATGCTGCTTGCCTGGCTGTTGTTCTAGCCATCCACGAAGCCAGGATGTCAGCATGCCATGCAGCTAGCATTTTTATAAGGTGTTTTGCAGTGGAAGTCTCCATATTTTCCTATAGACAAACTGTCTTTAGGAAAACGCAGAGCTCAGTTGCTCTCAGTGACCATTCATAACACAGTGACACCCCATACTGCACTCCTGGATAACTCAAAGCAATTGTTTCCTAAAGGATGAGTTACAACAAAGTTCTTTCCTGGCCATAATCAGCTCTCGCCTGAAGCTCAGTAAGGGGTGCTGCTTCTGCTACCCATCCCAAAGGCTGATGTGTTTTGTAAAGCAGTGTTCTCCCCAGTCCTTTTTAGCTGGGCACATCACCCAGCACTTTTAGGCAACCACCTGGCACTTTTTTGGTGGTTAGTAAGGAGTAGTGTCACAATACAGGGGTTGCCACCAACATACAATTTCTTCTTACCCATGTATGGGTTTATCACTGTAAAGGAAACCTTCCCTGAGAGGGTCATAAAGGATGCTAATCCTTGTTTTTTTTAAATGTAAGTTTTCTGGCTGCTGTGTTTTTAATTTAGTACTTTATGTCCCTTACCTGGGACAAGCATACAGATAAGGGTGTTAATAGGTGTGCATATGTGTTTTACATCAGTGACTCAATTCTTACTGTACCAAGTGGGTCAATGTACAAGCTAGTCAGCCAGACAAGTAGCATATTTGAAATGGGATTGGCAATGACATCCCCAGATTTAAAAGTTTGCTGTAATTTACAGTATTGTATAGTTAACCTTATTATACAGTATTCTGCAAATGCAAATCCTCATGAGTGACAGTCTGAACAAGACACAAATTCTGGTAGTATGAGATGCATAAGCCTCAAAAAGTATAAAACTACCTATGAGTAAGCCAATTTCTTTTCCTAATTTGTGCCACACATACTTCCCAGACACCGCTATTAAGAGTGGGAGGGTTTCAGCGGCAGCTTGCAGGGCTTTGTGTTTCCAGCTACTGATTGACAGGTTACAGACAGGTGAATAAGTAGTGACAATACTGATGGTCACATCCCCTGTGACATTTTGTCATCGCACTGTATTGTAGGCAGGCTCAGCCTACCTGAGTGCTTTAAAATTCAGGAGCAGTGCGGCAATATTGTCACCCCATCACAGGAAGCTTTACAGGCAGGATGAAGAGTTTGCAGAGAGATCAGAGGAAAACTTTAGTTTTGTATATGCCTGCATTTAGTGCAGCAGCACATATTTGTTACTGGAATTCCATAGTTAATAAATATCCCATACCGTTCGTCCTGCATTCAATGCATAGAGAGGATTCATCCCACTGCTTAGAAAAATATTAAACTATCTTTTTTTTTTCTCATCTTAAAATATAAAGATTGTTTGGGTCAACATTTCCCATTGAAGTCTTTTTTGTTTGTCAGATATTTGCCCTCCCTCATTGTCACTTTGTTTCTGGTTTGTGAGTGTGCGCTAAACAACTCATAGAAATGTCCCATCATCTGTGCCATGAGAGCCCACAAAGTAGTATAGCCACCCTGAGAACGAAGAAGAAGCAAAAAGGTTTAATAACATTTAAAGGGTTTTTCATTTAGACGTAGTTGTGTGCCTGTTCTTCCATTC
>NC_092859.1:119706950-119707721 GCF_032062135.1 Pyxicephalus adspersus | reverse complement strand
AAAGAGAACTGATAATGATTAGACTTACTAAATGCTTGTTTCTGAACAGTCTATCTTTAAGTGTTATAATTAGTGTTGGTCGAATATCCCACTATTCGATTCGACAGCTATTCGATCGTATATGGGGGATATTGTTCGGGTGAATGCTGAAATCGAACACCATTAAAGTCAATAGTGGGAAAATTCGGGAAGAACTGCAAGCGCAATCTGGAGCAGAGCTGACAGCTCGGCTCTCCTGATTGCTCTTGCAGCCCTTTACTAGTTGTATTATTAATTTTTTATTTTATTTTTTATTTTTTAACACATTACTTTACACGTGAATTTGCGCCATTGAATCCCGTGTTTTTCGGGTCGGTTCTATCCGAATTTGAGCAGCCATATTCGGGTCAGATATTAGGACAACCTGAATTCAAACACCAACACTAGTTATAATTGTTCAGGCCTCCGTTCATTTAATTTTGAATGTCTGAGGGTTAAAGATCGTTTGCAATCTGACCGTTGCTGTCTGACTTTCCCATCTTAAGAATCTACAATGTATAGTCAGTTTGTGAGGTCAAGAGAAAGTTGTGACTGTTTGCTACTGCAGTGGCAATTGCCATTTTCTACTTTATAGAAGACATGATCCTTTTAGTTCCTAAAGGAAACTTTAAAACTACTCAAGAAAGGGAAACTCCAAATAGTTCTGTTTGATACAAAAGATAATGGACCAAACGTGATCCTTGGCTTTCTAATTTACTTCTCAAACAGTTTTATGATAATTCTCACCTTTGT
>NC_092859.1:119689614-119705335 GCF_032062135.1 Pyxicephalus adspersus | reverse complement strand
ACTGCCACCCTCTATTCATTATGTATTCAGTTCTGGGAATAGAAGCCTATAGTATCTCTACAGTAGCTTATAACCCCAGTCAAAGGCATGAGTACCTGCATCCCAACCTGTCCTCTGTCTGGACCTGCAGTGGCTTGAGTCAGCTTGCTGTTTTTTGTTTCTGTTTTTTTTTTTTTAATTTAGTTTTTCTTTTTTGGCAGTAGCTTCAGTAGCAACCTTAGCTTTCATTTGAGAACCAGAACTTTTCATTATCTACTTCTAGAAGAAGTCACTATCCAATCTAATAACTATAGGCAGCACAGTGGCTCAGGGGTTAGCACTCTGGTCTCTGCAGCACTAGGTCCCAGGTTAGAATCTCAGCCAGGGCTCTATCTGCATGGAGTTTGCAGGTTATCCCTGTGTTTGGGTGGGTTTCTTCCGGGTATGTCTGTTTCCTCCCACATTACAAAAATATTCAGTTAGGTTAATTGGCTCCCCACCAAAATTGACTTTAGACTGTTATAATGACAAATAACTTAGGTAGGGACATTAGACCCTGAGCCCCTTTGAGGGACAGTTAAAGCCATGACTATGGACTTTGTACAGCGCTGCAAAATATGTTGGCGCTACATAAATACTCTATATTAATATTAGAGGAAGCTAGCTTTCCTGCCAAGAAATATAATGCAAGGAGACAATAGTTTGTTTTGTCACACTGATAAGGTGGATCTGCAGGTTTCTGGAACATTGGTTCAAAAACGTGTGTTAAACCCAGAAATCTTTTTTAAGCTAGGTGGGAAGAAATTGTAGGCGCGTGGCAGCCCCTGTATTGTGACCCAACTCTTCAGTAATCACCCCCAAACAGCCAGGTGGTTGCTGAAAAGTGCTGGGTGGTGCACCTGGCTAAAAGGAGCTGGGGAGAACACTGTATTTATATATTTTATTCCTGCCTGTGATGCCTGTACAGGAAACAAGAGTGGAGGTTGTGACTGGTACAAAACAAAAATGATTATTGGACAGTCTATTACTCTGCTGAAATGTTTTTTTATTTATTTCAGTGTTTTGTGAGAGAAAGCATACATACAATACAGACAATAATAAACCTGACGGGCTCTCTAGCCCTTCTCATGAAAACAAAATAAAAAGTATATTTAGTTATGTAGCATTAGAGTTTTCAATTGTGGTAATGAATACATATATTTAGTTAGCTGTGTCTTTTGGGCTTCTATTTTCATATCTAGAAATCTAGTAAAGGTTCAGAATTATGCTGCAGGTTGTTTAAAAGGGAAAACAGCAGTAGTGAATATGCTATATGCCACTCGTGTTCAATGAACACATTTAAAGAAGTTATGTGCATAAGGGGTGTGTATTTATTGACAAGGACATACCTTTAATGATGAGAGATCTTAATTACAGACAGTATAGAGAGGAATACTTTTCATCATAAACAAAAAATCTATTACATTAATTGTGTTCTAGTCCATTACCTTATGGCAGTGGCCTATCAATATTCTATGAAATGTCAATTCTGATTGCAATTAAATATTGATAGTGATTTATACAACAAAACTTACAGAAGAGAAACACTGTATTTCCAGTCTATGCTTCTGTATAATGGGAATTTTGCAGCAGTATATTGTTAATCAAGGCAACTAACTGCTGCCTTAAATACTGACACATACCTGTCTGCCCAGCATATTTACATATTATACAGTATTTATATAGCACCACCATATTACATAGCACTTTACAAAGTCCATAATCATGTCACTAACTGTGTCTCAAAGAAGCTCACAATGTAATGTCCCTACTATAGTCATATGTCTTTTAATTTACAGTCTAAGGTCAATTTCTGTTGGAGGAAACCCATGCAAACACGGGGAGAACCTGCAAATGCCATGCAGATGGTGTCCTGCCTGGGATTCCAACCTGGGACCTAGTGCTGCAAAGAGTGCTAACCTCTGAACCACTGCGCTGCCCTATGATATGAAGTCTGTTTTTTATTTAATTATTTAAGAAGGTAATTACCAAGCCCAGGTTAGATTACCGGTATGTTGGGTTGACCAGATTTAAACAAAAATATTTCTAATCTAGGGAGCTGACCAGCATGTTGCATATTGTGTCCTAGTTCTCACATCACAGCTTTAACATTGTCACTTATCTGGCTCAAGCACTTGTTCTATAAAGTAAAATGTATAATTTGTTCATTTCTTCAATATATTCATTCGACTGGTTTAGAAATCTTGGCTGTCCCTGTGCTTCTATGTTCGTTACTATTTCATAACACCATTCTAAAATTGTAATCCTTTATTTTCCATTTATTACTGTTGAAGCACCTGAGTCAGCATGTTTCTGTTGTCCATGATTATTTAATGTGCTAGCTCTCCAGCTTTGGCCTTATGACAGACATCTTCACCAAAGACAGCTGTGAGGGGTCTGGTGCTAACTTTTTCTGATGTCCTATTCTTTCTTCATGGCTTAACTAACTTCACTTTTTGCTGCTGAGGGCTGTAATGAGAACTCTTAGCATAATTCTGAATAACTGTTTGTCGGTGTTAAAACTGTTCAGTACCTTACAAAGAAAGTGGAAACGGCTGAACGTTCTCTTGGCTGTTCCTATAGAATGCACATGATCACTTCATGACCGCATCATTTCTTTATCAATCGTGCAAAAATAATAATGTTTAATATACTTGACTGTAAGTAAAAGGATGCCCCTTTGCTGATGACCTAAGTCAATAAACTCTGACATTCAGTTTGTTATACAATTTAACAATGATAAATAATATGCACAAAAATTACAGCAGTGTATAAGAAATCCAACCCCCAAAATATTAACATGAGCAAAAAAAAACCTAATCATTACATCATCCTGTGTTTTATATAAAAGGACAGATGATGGAGTAAAATGTGCAAAATTCACAGTGCTGTTGACTGAAGTCTTTCATTAGAAAGAGTTTCGTTTTAAACTTTTTTTTCATATCTTTAAAGGACACCTAGTCAGTGAAAAAAAAAGAAAACAAATATTCTAAAGCCCCAGATATTAGAATACTGTTATCTTTCATAATTGTTTCTAGTAGCATAAATGAACAGGCAGTGTACACATAGAGCCATTGTTCTGTGGAGTGGGGGGAAGGATAAGCGAACCATCGTGCTGGAAGGAATTGCAGTTGTTTGGGGTGGATTGATGAACAACTTTGGGTGATTGCTGTACACGTTAGATTTTGGCCTGAGAAGAACAGCCCTGCTCATCCCTCAACTGTCATCTGATGTGTACATAGCTCAACTCCTTCTGCTCTACCTGAAAAAAAAAGGGAAAACATTGTCAGTGGCTTTGTTAGTAATATTGCTCCTCAATCCAGGAGTTTATGCTTGTGCTTTGATTTCTTCAATTGTTTATATAGAGCTTCGGAGTACTGAAACCATGAATTGCTCCAAAGGCAGGAACAGGAATGTGCATTCAGCATAGCTTCCTTTGTTGCTTTGCTAGTAATTGATAGCACTCTGGAGGGGGGACTAGGGCTACATTACAGGGTTACCTGCACCAATGGTGAAACCTCATACAGATGTTGCATGGAAATTAAAGATTTGTCACTGGAATCTGAAAATCTTTAGTGATCTTTTCTAATGTTAAATGAGTGCACCGTTCTGTTCCGGGAGGGGGGGGGGGGGGGGTGTTTGGAGTTAGCGGCATGCCAATGTGCTTTGCTCTATAGACGTGAACAGTGGTCATTTTGGCTTGGTTGTTCATCAATCCACTGTCAGAGGGAAGTCCCTAGGCAGCTTGATCTGGTCACCACCGGAACACTCTAAAATTCAGCTTACTAAAAATGTAAACCTACATAGGGCTGGTCAGGTCTAAGCAATGTTTAGACTTAGCTATTGGCTGTTTAGACATCAGGTAATGAGTTGTGGGGATGAAGTAAAATAGTCTCATATATCCCAAGTGAATAATGTGTCTCAAAAATCTCATACTTCAGTGTACCAGACAGCTATTGATGCATCCTATACATAAAACAATTTACCTAATGGGTAAATAATAGTTTGATTTATCTTTTGTTTTTGTAATTCATGTTTCTTCTTTGATTTTCTTACAGACCTCCATCTGCAGAACCTGATCCTCCACCTTTCAAGTCAGATCCTCAAAATGTCCAGTCCCCTGTCAAGAAGAGTCCACCTTCTGCCGCACCACCTACTACTAAGAGCTTTCCACCATTTCCAGAACCACGTGTTCCATACCCCCATTACTCCTTACTTACAGCTGCAGAGCAGGATTCCTATGTGAAACTGATGATTAAATTCATTAACAGCACCAAAAATAGTGTCAATGTCTTGCAGATGAAGGAATACAACCACTATGAGGTATAGTCTGTCAAATTAGTTCGCACAAACAAGATAATTTGTTGCCAAATCAATCACAAAAATGTAAGTGTAAGAGCTACCTGCAGTTACCTTTTATGGAAATTCTTATTCTTTACCTTTTTCATTGTTAATGCTTTCCATCAACATTATTATTATTATTATTATTAATAAACAGGATTTACATAGCGCCAACATATTACGCAGCGCTGTACATTAAATAGGGATTGCAAATGACAGACTAATACAGACAGTGATACAGGAGGAGAGGACCCTGCCCCGAAGAGCTTACAATCTAGTAGGTGGGGGAATTTTAACCACAAAGGATGTGAGATATGTAGTGTGGGAAGTAGTGATGGTTTCAAATGACAGAAGAAGCCGGGTAGGCAAGTTTGAAAAAAATGGGTTTTGAGCGCTCTTTTAAATGAGTAGAAAGTAGGAGCAAGCCGAATAGGACGAGGAAGACCATTCCAGAGAGTTTGGGCAGCTCTAGAGAAGTCTTGTAACCGTGCGTGTGATGAGGTTATAGGTGAGGAAGTCATTAGTAGGTCATTGGAGGAGCGGAGAGAGCGGCAGGGGGAGTATTTTTTAACCATGTTAGAAATGTAAGTGGGACAAGAACTGTGGAGGGATTTATATATTATTTATAACATGTATGTATTCTTTACACGTCTTCACTTTTCTACCTCATTTAGTTCTTGAAATTAAAGCTGAGCAGTGAACATCTAGAGTTCCAGAAATTTCTCCAGAACGCAGCACGCAGCTGTGCTGAGGATTATGACGTGCTATGTGCAGATGCCACAAGATACATACAGGTAAGTACCCCTAACAATTACTGTCACAAAACATTGTAGGACAATTTCTTTTAAATCAATATATGTTAATGTATAGGTGAGAAAAGATACTATAAATCAAGCTAGGGACCATTCCTAATGTGATTATGGTTTGCTATGTGTTCTATATTAGCTAGAAAAGAGGACATTTTTTGACAGTTCTATATTAAACAATAGGATTAAGTTCAATTTCAAACTCCAGAAAGACATAAAACTCATTTATGTTTATTTATGCATCATTACATGCTTTATGTATATTTTATACATTAAATGAGTGTACGTACCTGAATATGACTTGGTATTATCCTCTTGCAGTATGCTGTATAGCAGACCTCCTTTCACTGTCCAGTCTTATAGTGATAGATGGGAGATAACATGTAAATATTACTGAAATGCAACAAAGCAAATTTATGTTTTCTGCCCTGCCAGAAAGAACTGTGCTTTTTGGGGGGGCTGTAAAAAATCCTAGGATATCTGTATGATAAAGTAACCCAGTGGTATGTTCTTAATTGAACTTCTTATACTTGTGTTTTTACTGTCCAGTTACAGGCTGGGCTGGGTCCAGGATGACATAATCTCAGAGAAAGTGGGCTGAATAATGCTAGCTATCAGACTAAAGTTATCTAGCAGTAGAAAAAAATTGCTGTTTGCCTTTCTAGAGATCGAAACTGATTATAGAACAAAAGTTGCTTTTATTTTGTTTTTGGGCTACTCATTTTTACCTTGATAAATCTGGCTAGAGTTTTGCTTTAAGATTTGTTTGCTTGCCTTAGTTTTTGTGATTAGGCACAAAGTAATGTACTCTATGTGATATAATATGTCAATAATTTATTAGGAAATTAAGTAATCTAATCTCTTAAGTGCATAGACTCCGTTGGGGCAGTGTTTCCAGTAACAAATAATGATTATGTAATATTTTTTATTTATATGAATGTTTATAATGTTACAGAATTTTGAGTAAATATGGTCTTGTTTGTTTTCAGGAAATGATAAAGTCCTGCCAAGCTTATGTGAAAAACTACCCTGAGCGCTATTATGTCCATGGCATGACAAGCATTCTGGGAGGAAAGTTTATACCTGATTTGTCACTCAATCTGGAAAAGTGTCTTCTTAAATTGGTAACTAACTCCAGCACTTCTGTCACTTCATGTAAATTCATATGTTAAATGTGTTTGGTTTACAGGCTGCAGTCCTGCACAGCTCTCCTGTACAAACCCTGGAATCCCTACAGAATTCTTCCCAAAACTTGCGGGTGGGGGTAAGCTGAAAATGGGCAGGGCGACACACAACAATTTTAGTGTTTCCAGTTGTTTGTACCATAAGTAGCTAGTATCCCATATAATTGAGTCCACTTTATACCACACCCTATTCTTGGTCGAACTTTAAAATGGTATGCATTGTATTTCCATAAACTTTCTATTATGTCCCAACTGTCCAGTGCCCTTTCAATGGGACCCAGCTTTTTAGTGTCCCATGTTCTGTAAATAGTATAGTGTAATTGTGTAATAATTTAAGCTTGGTTCACATTAACATTAAAAAAAAAAAAAAAAAACGGCGGTATTTACTGCACCCGCCTACTGGCAACCTCTAGGCCCCGTAGTGGAAATACCATTTTTGCATGCCATTTTAAGGAGTTAAACTACTAGTGTGCACTAATCTTTATACAATTCATCTACATTTTTTTACACTGGGACTCTCCTGTGGGCAGCAAATAGTCATTGATCTGTACTGCTGCCCTATGTCCCTCTCTCAGTTTAATAATAGCTCCATGTAAAAGCTAGTTTACGTTAAGCCTGCATCTTGTCCCTTCTGCTCCCAGAAGATGGGGAGTGTAAAATATTCCCTCCTCTGCTAACATAGCTGGAAGGCTGCTTGTATTCACTGACTGCTTTCTCTACACAAAGTCCAGCCTAGTTAGTTGCCTGATGCCAAGTGGCTGCTGAAAAGTGCCCGACTAAAACGGGTCCGGGAGAAAACTGCACTATTCTTGGTGGATGTTCGTTCACCTGCATTATTTTGTTGACAAAAAAATAAATAAAGGTATGAGAAAACTATAATATTAAACAGATGTGTGCTGAATGTAATGGTATTGATCATGCACCCAGTAATCCAAAAGTCATTTATATTGGCACATCTTTGGTTTCTTACAAGTTTAAAAAAAAAAAAAAAAAAAACTTGCCTTTTGTGTTCAAATTTGTAATTTTGTTTATTCAAAAAAGTTGGGAAGGGCTCTCCAAAAAAGCCCTCTATATAAAGTAAAAGGTGGATAATCTGACACAGGTTCAAAGGTAGGTAGGGATAAACAACATGCATGTTGAGTATTCTGATATATCCCTAAAAAGTATATATAAAAAGTAAAAAAAATCCAGACATTTCAACTGGGTTATTTAAGGTATACATCAAACACATAAAGATATACAGTAGATATTTTGTTTCTGTATCATCATAAAAGGTAAAAAAAAACAAAAGGTATGTTTAGTTCGAGTGGTATAGCATTAGTCATATGGATTATACCACCTTCACATATGTAATGAATCTGTGATATATTTCTGGTTCCATTCCACTTTCAAGGAATGGATTGTTTTCATCATTTTCATATTTGTATTTTTTAAGATACAGAAGTTATATCGTTTGAAACTTTTAAGTTTTTAGCTGTGTATATATGTCAATGCTATATAAATACAAGTAAATATAAACCTTGAAATACCCCTTTATAAATTTGACAGGAATGACACCCTGTTAATTCGTTAATACTTGGTTTAAACTCCTTGTAAGCTCTGTATTGGTACTTGCACAAAATTATTGAACTGCTCCTCTCCTCTATGTGACTCTTTTTGGGCCTGGGAGGAAGAAGAGAGAGTCACCTTCTTCCTCCATTTCAGAATCTCAGGGTATGCCTAAGAGCCCAATTTAGGAATGAAATACAGTAAATATAAGTGTCAGTGGGTTTGGGTGAGCGTGTAGGGATTAGAATTTTAAGAAAACCTTTTACTTTTTCCTAAATAAGCCAATTTGGTGTCTGCAGTATAATAAAATACCTAAAACATGAAATGCTTGGGTATGATGGTATTTCCTAGGGTTCTGAGTGCTACCCCCCCATCAACAGTGTGTTGTGCATCACATTAAAGACTAATGGTGAGGGTGCCTTAACTCAACCTTAGGGGTTCTAGTCAATATTAGTACAGTTTGAGTGCACGGAGTCTGAATAATAAATCTTTTTGTTTGCAGGGATCCACAACCTTTGTGAAAGTTAAGTTTCCAACTGATGATATTCTTCTCCCAACACCATACAGTAAAGTTTCCCAAACAATGCCTCCAGTGAAGAAGGCTGGTCGTCTGCATAAGGTAAGATTTCATTTTAAGGGTGGTGTTTTTTTGTTTTTGTTTTTTTTGTTTTTTTTCCCAGAATGGCTTCTCTTTTGCCTTAGTACAATTGTCTTGCCTCACTGTGGACAACCCAAAGAATCTGTCTGTGTCAGGCAGACAGTGACATTGATACCCAAAGAAGGATTCTCCCTGTAATAAACGTTGAAATACAACGTTGAACCTTTGAAAGACCTGGGCTAAATCATAACTAATGCACCAAAAATGTACCTACAATATTGTATGCAGCTTATCACACACAGATGGTTGACATATATTGCTGGTATATTTTGCTGCACAGTATTTATTTGTTGGGTTTCTATTCTAAATTACATCAATGTGGATGTTAATACAGCTGAACACATTTTCTTAAATGCCTTAAATTCATGTTCATAGCTGAAATCTGGATCAATAGATATTGTCTGAATTTAAGAGGCATGCATACTATTTCTTGAATCTTTTTTTTCCCTTTGTGCATTTACTGCAGATCTATGCAGTAATCCAGCCTTAAACATTACTGCACTTTGCCTCTGGGCAGATGTTTTCTCCAATGCACTCCCTTCTGCTCCTTCTACTCGTGCTGGCAGACCCTGTATCCATCTCCTGTACTTTTCCATTGAGTGCCTGTAATGACCTGCTGGGTTCCTCCCACAGCTTTTCTGTTTGCATAGGCATGTGATGATGCTACTGCGGTTCTTACACAGTAATATATTAGTTTCCAAAGGTATTTGTGACTATTGACTAATACGTTTATGTAAAGGTTCTTGTTCCTGGATTTTAGAATTAAAAATACAGCTGCATTTTTATTAACTCTTTGCAAATGTAGTAGTATTTCACACATATCTAATGATAAAGTACTTGGTAAGGCTCGCCCTACTCATTACAGTCTAACTATACAACCTTTGTACAGTCTCCTTCAAAGTACCATAATTATGTAGCATGAGGACCCAACCTATGAGCATCTAACCCAATAGGTTATATCCAGTCATGCAGATCCTTACATGATATAATTTTAGGTACATGGGGGGTTGTACAGTCAGTCAGCATCATGAGTATCAATTTAAAACTAATTCCTGTACTAATTGCACTTTTTTTCTCTACCAGAGTGTGACCTCAGATCCCAACATTTCTAAACTGGTTTCTAAGTACCGCCCTCAGGTTGTGCTTACAATGCAGGCTTTGTACACTCTGCTTAATAATCATGGGCCTGTGTACAGTGAGCAGTGGGAGATTCCTATCCGTGTGGAGACCAATGATGGTAAAGGTGAGATGAGTAGCCTGGCAATTGTGCATTATTGGTGTTATTACATAATAAGGATTCCATTTATATTTTAGATGTCAATTTAAAACAGGAATCTCCCCCATTATGCAGCACCCTGGATTTTGGAAACAAGAAAGTTATTCTATTAAACCTACTTCTGAACATTGTTACTGTTCATTTTTGTTAGGTCTAATTGCTAGAATATTTGTATACATGTCATGGAATAAAACATGTAAAATAATGGCAAAAAACCTGGGGTGGTTGGGAACCAAAGGAAATAGAAAATTTTACCCGAAGTTGTTGGAGACTATTGGAAATGCTACCAAAAGCATAGCCATGGGTGGTAAAAGGAACTATGGGAAATACTGGCAACAAACCTTTGATGATTGTACAAGCTTGAGCAAGGAAGTAAAAAATAGAATCTTAGGCTGTTGGGGGCCATCAATAGTGTCAGAGAACAGAACCTGGAGTTGTAGTTGAAGAAATAATGGGAACTAATGCCAAATAATAGAACATAAATAAAAGGGAATAAAACTCAGGGCTGTTGATAAACCATGAAAAATAGTGTCCGAGAATAAAATAACAAACTGAAGCTTTTTGATACAACTTCCTAGAACTTTAAAGTAACTGCCACTGTAAAAGATTTGGGAAACAGCACCAAGCAGGGATTCATTGCAGTAGATCAGAGGTATTTGAGATACTTGAAGATCAGCAGTGATAGGTGTTGTTGATTTCAGAATTTAAACACCGCAAGGTAATGTGCACCTTGTGCACAAAACAGTGATGAACACGTGCCTGCATGCTTTTATCTATTTCTTAAGGCCCTTAGCGGCTCTCCACACATTATAAAAACATATGTGACCTTTTTTTGACATCCACACTTATGCAGGTTTCAGGTTTTAAATTTGCAGTGTGTTAGTGTTGTGCATTTTAGACTGGAATCAAACTATTTGCATTGACATGTATTTTTATTTATTATTGTTTTTAGAGCATATATGGAATACTGTTTTATTTTCTTAATGCACACTTAGATACAGTGTAACACATTGTACTGTTTTTAAATGCAGCATAGATGTGAATAGAGAATAATGAAAATCTTTATTTACACACAGTGACAGCCATTCTGCCCACCTCACCTGGTTTCACTATAACTATGTGGAGCTACTTACAACAGACAACCATCTCTGTGGCTGGTGAATGTTTGTCCTTGAAATTGGTTTTAAGGTCCTCCCCCCAGACTTAGCTAGCATAAAAACAGACATCAGGCATTGATAGCTATGTTATCCAGCCCAGCAATTTGCTTTCAATATCCCTTCTACACTGTAGATCATCCCTCCATGCTTTACCCTGGCACTGAGACTTCGGTGCCTACAGTATCTAAATACTCCAGGTTGTCTTCCCTGCCTTATCTCCTTGCTCTCGATTCTTTTTTTTTTTTACAGGTGACAAACCCTCAAAAGTAGTGTATGTGGATTCTCCTCTCCCGAAAAAGGTGCTTAGCACAAGACAAAAGAGCCAAATATTTCATGAGGTCATTTTGGACCAGCTTATGAGGAAAAATTCCAATGTGTTTTTAAAAGCTGTGACTCTGGACAGAGGAGAGATGGAAAGGCTTGTAAGTTTTTTTTTTTTTTTTTTCTTTTCATAAAATATTTAGAATAAAGAACTGGTAAAAGTATTTATACAACTGTTGCCCTCATTTGGGAAAGTGTTAAGATCTCTGCCAGGTTTTTATTGATGTTCATGTCTACTTCTGGTCAGAGCATTTGTTTCTCATATCAGAAAAAGAAATCTCAGTGTTGATCAAATAATTTTAAAAAAATCTGACATTCTCTCAAATTGGGGAAAAAAATGGTCTAGAACTGGGTTTAATTTATGTAATACTAGCTGATTACCCGTCGTTGCCCAGGTATTTATTTATTGCAATCTCATAATATACAGGAAAAGGAATCAAATTGGAAATACAGGAAATAGGAATCAGAAGTTAGTGATTTTCTTGTCTACGGTGTTGTTTGATTTTTTTGCCTTTGATTGCATTCGGCCAATTGCCTTACGTTTTCTCGAAGGCATTTTTACAGGACAGAAATTTGTAAGAGACTCCAAAAAAAAGTATGTAAAAATATAAGCAAACGGCACATTTTCACTGAGCAATACATTTACACATACATACATGCAAATTTGCCTCTGACATATCCCCCAGCGCTGTACAAAGATCAGCGGTGTACTCACATGAATCTCAGTCATTTGTATAGCAAGTTTGGTTGAAATGTCTCCATGCGTTTTCGAGTGATGGTGGAACACACACACACACTTACTTTATACAATGAAACACTGAGCTAGACCCATCACTCTCTGTACAGAGGAGCTGAAATGTCCCCCCACAGTCACACACTATTATATACATTTATATAACTCTGACATATACCACAGCGCTGTACAAAGATCAGTGGTGACATATGTCTAGCAAGTTTAGTTTAAATGTCTCTATACGTTTCCGAGTGATGGTGGAACAAAGCAAGTTTGGTTGAAATGTCTCCATGTGTTTCCTAGTGATCACCAAATATAGCTCTAACATATAGCACAGCACTTTACAAAGATGACTGGTGACTCACATGGGTGAGTCATATGTATGGCAAGTTTGGTTGAAATGTCTCCATGCGTTTTCAAGTGATGGTGGAACATACATACATTTTTTATATATATAGATTTCCCTTTAAATCTTTTTTTGGCTATATACTTCAGTCCACTATAGTAGTACTTGCCTTATCCTATGAACATCTGTATCTAACCCATTGCAGAAAACACACATTGTATACAACTAGATTTTCAATGAGCACCTCAGTTACATGGAATGGTATTTCACTAGGCTTACAAGTGGTCTTTTAGAAGTAACCACTGCTGGTTAGGAAGTCAGTGGGATGGCATGGTATGCTTTACATGGGTTTTGTGCTGGAAATCCAGACTCCTGGAAATGCTTTATTAATTAAAGACCACTAGGTGGCACTTGTGCCATACAAAATCAGTACTCCCAGTACTATCTGTACTCATTGCAATATTTCCAACTATTACTCTAGCTGAATATCATTAATGCTTGTACGGTGCCGCATCTTGTATGTGTTTATAAAGTATTCGCATTGCACCCTAGCACATTCACAGTTCACCTTATTTGCAATTCATAGTGTGTGCCTTGACATGCGTTTTTGCTGGATTTGATGGAATGTGTGTTAAAATAGAGATGTGTCAATGGGCCCTAAATTAGTTCAGCTCTCACATCTGTATAACCCCTACAGGTCAAATTTTTTTTTACATTCCTGCTTTGAGCCTGATTGGAAAATACTTTTGTTTTTAAGACAATTTAATATATTTTTTTTTAGGATGGCCAAGGTTTTCTTTTGTTGATATTGTTTTTCAAAATAACAAAGTTTAAATTGTCCCTAATATTCTAGGATTAATCTTAACTACTTATGTATTACCTAATTCTTTTGTTTGTATGTTTTTTGTTTTTTTTACTCCTTTAGGCTGATAAAATGTTTGCAGATAGAAAACTTGCATGTGGCAGCAATGAAGTAGATTTTGAGAATGATGTAACACAACTGGAAACATTCGGATCCATGGAAATTGATAACTCAAAGTCTGATGACAGGTCTCAAGATATCCCATCACAGCCTTCCATCAAATTCCAGCTAGACAAGGGAAAAGAGCCTGTAAATAACACACCCAGAGTTAAGCTAGGTAATTTAGATTAGTGAATGCTAAACTTTGTACTTAATGCACAGCCATTAATCAGTTTGATATTTTCAGGGTACATTTAGGTCTGAGGGCAATTTGGTGAAGCAACTACATTTCTTGGTATCAATATATTTATGTATAAGCCTTTTTTTCATGTCTTAACTCAGAGAAAACAGAAAGAAGTTTCCAGGAGTCTGATATGTCTGAAACAAGCTTTAAATCACAAAGAGAAGTTAAATCCTTCACCAGTGATGATTCTCTGTGTGATTCTGATGAAGATAGACTTGTGATTGATGATGATTGTACCAGGAGCATTAAAATGAGTCCTTTTCATCCATTTTCCTCGGTAAGAGGGACCGCCACTTCGTCACCTGCTCAAGTAGTGCAAAAGCTACCGAAAAAAACATGTAACAAGATTTCTAGTGATGCTGACCCATTGGGACAGATTCTTAAGATGCAAACAAATCTTCTAAAACCAGGGATGAAGAAGATGGAGCATAAAAGCACTGAAAATGTAGAAAAGAATGAACAGCTTTCTCAAAGCCCAGCGCACTGCCACCCGGCAGTGGTCTTGTCTTCTGATTCACCACAGGAAACTACGAGAAAAGAAAATGCCAGGCACCCCAAGGGTAATTAAATATGTATATGTTGGCACCCCTGTGTTCATTTTCTTTTCTCTACTATCTTTGCAGAACCCACTATATTAATGCCTCTAAAATTAGAATACATGTGATTATTTTATTTCTATGTTTTACCTTGTTACATTTTCCAGGGACAATTTATGAAGTAAGAAGAAATGTCCAAATATGTACACTAAAAAAATGTCACTAAAACAGAGGAAGATATTCCCTCCTGTTCAAGTGGCAGATGTAAAAGTTTAAATTTCCTTTCACTTTCTGTCTCACTAATCATTGTTACCATGACAGAAAGTGAAAGCAAAAACAATGGTGAAAACCAAACCAAAACTTATGTCTCCTTTAACTAAGCTATCATCGCCATATACTTTTATAATCTTTAGTCTGGCAATTTTTTTAGAACTTTGCTGTAACTCCTGAAACCAATTATATTGGGTTTCATATCCATGTTTTATGTGTTACCGCAAACCAGCGTTGGTGTGTGTACATATCTTGGTTATCAAAGACCTGCATTTGTGTGTACACAGTTGTTGTGTGCCTACTTATATTTATATAACATAAACTGTTCAATGATGTACATAGTAAGCATCCAAGTTGTTATACTTGGTCTTCTCAATGTCCATACCCAACCAATTTAACCTTTTTCTAATGTCTATGCATCACTGATATTAATTTGTTTTATATTTTTTATATTTATCATTTAAAGAAATGACTGTCTTATGAGAGTGTTTGTTTTGCTTTTAGTTTTGCTGTCTACTGAGCTCTTGGCCTTAGAAGAGGATGAGACGGAGTACAAAGTAGAAGCTGATGAGAACCTCATATATAAACTTTTCAGTCTGGATGACATGCTCCTACTTCTTCAGAGCACTGTTCAAACTGTTCTTACAAAAAGAAAACGAGGCCCAGCCAAAACACCTAGATTGGTGAGTTGTCACAAAAACACAAGGCTAATATACAACTTTTTAGCCATAATAAACAAGAAGAAAGCTATACACTCTGGCACTTGCCCTAGTTTGGATAATACAATTATTAGCTTAATCAATATAAACCTACATACAGCACATTTACACAAGGAAACCTGCAGACAGCACATTTTCCTCAAGAAACCTTTAAAGTGTAACTAAAGTCCCACTTTTACCACAGGCAATTTAGTCAGGTAGATAATGAAAAAAGAGACACTGGCACCTTGTGATGGAACGGGGATGTTTATCACCCAATCTGGATGGAATTGTACAGAGAATATCTAATGTATGAGTACCATGATGGAGTAAAGTAGTAGCAATACTTCATCAAGATTTTACATTACCATAATTCACAAAATGTGGTTTTAGAAACATAATAAAGGACCTTCATTTCTAATTTTTACTTGAACTAGCATTTGGCAACTATTTTACTTAAATTTGATTGGTTTCATGTACCTGTGTGCTAGGTGGTCTTAGATTAAAAATGTTGGTTCCCACTTACAGGCATGCTTGATGTGAGTTTTAGGTATAGCTAGAGAATCAGTCTTATCTAGTTTTACAAAGCACTTTGTATTATTTAAGTTATTTGGGGTTAGTTTA
>NC_092859.1:119687948-119688669 GCF_032062135.1 Pyxicephalus adspersus | reverse complement strand
TGCGCGGCTGAAAATCGAAGAAGATGGACATGTCTCCAGGATCTGCAGGGACCAGCAGGACGACGGGGGATGACAACGGAGCAAGGTAAGTGGGGGTTTTTTTTTTTTTTTTGTTTTTTTTTTTAGGGTAAAGCTACCCCGAGTGTGACTCTGGATTACCGCTATTTGCAGGTAAAATCCACTACAAGTCACACTCGGGATTTACCTCTAGGGGGGTTAATTCTGGACTTTACCCTTTTTATTTGGTTCTGTTAATTAGGCAATATTTTTTATCCCCTAGCAAGTTCCTGTTTTTGTACTCACCAAGATGGATTACCAGTACTGTTATGGGGTGGAGTCACTGACAGAGAGTGAGAGCTGCCGGCTGTGGACTGAAAGCCTGGTACACTCCAACTGTACATTTTATGTTGGTAAGTAAACTGTTAACAATAATGATTCATAGTTTTGGAATTCTTGCTTGTATGGTGAGTAACTGTTGCTAACTTCATACCTTAAAACAATAAATTGTCTAAGATTCGTACAAAACAGGCATTTTACAGTAGGAATTAGGGCGGGCTTACGGCTATAGTTCAGGCCACTAGTTGTCCAAATGTGAAATCTGTTACTAAGCTTGGACGCAGAAAAAGCCTTTAATAAAATCGAATGGCCTCTTCTGAATGCCGTGTTTTCCATGAGAGCTCTTGGACATTTATTTTCATCTTATATACAGTATATATATATA
>NC_092859.1:119670342-119687789 GCF_032062135.1 Pyxicephalus adspersus | reverse complement strand
TGTCTAGAGGCACCAGGCAAGGTTGTCCTTTTTCTCTAATTTTGTTTAACTTAGCTCTGGACCCTCTTTTAAGACTCCTAGAATCATTACTGAGTTTTGAAGGTATAAAAGTGGGTGCATGTACTCTAAAATTGACTGCTTTTACAGATAATTTATTATTATACATATCCAATCCTAAACATAGCCTAACTCCTATATTAGAACTGATTTTTCAATATGGTCCTTTTTCTGGATATAGTATATATTTGGACAAATCTAGAGCCTTGTATTTGGCTAAATTTGTGTGACCAGCCTGGAGTGCACGCTATCCTTTCATTTGGTATAAGGAGAAAATACAATATTTGGGAGTCAAATTACTGAAAACCCCCTAGAAATTGTATTCACAAAATATGACACCTAATATATCACAACATCTCCGCAACTGGTCTAATTTACCAGTGTCTTATCTGGGCCGAATTAGTTTGATAAAAATGATCGTTTTCCCTAAACTGCTATATATTCTTCAATTGTTACCGCTAGTGCTTACAAAACCTGATCTTAAGAATATTTATAAATTATTCCGTGATTTCATATGGGGAAATAAAAGAGCTAGACTTAGTCTTGGCATCCTACACCAATGTACCCGGCATGGATGAACTAATTTTCCTGATATTGAATTGTATAATGCAGCTTCTATTGTACGTTATATAAAAGATTGGCTACACGACACCTGTAACTACGCTAATTCTACTTTGAACAAGCAAACTATCCTTAATCTGAATTTGAGATATTTATCCATATCCTCAAAGACTTGTTATCAGAGGAGGTTCTATCTAATCCTTTATTATGGTCTTGTTGGCAGATTTGGCACATGATCAGGGGCGGGCAATTGTTAAATGACCCCTCTTCCTTATTTTTTCTCTTTTGGGGTAATCGGGATCTTCCCCACTTAATGTCTTCTATATTTCAAAGATGGCCATCCTTTCCAACCATCACCATCCAATCATTGGTGGACCGCGATACAAAGCGTCCACTCTCTTTTGAAAAAGCAGCCGCGGAGTACCCTTTTTTGAGGTCAACGTTGTACATTTTTATGCAAATGTAATCTTATACCTCAAGAGTTCCTAAATCCCTATCTGTAAATTATTGTAAAAATTCACTTGACACTTTACTATTGAAAGGTAACCCTTCTAGGAAAGCAATTACTGAAAGTTATAGAATGCTCAGAATCCCATTAGACTATTCTACCAGGAAAATTGGCATTGTAAAATGGACGGAGCACTTTCCCACTAAGTCAGCAGAAGATGTTAATCTTGCTTTCTGTAGAGCATGGAAGGTTCTCCCGTCGGCTATATGTAGGCAGATGACCCTTAAAATGTTCCATGGGGCGTATATTTCTCTGCACCGTGCATACCTGATGGGTTATAATCCTACTAGTAAGTGTCCCAAATGTACACATCAAAATGTGGGTTTGTACCATGCTTTTTGGAACTGGAGTAAAAGATTATGGCATTCAGTGGCCTAGGATGTTACTTCATCCTTGACCAATTATGTACCCTTAACATCTGAATGGGTAATACTGGGTTCATTTGATTTAATTGCAGCGAGAATTACCAGAGGCAGCAGAACTTTATCTATTGTTTCTTTAGTGGCAAAAAAAACAATATTGCATAAATGGATAGACTCAGATCCACAAACATTAGGTCTTTTTGGAGTAAATTTGGATCTTGTTTTTAAAATGGCCTGGATAAAAGCTTCCTTAGAAAAAGAGTCCAGGGTTTCAGTTTTTTTTTTTTTTTTAGCCTATGAATCTTTTTTAGAAACTCAACCCTATTCTATAAAAGCACAAATTATGAAAACTTTTGAACATACTTCATGGTATACCTTAAGAATGTTAGACATTAATCCCCCAATACTTATAGATGTTGATTGATTCTTGCAATTGTAAACACTGATTTGTTTTTTTGGACTGTTGGAATAAACTGATGAAACTTTTTTTTTTTCCTTTATAATGTTTGTAACCTTGTTTTTTCTCCTGTTAATTTGCTCTATACTAAAAAGCTATGGATATCAATGTAGTTAGGATACCTTTGTCTAGCAACGATATGCCAGTCTGGTGACACTGAAACCTGACTGGGGATATTTGATTCTAAATTTGTGTATGTCCTAATTATGTATGAATGAAAACTGTATGAATACATAATTCGTTTCTCAAACAATTAACTCCGAGCCTCAAACCTCTTTCTTTTCATCTCCTTACCAATTTTCCTCTTTTAATTAAACTTGCCTGTCTTTGCTATGTCGTGGCAACAGCATCCTAACCCGGTCCTTTTTTTTTGGTTCAGGATCTTTGGTCATTTTGATTGCCTGGGTGGGAATAATGTAGATCTCACATATACGCTTAGGAGTGCAGTCATTCCCAGTGAGGTGTGCATACACAGATTAATGTACATTAAAGGAAAATGTGCAGACAAACCAGAAAAATTGTTTTATTGCAATATTATGTTATTAATATTAATATAATAATGGGACATTACCTAACTGTTCTGCAAAAGATAACCTGCCTTCTCACATTTTTTTATTTTTTCCATTTAGTTCAGCTTTATTCTTGGCTTATACTTGACTCTTCAGTGTATTCCTGCTTCTCTTGTCACTGTCAGTGTATTCTTCTCTTCTTGTCACTGTCACTGTATTTTATATTTCTTGGTCTCCTGTATGCAGAGCGGGTGTAGCAGGAAAGCATTGAACTATACACAAACTGTTATAGTCTGCTTCTGCTTTTACAGTTCCAACTGTGTCTCATCCAGGCTTGCACTCCTAAGTAATGTTACTACTAGTGCCAGGTTTTGTCTGCAGTTGCTGAAAGTGTGGGAAAGTACTGTACAGTAGACTGCTATGTCTAATCTACTTTTTCCCTGCTGCACTACCCTGTATAAAGGTGGAGGAAGGATAATGATAAAAGGCACAATCGGGCGGTAGTATGGATTGAATACTCCCCTGTCCCAATGCCAAAAGAGGGTTAAGTGATGCTGTTGGGCAGATGGGGAAGGTGTGATCCATTAAATGGATAGAAATAAAATTGTCAGTATTGGCCATCTAGTCACCTTGGTTTCCTAGGCTTATGCACAAGTCAAACAGTTTTTCCTGATTTCCCAGGATATTCAAGTATTTTCATATGTCTTCCTCAGGCTGAGAGCTCAAGTAGTCTACCATCAGGAACCTTGGTACAACAGTGTGGCTTTTCATACAGTATATCTGCAAACCTATGCATCGAACCCTCTGTTGTTTTTATTTTATAAAATATCTAAATATTTGAAACTTTTTATCAGCAGGTTTTCTGTAGTGACTAGTTGAAATGAGCTTTGAAAATTTATATTGTTTTAGATGCCAGGTAGTTGTCACAACATATGGCCGTTTGGAAGAGTCCTGCTTTTACTTGTGTAGCATTAGTGGATATTAGTCTGTGTATTTTCAAAATGGCCCTTAGTCTTTGTAGGTGCCGGCAGTGCTGCACATGTGATTTGCAAACAGGATTGTGCTACAAAAAGCATCATGATATCTTCCATATATAATTACAGCTCTATCTCTGATTATATGTGTGTCTGCCTCTTTAACTGGGACAGAACTAGTCCAGTTGTGCTGTTTGTTCTGGATGTTCATATATGTTATATCCACTGCCAAATACCCAAAAAGAGGCTAATGGTACCTATTATGAGTAGAGTTCCAGCTGAAAGCACATAAATCAGAATAAATAATGATTAAAGTTCATATCGTTGAGAGTAACAACAGACCATTATCAAAAATAAAAAAGTATCCTATCTTGTCCAAGTTATAGTTAATCCAATAGAGTGTGTTTATTCCAGCAAATACGCCCATACTCTGTCAAAGTAACCTCTATTGCCTTTCGCATTACCCATTGGCATAGGTGGCCTTGTACAAGTGTGCAAAAGGGTTAATGATGGCTGACAAGTTTGGAGGTTCAGGTTTATTCCAATAAAGCATATTCATTTTCCTTGCCTATACTGTATTTTATCCTTGGCCTTGGCTGCCATTACTTGTGCTTGGGTATGATGCAAAGCCAACTAATTAATAAAATAATCTTGATCTCCAAAAAGATGATGATTGGATGGCATAGTATTTTGCCAAAAAGGCATTTATTAAAAAATAAAAAATGAAGAAAAAGTTTGCTAGCAGCCATGGTGATGCATGTATGACCCATGACTTTATTGGTCCCCAGGGCCATAACCAGGACATTCTCATAGCACAGGCCACCGACAACTAAAATAGATACAAGTGTGGTGATACAGTAGGGGGTCATATGCAGGGCCAAGACTTTGTACCAGTTGTAAAGTTTACAAAGTCTCTGATGATGAGAACAGGAGGTGCACACACACAGGGGAAAACATCTGCAAATGATTTTCATGGAGCGATAGTCGTATTAGGCTACTGAGGAGCACTAATCTCTGCAGGATACATTTGATCTATCTTGGTTATAAGGATGTGATTGAAGGGACAAATGCTATGATAAATTAGGTACACAGACAAATGTGCATGTTGGGTAAAGTCGTTATGAGTCAGTGTATCCCTCATCCTGTATGAATACTACATTTCCTCCTCTGCAGGGAAGTTTGTTTTGTTTTGTAGTTGCCATAGAAATGCCCCTCCCTGTGGCTCTCACATTTGTGAGTTCTATCATTTCCAGTATAAGGTGCGATCAAAAGATAAACTTAGATGGAGAACAAAGCTGAATCTCATAGTTTATATTATGGTGTGCCAACCATTTATATATATCTATACTGTACATTTTGTGATGGCTTCACAAACCATACCACATTAGGGAAAAAAAGGTAAAGTTTGCCTTTTGCTTGCTTTGGAGAACAGAAAATAGTGATAATTAGAGATCTTTCAGTCATGCGGGTTTTTGTTAACCTCTATCCATGAAATATTTTTTGGCATAACAATAAAAGAACTACTAATCTGCTTTGTGAAATCTGCAAAAAACAAGGCATCTGTCTTAAATGAATCCTGAGTGTTTGAAGCCAGAGACCGTACAAGCGCTCTGTGTATATATTGATAACTGAGCCCATGCAGCAGGCGGCTTTGTGCCTTATTGTGAATCTGGCAGATTTAATGTTCCCTTTTTCCAGATATGAGTCAGTAAGACCGCAGCGTGTGCAGCTGTGTAAGATATCCCCCTGGTATCCACAGCTGTGCCGTTACTGTTATTCTCCTCTAACAGTCAGTGCAAATATAGTGTAACTTGGTGAACTTAGTCTGTCCCATAAACTGTGCTATTTTGTAAGATATTTTAAGCTGGTAGTCTGCCGGTGTGACTGCAGAAACCACAATGTCATGTGTCACCACCTTCCCTTCATACAGAAAATAACCACAGGGTGTGATAGCATCTTTTAGCAAAGATTTTCTGCATACTGCACAACTTCATCCATATACTTGAAGTTTACATTATCTTTGCTTATCTATTTAACCTCTTGAAATACAAATGTGTATTTGTGATGCACAGATATGTGGCCTTTGTAGTAGGATCCATCGCATTTGTATTGACACAGTCTGTAATGGTAAGTCAGTAAGTGGTCCCTATTTCCAGCACCTAGTTAAATTAATCACATCATGTTTATTCCTAAATTTTGATGGTTTTTTATTGAATGTTTATTAATGTGGCTGTATATTTTTGTGTTTAGAGAAATGAATACCAAATCATGGGTGGGTCCCTTTTTCACTGAAATGACTACAGTAGATTAAAGTGTAGTTGATATGAGTTACTGCATCTTGCACATTATTTTTGCAGTTTGTGATATTGATTGTAATATTTGGCTCCTTTCTGGTATAAGAGCTTAGAATGAGTTCAGTGCTGGTGCTGAGTCAGAAGTTATTCTAAATGGTATTTAGTTTTGAGGGAAGCAGTTTAGGAGAATATGACATCAAGGAAAACCATGTGAGTGGGCGGCAGAGCCTGAATAGATCTACAACAAAGGGAAACGCCTTGCTTGTAGGAGATGTTCCCTCTGCAGAATTATGCTGTCCTCTGAATTCTGTATTTCTTTATCTTGAAATGCTACTCCAAAATATTGTCATCATTCCTGTATTTTGTGTTTGGTATAAAGTGGATCTGTAAAGTACCACAATGACTACAAAATAAGGCAAAATAATGTACACACATCAGATGATTCTTGTTAATCTTAATAGTCTTAGGACTGATATCAGATGGGAATCTGGCGTGTGTATAGCACTCGTTATCCATCCTGGCAGATCCACAATCATAATGAAACTGAAGGGGAGAGAGGGCATCAGGGTTCCGCTCTGTTGTTCTCCCTCCACCCCTCTCCGTAGAGCAGAATGGTGCTGTGTGTACAGCGCTTGTTCATGCATCGTGCAGTCTTTTGTCGTTGGAAAGGAACATGAAAGCTCCTTTTCCCTCTGATGCTCCATGTTGTGGCCAGGCCCTCGGCATCCTTGCTAAAAAATTAAAGCTACAGGTTCTGCATTATAACGGATGATGTCGGCTTGTGACCGCGGCACAGAGCACCTTGGAGAAGAAGGTGCTGGCTGGTAGCACAGAGTAGGAGTTTGCAGGAGAAAGGGAGTAAGACAAATAAAAGTTCTTTTTACATAGCCCCCCTAGGCAAATACATTTACCTCCTGCAGTTTGGTGGTAGGTTTATTTCCTACTAAGGATGGGCTTTAGTTGTAATGAATACATTAACCCTGTTTGACACAATACTTTACTTACTATACACTATAGCTATATATATATACTATAGCTATAAGCTCTGCCTATACCAAATGTTAAAGTCTCTTGTTGGGAAGCCACACCTTTCCTAAACACTGCCCTGACGGCCTTTCCAACACCCCCCCACACACACATACTCGCCAGCATTGTGCTGGCATTTTTTTTAGAAGGCGTGCCTGTTTAATTATCTGCATGTAATGTACTTGCAATGTTTTTAAGATTAATTTTGCCTAAGCTTTCACTCATATTAAAGACCACATTAGTTACTTATTTATGAAGCTTTGCAATGATAGTGGCTTGTTGAAGGTATTGCATCTCAGGCAAGTTTTCTCAGCAGTTTTCTTGCCAGCGTACTGTTCATAAATAGCAAGATTGAATCTGCAGTCGGTTTTATTGTAATAGGAAAGTTACCTTAAGGGGAAAGGCTTCCCTAAAATCTCAATACATTTTGTAGACCAAAACACATGCTGTCCCACTTCCATTGACTGTACCTAAGAATTCCATCTCCCCATTCTCTAATACCTGGGACCTTTTACTAACAGTACAGTAACCTTAAATGGCCATTGAACCTAGATAATTTATTGAAGTTATTTTCAAAATTTGTGGAACTTTTCTTTTTTAACTTTTAATTCAGCCAACCCACTCCATGTGCCACAGAGGCACTTGGCTGACTGTTCCAAGGAGAAATGGATTCTTTCAGCTTGACATTGCTTTCTTTTTTCCTCCACTGCAGTTAAATAACAACATATTCAATAACCGTTTCTACCCTATTCTTTCCCAGTCATGTTGTCTAGAAATTACAAGAAGGTATAATAAAGAAAGATCGAGGTAAATGCATAGAAACTGGTAGCTGTGCTAAATGTGTGCTCATATACTGTCCGCTTATTGGATAACTGTATTTTTATTAAAAGTATAGTTATCTTGTTTCCTTCTTTTTCCTATACAGAATCATACTTGTGAGATTTGTGTGATGGGTGAGATCCCAATATTCCCTGGCAGTCGTGGGTCTTCCATTCACATTTGCCAGCACCTGCACAGTGTAGTTGCAAAGACTTCTATGAAGTGGGTAACTAGGATAACTGTACTTGAAAGTCCAGTAATCCTTTAAAAAGAACTACAGTCTGAAATCTGTGCATAAAAAGGGAACTTGATAGCAGTATTGTCTGTGGTCTCCCTGTGGATGTTTCCCAATTTATCTTTGACTTGCTATGCTTTGTTATGCACAGCTTCTATGTAGGAGAGGGGGTCATTTTGGTGGAAGCAGAGCGACCAGCAAGATGAACAGTGAACCTCACAGTAGTACCATTACAAGATATCACCCAGAGAGAGAGTATCACCCTAGTGGCACCTTGCAATTACCACTGCAGAAATACAGCTATGAAGATGTATTTATAGGAGTGCATAAGCACCATCACCTACTAGAGAGCATACTGATATTTTTAGGAAGAATTCCAGAAAAAGGAAACATTTGTCAGGGTACTGCTTAGTAACAGTTACCAATTTTACGTATATTATACAAATCTGGAACCACATTTAGGGATTAAACTCATAAACTATATTGTTAAACATTTGGACATGAATAAAAAAAAAAAGTAGCAGACATGTTTGTAACTACTACTTACTCAGAATGGATTGGGGTACTAATAAATCAATGCCTTTTGCAGGATATTGGAAAATACTCTCCAGTAACATTGTGCATTGCCAGTTTGTTCATTGTTTGTTACCGAAGGACTTAAACTCCTAAAATATTTTTTGTATCTTATTTTTTTTTTAGGTCATGTTGATGCCTTCACTTCAAAGTTCTTCATGTTAGAAGAAGTCCCTGCACAGAAACTAAATGAGAAAATCAGTACCTTCAAGTAAGTGTGACTATATTGGTGGGATTGGGTTTTTTTTGATCGCAGTGTAAATAGAAAACCTACCCAGAAGTCCTATTTCAGTTACAGATAGGGTCTGGTGGGCTGAATCGCTATAACTTCTTCAACTTCCTATGGCGTTAGGCAGTATGGGTTTCTGGCTTTTGGGTATTTCAACAACTTTAGTTCCATTCTGCGTATCATACATATATGAATGTCGGTCATGTGACACCTGGCTGTCTGAGAAAAGCAGATGTATTATCCAGATTACCAACCATTAAAGTTTAAAAGAATTACAGCAGAGACTGTTGATCCAGGGAACTTCTGGTTGCCTTATGGGGTCAGATGGGAATCCCCCCTACCCCAGTTGTAGTAAATTGAACCAACTGATTGAATCCAATTGAATCAACTATGCATATAGGGTTCTATCTGGAATGTGCTGGTTTCTAGTATGTCTATTTCCTTAGTGGTTCAACTAAATGGTCTTGTGTGTTTTTTCAGCCTATGTTACAAAAATTGATACACAGTTATTACTTGACCTTGCAAGTATAAAACCTGTAAATGCTACTTAAGGGCAGACGTGAAAAATCAAGTCTTTTGTTTTGCCTGGCAGGTCTGTGTTTTAAGGCAGAGCAATACTAATCCTTTAAAAGTGTAAAGACTTCCATAAATGTATTTTATCTGCTCATTCAGCGGTTTGCTACTCATTACTAGGATCCATTAGAAATTTGGGTAAGTAATATACTGTACATGCACCTGGCAACAGACATGCCACATTTCCTAATAGAAGAAAGTCTTATTTCATGCACAAGGGCCTGCATACCCATCTGGTTATTTAAACTGTTTATTTTATTAGGAGTACATTGTTTGCCTTTGCTGTATAGTAACATGCAGTCTGTTCTCTGCACAGGCCTGCCATCTGCCTCAATATTCTTCGCCATATTTTAAAATGGCTAACTTGGTGAGTACTAAATTGACATTCATTTGTTTCTTTTTAATGTTAACTGGTTTTTCCATGCTGTTTTGCCCTACTATAGTTCCATGTATTCATGGACATCCACATTGCACTTACATCGAACATACTGAAGGACCATCTCTGGATGTTTAGACAAATGTTTATCGAAAATTACATCTCTGTCTCACTAAGCACTCTTTTATTGATTATGTCTAAGCTATCACTTTGCAAATTGTTTTGTAATGGATACCATCAAAGGCTCCAAAACAAGAGGAAATGTGTTTTTGACAGACTGATACACAGCTATACAAACAAGTTATGTCACTGTAGGGTATATAGGAGGGTATAAGAAAAAGATGACTCATTCAGGAAGGTTACTCTCTAAAATATCCTTACAGCTACCTTTCATTCATATCTGTAGCAATAAAATAAAATGCTGCAAGGAATAATGGTTAAACTAGCTGGTGAAAATGTCGAATTATTCTGTAAATTTAGGTTTATTTTTCGTATCACTGATAGTAATAAAATATAGTTCCATCTGCACACATTAAAAGGAAAGCATCCTTTTATATCATTATTTCTGTCAGGGCTTCCATGTAGTGGAAATCCTTATGTATATTTAGGCACTAAACAGCTATTGGTAATAAAAACCTATTTAAATAAAATGTGAAACACATACAATGACAAAGACATACAACCGATCCTTTTTCATAATTCGAGCCTGTTATATAGCTACTATGCAATTCACTCCACAAATTACAGTGCAAGAGGACAGTTGTATTTTGCATACTGGTGTCATTTAATACTGTCACTCATGTTTGCTGCATATTATAGCTCCCTTTTTCTTTTTACCTTCTCATCAAACCATTCAGACACATACCTCCAGGTATTTAGAGAGCTGGCCCAAGCCAACTCATTTACTGCAGACCAGTATTGCTATTATGTGATCTTCCAATGTACTGTAACTTTTTGGAGCGGTTTCCTAAACATATTTGTTAATATATGAGATATAACTTATGATCTGATAAGTGTTTTTGCTGTTTAGTAATAGTCCAACAACTAATAAATGCCATAGTTACAAGTAATTAGTAAATGGCATGTAGATTATGGAACTTTATCTTTCAGTTTTTTAAAGCGGGATAGATACATTTGCAGGTATAGCAGAAAACTTATTTAATCCCTTTTTCTGCCATCACCCACAACTCATACAGCAGAATAGAACTGTTTACAGCATGCAAAGTTGGTATTTTTTATGGCAATTGCTTTTGGTTAAAATGGCCCTGACAATGGTAACTTGGACTCCCCCTACAATCAGGAATAGCTCTCTTATCGATCTTGTCTGCAGAAGTGCTGTTGACTGTTATGTGTGATTTTTTTGGCACCACTCCTGGCAAATTCTATCCAACCTGTCCACAACTCTAGTGGTGTCTGAGTTTGACTGTAAAAGCTTTTTCTGATGCTGAACCATTTCAGTCCAATTCAGGTAAACATAGTCCTGAGGAGTCCTTCTTCTGCCATTACTTCATAATGAAGTGCATACTACCCTAAAACTTGAGAAGCAGCCTGTAGCTAGTGCCCTGGATGTGTTTGGATTGATTTTAGAAGATCTAAGGACCATTCCACTGTACATATTGTTAGTCTTCCCTGTCACTTAGACCAACAGCAATCAGACAATATCTTTGTGCCCCCTAAGGAGCTGTTGGCACTCTAACCATTTAAGGAGGCATTTACGAAGTGAACTATACCACAGCAGTTTCTAACTTTAAGAAGGTGACGTTAAAGGATATCTTATTCTTTAGTGCCCCATCGATAAGATGTTAAAATCCCTCCTTAGAGCTCTTATTGGTAGGACAAGCCATGATATTAACATTCTCAGATTAGCAGACCTGGGTTTAAAGGTAATGTCCCAAGGTAATAAAATGAGTTTCGGTCTTTCCAAATCACTGTAAACACTGTACAGGTTAGCAGACCTCCCTTGTTCCATATCAAGTCTGTTTGACCTGGAGATCTTGTTAAAGGGCCATTTCATTGTTTCTTTTTTCAGCCTGTTCACCATCCCCAAGCTCAAAGTGGAGATATCTTGCTTATCCGGGACTTGAACATTCTACAAAAAGTTCCTATAAAATCTTCCAGACCCGTGATCACCTCACTTAACCAGCACTAATAATAAATTATTATTGGTCAATATCAGAGTAAAGTGTAAACAAAAATTGCAAAGTATATAAAGATGAAAAAATATTTAATCATTAAATCATTACTTTATATAAACAACCAATAAATGTGTAACATACCTGTACATTCATAACCTAAAAATAACACACAATTGGGATTTACAGATGAGTAACAAAATGATATAATGGTTGGACATTAAGTGTGCTCATAATAAGTGCCCCATTAGAGATTATAGTAATGTACTCAATGTTATTCCTGTATAGTGATAAACGGGTAATACCATAAACGTTTTAAACATAAGTAGTGTATAAATTTATATTTTAGGTATAGAAAAAAAGGGAAGCAATTATGTTATTGTTATTACACTACACCATGTTCCTGCTTGGGGGATTGCCCATTACTATGAGTCATGGTGACCAAGTCTGGCCAAAGATTTAGAATAGTCACTGGAATCATGGTAAAAACATATTTCAATGGAGAGCCCGTTTTGCTGACCTCCACACATTTCAGGTCTTTGAACAGAAAGGTGAGCTTTGAGGAATGAGGAAGCTGTTAACAATGAACCTGAGATTCTAAAATTTCAACACTCTGGCTGGATTTTGCTTTAACTTTACACAATTTTATATTCTACCTTCAGTAGACAGTTTTGTAGTTATTATGTGTTTACATGCTCCTAAGCGATTTGATCATCATATTTTGCAAAATTAAGAGACCTACATTATGCTATGTAGTTTTTTTTTGTTTTTTTGTTTTTTTTTAGAGAGAGAATTTTAAGTTTTTTAACATGTTCTTATTTTGATATTCAGAGGAGTAATAGATATTATGATATTATATTGTGTGTTCTCTTATCTATATGTGTACTATTTACTGAACAGTACATTTCCTTTATTATTGTGTATAACATTTACAGCAGTCTGGATGATGGGTCTTACCTGCTGAGCCATGCCTCTAAGGACTCCTCGGTGTGCCTTTATAAAACTGGCACTGATAAAACAAGTGGAACGTATAACTTGCATGAAGCTCACAGTAACCCTCCTAAAGCACCTTCCTCCCTCTCTGTTCCCTGGGTGCCACTGAATCCCAACCTGTTGTTAAGCTACCATATCCATCATGGTCGTCCCCCTTGCACCTTCCCACCTGTTCCAGTGGTGAATACAGGAAATCCTAAGGTAATATAATCTTTTTCTTTTTGTTTTTTGTTAAATTCATTTGTTTAAAATCAATAAACAAATTTTAGGAGAAATAATGTTATTGCTGATTTCCCCTTTTAAAAATGCTGGTTGGTGTGCTGTTATGCTGATCCTATTAGCGTCATACCTTTTGTGCAAATTAGCAGTTTTGATGTCGATTTGACTCCTTTAGCTTACATACCTACAGGGCAGTATGGTGGCTCTAGGGCACTAGAGGCTTTGCAGCACTAGGGGCCAACTTCAAATCTCGTTCAGGACCCCAACTGCATGGAGTTTGCAGGGTCTCTGTTTGCGTGGGTTTCTTTTGGGTTCTCCCGTTTCCTCCCACCTTCCAAAAACATGCAGTTAGATTAGATTGTGAGCCCCTTTGAGGGACAGCTAGTGACATGACCAATGACTTTGTAAAGTGTTGTGTAATATGTTAGCGCTATATAAATACTGTATAATAATACGCATTATGAGTCAGTGAATACTGAACTGGGGGCAGTCATTTAGCAATTTAAGGTCAGCAATGACAACCCTCATATTTCCCTCAGTATTGGTATTCTTGATAAAGAGAAATCAAAGATATCATGTTCTGTAAGATGTTAACAGAGGATTACTGTGCAGGAAGCGTAACCGTTTTAGTAAATGAATGTAAAATTGTGTGCACATTCCTGACACTGGAGGCAGACATTCTCCACAGGCCTTTGTGTAGGTGTTGTAGTTTCCAGAGCCTGACCTCTTTGTAAACTATATGGCAGCAGATGCGTGTTTGGCAAAATCTTTTACTTTTGTGTTCATTTCTGTTAATTTATTTGTGTGCACTGATATTGAATCAACGTAAAGATCCCCAACTATGAAAATTTAGTTACATTTCCACAGTGTCACATTTCTATCTAAACTCTGAGCACCAAAGTTTTAATTTACATACATTTCTTATTAGCCACTAAGTTATAGTGTATATCCACTTCATGTGCAAGAAATGTCTTTGCAAACCCAGATCTTACCTTTAAAGTTATTGGTTGCATATTCACTGTGCTACACATAGACTGTACAGAGAACAAAGCTGTTGGTGGGTGTTTAATTATAACAGACTACCTGCTAAAAACTACAAGGGATGCATTCAGGAACAGTCAGAACAGATGCAATGAGCAGTCATTATTACAGGAAACATTTACACAAAGCCAAAGTGCCAGAGTTTTTATATTGGTGTACAGTACAGATCTGGAGGAGATACACAAAAGACACAGAGGCACAATTATCAGATGTCGAACAGGATTTTTATGACTTTTTAACCTTTATAAATTATTAATTTGCCTAAAAATTGTTCTTGCGCTATATATAATATAATTTTGGTAATATTTTCCATACATCTGTTTAACACCAGTTCTGAACGTGTAAATAAATCCAGTGTATTTTATTTTCCACTAAAGCAGCTAGTTGCTTAACAAGATTACTTAGAATTGTGGCATGCTGCTTTTACTAGTAGACCAGTATCTATGTGACTATTCTACAAGTTAATCTGATAATGATGATGTGTGAAAGGACACCAAGGTGCCACTTTAAACGCAACTTTAAACCTTTTTATCCATCCATTTCCACTTCTGTGTGTCCAAAAGACCTTGAAACGTAGAAGAAAACTTCTGGCGTTATTAGCTTGGATTGTAAACTCTTCCCCTCCCTTATCACTATCCATTTATATGGTTTTTAAAAAGGAGACGTGGATGGCAATGGCAGCCTCCACGGTTCTCTTTGGTTTTGTTAAGTCTGCAGAAATGATTGCTTGCTTAAAATTCCAAAAGTTATATGTTCTTCCCTTTGTTGGTTTTCTGACGTGTGCAGCACTGTATATTTCATATTTACAAGCCAAATGTATGCTAGGATAAATAAACCCTCATGATTTTACTGTAAGTCTTCCAAGTTCTGTTTTCATGCATCTTAATAACACGTTCAGTTGTCTAACTGTATAACTTTGTTTGTACATCTGGTAAATTCTTTACATCTTCATTGGCATTCATAGGGTACATTTCCAGTGATCTGTCCCCTATTTTTAATTATTTTACTGTCTCTAGTCCGTGTAGCTGGAATGTTCTATTGTAGACACACTGCTGCAGTGGTGTGGTTGGCAAAGTTGTTGCTTGGAGAAGCCAAGGGCCTTCTGCTGTACAGAGGAGGGAGACTGGAGGGAGTAGCATATTTGTAGAGGATGGAATTTGATGTCATTCTTGGATCACAAGCTATGGGCTGCCTGGGATAATTGCTGCAGTCAAAAAGCTGCACAACTCTGCCAATTAATAAACATTTCCCATAGTGCACTGGTACATGTGTACTTGATCCAGTTTTATAAAGCGCTTTGTGCCAAAAAGAAAATGTGTTTCAAAATCTCTGGTTTGTGGCTTTGTCTGCTGCCACATCTTAGTAATTCAGACAAGAGAAGCACACAGCATCCCCTTGTTATTTGAATATTAGAACTATATGCCTTTAAAAATATAATTTTTCTGCAGTATAGCATAAACTCGGACCTTTAACCTTTCTTGAGCTTTTAACACGAGGGAAACCTTGAAATAACTTTCACGCCTTCAGAACCCCTCATATAATTATTATGTCCACAGCTCACTGTACATTAGTTTGGTGATCAGTGGGAAGAATGTCTCCTACATTGTTGGCCAGAGTGAAGAATGTCACCCTTACAGATCATGGGCAGAAATTGCTAATTTCCCATGAAACCCCTAACAACTTCTGGGATTTGAGGATTGCTCTGCCACAGAACTTCTATGGAAAGTGCACCCAGTCTGACACAAACATGTCACATTTTATAAGCGGCCGTAATGTATAGGCACAGAAAATGATCATGTAAAATCAATATATGTGTTTACAAGTTTTGTAGTTTCCTACCCTTTTTATTAAAAGATTAACTATCAAGATATATTAAGGCCTTATTCACAACTGTGCAGTGCTGCTCCACACAGTAACTATGGTAGCAAGTATTGGTGGCCATTATGAATGGCACCCAAAGCCCCTTGCTGGCTGACTTGCAGTGCCACAAGTGCAATACATTGAAATCACATAGATGTGATCACAGGTCTTGGTCAGGACACTGCTTCTCAGCTAGCTGATAACAGCCCGAACAATCACCTCATGGCCTTTTGGATCTACAGAGCATTGGCCATATCTACAGAGCAGTGATATGGGCTAACTTTCCACCCCTACATAGACCCCAGGCTCATCTTTATCTACTGAGGGCCTGGTACTGGTGAAAACTCTTAGGATAACAGGCAGCAAAGGATCAGTGAAATTACTTGCTTTAATCCTCCAGAATCTGGAAACGCTGAGTTGTTATTGCACTGATCTGAGGGAGAAATTAGGGGTAAAAAAAGCAGGTGCCCCATTAAAAAAAAATTTGTCATCTTTTTCCTTCAAATGCTTTCACTTATGAGGCAAGAATTCTACATTTTGTATGCACTCATATGAACCATGCATACATATGCAAATGGAACATTACGCGTAAGTAATGCATGGAGTTTGCAAGTTTCCCCAGTGTTTATGTGGGTTTCCTCCAGGTACTCCGGTTTCCTCCCACATCCCAAAAACATGCTGGTAGGTTAATTGGCCTCTTCCAAAAGTTGACCTTAGACTGTGGTAATGACATATGACTGAGGTAGGAACATTGGATTGTGAGCCCCTTTGTGGAACAGCCAGTGACATGACTATGGACTTTGTGTAGCACTGCGTGCTGTGTTGGCGCTATTTAAATACTGTGTAACAATAATAATAATAAAGTAATGTAGATGTATGTAAACAACAAACACGCATTGGGTATCACAGTGCACAGCAGAATAAGATTAGTAATCTAATGTGGGCCATTAGTTGGAATAAATCTAAACTGATGAGCTGTAAATATTACAAAGCATCACCTATGAACAATTTTAAATATTGTAGTTTTTCACCCACAGTTTTTAAATTTAACACATTTTATATTTATTTACTCTACATAGTCTTGACCTTTTTTTTATCAAAGAAATATTTGTGTTTGTGTTCTCCAAAAAGTTTTAGCAAATATTACTAAACGTAAATTATTTCTTCTGCAGTTTTTTTATTCTACAGGTTCTCTGCTTCAGGAAATTTTTACCATGTGGGGAGTTGAATTTATAGATGGTTGTTTTAGAAGTGTGCACATAAATTTAAAAAATACCATTGGGGAAAGATCAGTGGTCAATAAAAATATTTAATAAAGATATTAAAATATATAGTTGAATTAATCAGAAATGTGTCATATTTACCAGTAGCTGCCAGCATAATGTAGTTTTTTAGTTTGTTTCATATAGAGAAGGAAAGGGTTAAAGCCCCAGTTATTTTTTTTTTTTTTCCTTCTGGTTACTGTTTTCCTTCACTTTGTGTCCTGGAGACACAACAGGAATTTGTGGGGGGGGCTCCCAATGTGAAAACACTTCTAGTCTTAAGCTGGGTACACACTGCCAATTTTTGTCGTTGGAAAGGATCTTTCACGATCCTTTCCAACGACAAGGGAGTGCACGATGCATGAACGATGCTGTACATACAGCACC
>NC_092859.1:119655682-119667517 GCF_032062135.1 Pyxicephalus adspersus | reverse complement strand
TTATAGCCTGAGGCAGTACCAAAGGTGTGCAAGTACAATTTCTCTTTAACAAGCAAATTAACAAACATATTTCTCCTTTATTTATAATTTGAGTGGAGAAGGGTTCGTACCTATTTTGACGTTTTTATTGTTGTCTGATTTCTTTTTGTTCTCATGTCAAAAAATAAAGAGAACATGGAGGTACAGACAGCAAAACAGAAAAGTTTGGGTTTAACACACATTATTTAAATTCTTTACATTAGATTGATCACAAAAAAGTACCTTTTTCTAAACTTTTTGTGCAGGCAAATAGATGCTTCCTTATCATTTAGGCACATTGGCACTATAAACAGATAGCTAGACTACAGGGAATGTCAAGGACGACTTTGGTCTACAATCTATTTATTCCATATAAACACCCCCTTTGTTTATAGCAGTGGAACTGCTGATTGTGCTTTATTGTTTATGAAAAGATGGATCTCTTCTTCGTAACATAGCTAAATTTTTCCATATGAGTAGAGTAACCCAGGAATGTCACACCTGTGCTGTGTCTGGGTGTGTTTGCTCCACATATATGACAGGTCCTGTGGCTGTGTGACGATGTATAGAATTTTACAATCAGTCAGCTAAGGTCATAGCGGTTTTCTACCCTAAAGCAACACCAAACAAATGTTTTAACAAAACTGGGTGTTTATTGATTTACTTTTAAATTTCCCCATTGCCTAAAGGTACACTACAGTCCGTATGCAAGATGGAGACTGAAATTCATGCATGTTGCACACTGTATGCACTCAGGATTTTAGTTTTAAATCCAGACATACCCATAGTGCACCATCCTACCCCATTCTATTTTTGTTCGTAATTTGATAATTAGAGAATAATTCTATCTTACCTGTTGGTGCTAAGAAACTTCCCAAAGCCCTCAGGTCAGGTTTTGACCTTCTTCTGAAGTTTGTTCTGTTTGAGACCGCACCAATTAGTTATACAACAGGCCCACCCATGCTGGATGTAAGGAGCTTTGTAAATTACAGAAAAACCTTGATGATTGTAAATAGAATAAACTCTCCGACTTAAATACCTTTGAACTATTTTTGGTAAGGTTTTAGCTAATCGCTAGTTGATGTTTCTGATTGAAGATGTTTGCTCAGCAGCCCAGAGTAAAGTGGACTGATGTATGTTGTTATGTGTAAATATTATGTGTAATATTGGTGCCATTCCTATCTTCTGCCATCTGCTTTCCTGAATGTCATGCTATTGTAACTTCTAGTTTCAGCTCACAGAATACTGCAGTTTTCCCCTGGACCTCTGTGGTTATTTTAGTTTGTCTATAACAGTTGTAAGCTGTCCTTCCATATTGCAGAAAGTCTGCTGTATGTGACCCTTAAGAATGGGCTTGAATAGCACTGGGCTGAGGTTTGGAAAACTTTCAGTGCATCTAGTGCAGGAAGCATGCCTGTGTCAAAAGAACAGACGTTCAAGCAGATGCTGCTGCAAATATTGTACAAGCATTGAGCATTATAGAGAACAAAGTAAAGAACAAATAATGCTGAGACGTGCACTATAAAGGGCTTTTCTAAACAAATCTTGACTAAACAGATCATGACTGTGGCTTCCATGGACAATGCAGAAAGTTTTTCAGACCCTTTCATACTTGACATCCCATTTTCCTTTAGGTTTAGTGAAATGTAATGCCTCCATAAGCTTTCCTTTTTGCAATAAATACATGGCTTTTGTGATTGGCTATCATCAAACATCCCTAAATTGTGTTTATAAAAAAATGAAAAATTGCAGAATTAGGTCATTTGAAATTCAAAATGTAATGTTTATTACAAAATGTGTGCTTTTAAACTGCTTTACCCAGATACAACGAACCTAGCATGCAGGAAGATACACATGCCATGAATTTATTTTAACATGTATGCAGTGTATTCTGATGAAAGACAAATATGCTGAGTATATTAATATATGTGTACAAGCTGCTTGTGCTCATACTTGTCATCACATTTACATTAAGTTTTCACTCCTACTCTTTGTATAAACCTGCAACCTAACCGGTTTTCCAGTGCCAGCATAAGTTGTGTATATAATACATATTTGGCTATGTTTGATTAAGAATAGTGATGGGGTTCTATACATATCCTTAGTAAATTAATGTAGTCCTTTTTTATAGCTTTAAAAAGGCATTTTCTCCTTATTACCACTCTTTACGCTGCTGACATAATTGAAATGTTTGAGATTAGCACTCACTGGTGCTATCCTTACTATAGCTTGTCTAGCATTCACATCTGAAGCATCTGGTGCCTGGAGCCATTGGTGGTAGAGAACCTGCACATTATCAGAGATCTCCATGGGTTCCAATGCTCTGCATAGGAAGATAACACTGTGCTGTAGGCTTCCAAGGAACCCTGTTGACCTCAACGCTACTTGGGGAGATGTAGGGAGTATACAGTCTGCTATAGAATGTCTCTGATTTCCCCAGAAGTGTCAAGAACTAAAGAAATTTCAAACCCTATTTGTAAGCAGCCTAAAATTTTCAACTGATGACATTATCTTCATTTTTTTCCAGTTGGTTTTATCCAGAAAAAAAAGGTGTAGGTTTATTATTCTGTTTCTCTATATAACATGATTTTATTCACCAGATTCAAAACCTGAAAATAAAAAAATGTTGTTTCCATGTTTCCTAGTCTCTGACCTGCCCTTCTAGTAAGTTAGCTTCTACAGGGAGCTTTTTGTGAGTTTTTGGCTTGCAGAGAATTCTTCACACATTAAAACCCATACTACAAGTGAGGTGCATTGTGTTAAAGCAACATGGAGCCTTGGATAAACATTACCTCTTTGTAGAAACAAGTAGAGGCACATGGGTTTGTAAGGTTGCCTTTTCTGTGTTGCAATTCATTAAGGTGTGAAGCCTTGCTTACCTGGGTATGTCATGCAAGCTGCTGCCTGTCTGTGGATGTATGGGATAAAAGAGCTTTTCTCACTTTGGCACACCTGGGTTATTAGGAGCAGAGCCACAGTGATCTGGGCACATATGAACCAACCTTCCTGTTTGTGATAATACAGACTTGCTGTCTGTACTTACCATTACATTAATTGTTGCTTCCGAATACACAAATTGTTATCCACATGGGAAACCACGGGTATGATTTGACAGATTTATTGTATCTGTAGTAATGTTTACAATAGTATGTTCAACAATGCTCACAATCACACTGCAAGCTCATTGAATCTGTGAACATATAACTACATGAAGGACATTATCTAAACCAGTGTTTCTCAACTAGGATTCCTCCAAAGGTTGCTGGGGGTTCCCTGAGCAAAAAGTAGTTTGTGCCTCTCGGGTCATTTTAACTGACACCAATGATCTTTTTGGCTTTCCGTACGGGTGACATTCTTCCCAATGGCTAGCTATGAATAAACATTCTTCCTACTGATCACCACACTAATATACTGTGTGATGTGAATACAGTAATTACAGGAGGGTTCTTGAAGACCTGAAAGTTATTTCATGGGTTCTCCCATGTTAAAAACTTTGAGAAACACTGCTCTAAACAATGATAATATGGTAAATGTGCATGACTGTGTAAATAAGAATATGTATTTACTGGTGTATTTATCACGTAGATCCAAATATATGATTGTAGGCAATGCTTATCTTCTTTCCTACTATCACCTTTTCTTTACCCTGGAACAAAATCTCACTTAATGGCTGCCAGAAATAAAGAGCTTCCTTGCAGTTTGCTTGAATTGATTGAATTATGATTGATCTGGCTTGACATACAGTTGTTGGGTTTTTACTGTTATCCAGAGCTCTGTTAGAGAGACTTACCCTGACTTCTTACTCAGCTGCTGAGTGCCATGTCACCATACTCTGAGAATACAAATCAAAAAAAACATCCTTCCCCATTCTGATTATGACATTTTTTGGCTTGCTGTGTTGCTGCTGGAGTCCTACTCTAACCTCCAATCTGGCAAAATATCATCAGCAATATTTTCTCCCATAAATACAGGTAACATTTTCATTCCTTCCAGATATGGGATTTAGGTATTCTGGTGAGATGATGTCTCTCTATACCCCTCTGTCTATTTTTATAGGCAACCCCATTGGTATTAACATCCCAAGAGATTCCATTGGTGGGTCAGTCATGACCCAGATCTTATGCCATCCCCTCCATAGAAATGTTTTGATACCTACATTTGTTACATTTTGTCAAGTATCATGTACTTGCTTGGTGTCCCCTTTGGGGTCACAGTCTCCCTTCAAGAGGATCTGCTTGCAGGAACCTCAAGCTAAGAGTATAATACTGACTGTGTATGACTCCCTGCTATCTGGCCAGGCTCCTACATCTCTTCCCTATGTATGCCACTTGGAGGCTTATATTGGCTCTAAATAAATACAGGTAATATTTTGAAATAATCCTGTCCGTACCCAAATATTAGCAAACAGAATACTACACTAGAGGTCATTGGCCTTCCCATTGCTAACGTTGGAGCCCAGACATTGAAAGACACAAGTATCTTACCCGCACAATCTCTTAATGACATGGTAAAGAATTTGGATTATTGCTAAAAACAAAAGGTGACATAATATTTTGCAGTTTACCTGTATTCCGATGTGGTATCTGCATTCGTTTCCTTTTTTCAGGCTTCATTGAGCTATCTTTTTTAACTTCTTTGCCCCTTCCCCATATAATGGAGAAAAAAAGATGATTGTAGTCCAGGTTTGCAGTCTATGGTTACCACACTACTCCTCCACATAGATACAGTAAAACAAATGGTTGCTGCTACACCAAGACAGAAAGGGTTACTAGCAGAGATTCCAAATGCATAAAAATCCTGAAGATAGAAAAATAATGCAGCCACTACATCTATTAATATCAAAAATATAGTTTTGGCTGATTTGGTTCTTTAAAGAAATTCTTTATAGTACTGTTAACTTTTGAAGAGGTAATATATATGCAAGACTGAAACCAGTCATATATTGTTGGTCAGTAAATATAAGGAATGTGTCCGGTGACTCCATGTGCTGATGACTGTGGTCAGCTTGCTATGGTCCTGCTTTGATTAAGTAGCTTGATTTCTGGTAAACAGTAGACATCAGCTTTTATCTAACTTAATAAATGTATATAATTTACAGACTGTACTAGCTGAGAAGCCATGCAGACTATGCTATGTGTACTGGAGCTTCCACAAACCTGTTCTGGGGATTTCAACTGTATCCGTGAAAACACATCAAGGAATAGTGATACATAATGTCTTACTGTAGATATTTATGAACCTGCCTTATTACAGGGTTGTCATTGCATTGTCTTGCTGAACCCTATAATATTTATAGTTGTCCACGTGTCCAGTACAGCCACTGAAACTCACATATGTGAGAATAACACTATACAAATCATTGTGGTGAAATCATTTTAAATTCTAACTGTGTATGATGTGGAACAGAATACATTTGTATCATACAAAGTTAAGGAGGAAAATTTCTGTATTATCTTTTTTTGACAATTTTTTTTTTTAACTTATTTTATTGTAATACCTCATTGGGTTCAAAGGAAACCTGTTCATTCAAAGTCATTGGATCAGTATGACAGTGAAACAAGGTCACTTTTTGGGCAAATATTAATCCCTTTCCCATGCCCCTTTGTCCCATCCTGCACATTTTTCTTTGAGATTCCCTGTCTTGTGATGCAAAATATACTGGTGATGAGAAAAAAATCAAGTTACTGGTGAGGGCTCTAAGGTATTGGAGCAGTCCAGCCTAGGCTAAGGCTTGGGTCAGGTGGGCTCATGTATTGAGAAGCTTGTCCCCTGTCAGGAGCCTTGCGCCCCGGGGGGTTCAGGCAAATAGGCTGTGGTCCCTTTAGGGATGGGACCTTACAAGGCACCTGGTGCAATTTTTTTGTGTGGTACAATTTTTTTCTTGACACCTGAAGATGTACCTGCACTTTGTCGATCTTCAATAAAAATTAGGTGAGTAAAAATGACATTTAGATTTTTATTGGGTGGGAGAGAGGTGGGTTGAAGGAATTTGAGCTTTAACATCAGCAGTCAGGATAGGTCAGCTGTGGAAGTCCCTATGTTTGTCTCAATACAACTGTCCTGTAAATGGCCATCATTGTAGATATCACATGTAGTGAACAATAATGGCAATGGTAATACATATGTTAAAAAAAGGTAAAGCTACTTTAAAAAAAAAAACTAGCTTTTTTTTTTTTTTTTTTTTGCAGATGAATCCACCAAAAAAGAACCCTTCTACCGAAAAAGGTTCAAGCCAGCTGAAACTGAATCTGCAAAAAGCCACAAAAAACGCAAAGAAGAAAGCAAAAAACAAGCAACGAAAGTTGAAAGCCAAAATGAAAATGTTGAGAGAGCAAGCTGCATCTCAAGGAAATACATGAGTCTCATGTGAAGGAAATAAATGAAGTGCTCAGATTGGGTTCTCCAAATCATTACCTGTACTGCTGGTCTGTGCACAAACATGGGCCAAAGAAAGTTTTTTTCTGACTTACCAGGGCAGTGGAAAATGAAGGTCCTGTGATAACAGACTTGTCTGTGTACCGGCAGGACAGAGGAATTTCCTGGAGCTACTGCAATTCTGTAGTCGAAAGAAAAAATGCATGGACTAGAGCAAAGAAGAAAAAAAAATTTCTGAGTGCACCGAAATGTTCTTAAAAGAATAAAGTTTATTTTTTTTCTTGAAGGTTAAGTTGAGGTTTGTCAGTATATTTAATAGACATAATTAAACGCACTGTACAAGTAAAGATCACAAACTGCAAATGATGACAAAAAATGTGAATCCAAACATGTAGGTTGAGTTACACATGAGGTTCACATGTAAAAGTCATGTATGACCACACCCAACCCATCTCTGAGCTTCCCATTTATGCTTTAATGTACAGTGATGTACCCGTAAGGATTAGGTGGGGGTATGACCAAGCTCACCTCCTACAGAAAAATGTCTGTTTACCTTGAACAGCCATCAATGACTAAACGTAATTATGGTTTTGGCATGTGAATTTCGCAAAAGAAAACCTCTTTTATGTATAATTTCATCATATGTACATACTTATGTTTTCTTAGTACAAATCCATTTTCTGTTTGTTTTAGAGCAAGTCTTTCTGACATCTGATCTTCCTTCACAGAGGTTTGATCTCCAGGTATCAGCAATGCTACCAGCATCTTCTCCGTTTGCTGTAAATACTTAACTAAATCTGGCGATTCTTTTGCACTGCAGCAAAACCAAAATGGCTCTTAGTGCTCACCCTACATGCCAATCAAACAAATGCATTTGTAGAGCCAGATTCTGATATCTATAATAGATGCACAGCTACAGTAATAATTGTCGTTTTCTGTACTCCCCTATTGTGTGTTACTCTCTCCACCTCCTAGATTGTAAACTCTTTGGGGCAGGGTTTTCTCCACCTCCTGTGTCTGTATCTGTTTGTCATTTCCAACCCCTTTTAATCTACAGCGCAGCCTAATATGTTGGCGCTAATTAAATCCTGTTCAATAATCTTTCTGGAAAAAACATGACTTAATTGGTAACATTAAATTTTTACACTTTCAATTACGTGGTTTATTTTTTATATACCACTGGCATTCTCTGAATCCTAAGTGAATCTTTCTACACAGTAAAACAAGGTTTAGTAAAGAGGTAAGGAGTGTTTTCAGATCAAATTCCATGGATTCTGCTGCCCCACCCCTCGATATCCCCATGACTCACAGTCAAGATATGCAGTTTGCTAAACTTCTCCCAGAAAGAAAAAAAAAAAACTTGGGAGTTTTTACCACACACTGAATGAGTGCTGAATATCTCCAGCCTCAATTGCAGGATGGGATTTCAGTTTTTAGATTAATCCTCAGCCGCCAGGGTGAGCAGACCGTGCAGATTTAGGGTGAGGCTGGGAATGAAGGTCACTCCCCTTGTCTCTGTAGTTATAATCTGTATTGTATTCCTCTACACAGTAGCTTCAAATATTCTACAAGTAAAATATTCAGTAAAGGAATCTTCTTGTTGCAGTTCTTTCTGAGCAATGTTAAACTGGTCTACAATCTATAGTATTTTTGTTGCAAGAAACTATTAACAACTTTGTTCACCTAATTATCAATGCAGGGTCAACGTCCAACAGTCTTCTAGCTACAATAATCTGAGCATTGCTCACTTCCTTTTGCAGACATTTTTCATGCAGGTGTTCAAAATATACAGAAATTACAATAAAAACGTGGAAGAGATTTTTCTGTTTTGCAGATTTCCTTATAGTACACAGATCTGCAGACAAAAGAAGGCGATTTTGAGAGGTAATACTTATATCCAGATGCATCTTCATTACCAGTGAAATGGGAAGTACAGTATAATGTATTCATATTATCATGTTACTGTGACTCATAATTAAGTCTTCGGAAATGAAGACATGAACGGCATGTTGCTGAACAATTTTAGCTCTTATTCTCTTGCAGCATTAATGCATATCTAAACCCAAAGGAAAAATGTTGAAGCTTGCCAGTCCTTAGATTTGTTGGCTGCGTTAGCTTTCTTATTTCATTATTTCCATTTTTCTTTTTTTATTCTTATGATGATCTTTATATAGGATTTCCTGAACTACAGTGATAATGCTGATCTACTGCACAGTATAGAGGAGAAGCTAAGGTTATGTGCATAAGTAGGACTTTGTAGCTGCATATGATCTTTCATGATCGTTTCTAGTGGCAGCTGAATGAACAAAAGGGGAGGGGGGGAGACAAGCAAGCAGCACCCTGCTGCGCTCTCCATTGCATGCATAGGTGCATGAGAGGTAATTTCCAATTTTTGTTCTTTGAACGGTCATGGCAGATTGATGAACAAGGTTGGGTGACAGCTGTACACATGTCAGAGCTGGTAACAATAACACAGTCTCCTGCAAAAATTATCTGCTGTGTAAGCAACCTTAGTCACCACATGTGTTTTAGGACCATAGAATGCCCCCATCTCCATTTTTCCATAGTGGGGGGGGGATTCTGTAGTCCACAGAACCGGGAATAACGGTAACTAATAACTGTCAGCAGAGGTGGCAAAGTTGTTGGTTCAAAAGGTTTCTGGCACAACAGACAATGTTTAAACAGATAAAATGATTTCAGTTGTATATGCAAAAGTTAGGCCCAAGAAAAAAAAATACTATATTACAGCTTATCAGTCCTTAGATGACTATTTATTTTCATTTTGCAGACATTTTTTCAGAACATTTTTAACAAGTATAGAAAGCTAAAGAAATCTTATCTTGTGTAAAGAACTAATCTCTACATTTAATGGAAGGTAACAATGGCAGGTATAGTTGAAGTCCAGCCTTGGTGACAACCATTGCTCTTTTTATAGATTCAGTGGTGTGAGCCTAGTCACCCAAGGACAGTATGTGTTATATTTACAGAACTGCCAATTAAACATTAGGTGACGAGAAAAAAAATGTACAGCTTTGTGACCTGCAATGTATTACATTTTCTAGTCATGCTAGTAAACTTGAGGCCAGTCTGGCTGCTTTTGGCAGCTGGTGTTGTATTACTGCAGTTTTTACAATTCGATTGTAACCACAAACTCCATTGAACTTTGTAGACTGTGCAAACAAGGATGGCTGGAAGATGACTGAACCCTAAATTTTGTTTGGGAATGCAATGTTTTCAAGGTGAATAAGCAAATGTATTCTTCTTCTGCCTTTGCCCTTGCAGAGTAATCAAGCCCCAAGAACAGCTCATATTTAAGTCCTGCAGTGATCTGGAGTGGCAGATCACTAAACAGCATTGGGGTCCAGCTGTCTTGATGCTAGATTTTGTATACATTTTGGAACTTGTACATGGCTTATTCATAACCCCCCCCCCATGCTCTCACCCCTTTCTCTCTTGTGACATGGACACCTACCACTGCCCCATAGGGGTACCCAGTTTCTGCCATGTGTACAATCTAAGCACTCTCTTCACTTCTGGTGATTAAACAGAGCAACTGGGCAGTGAAAACAAGGTATGTGTTAGACAGGTACAGGAATAAAAATAAACTTGTAGCTTTGCCTTTGAAATTTACTCTACTCTGGAATCAATAGTGTGTGTAAGCAGTCCCTGGGAGGTGTTGTGAAGTGAATCTTCCTGCATAGACAAGCAAGTAGAGTATCACTTTAAGGCTTGGGTTTAGGGTATTGTTTTTTTTTTTATAAATTGTTGTTACTTTTAGAAGTATGTTTAGGTTAATGATTAAAGGTCTCGGCTCAGGTTTTGTTCAGGAACAAGTTTAGAAATCCATCACTTTGGTGTATTTTTTTTTTTTTTGCAGGTGGTTCTGACCCCTTGCACCCTGCAAACAGTTTGTCAAAAGGTGTCCCTAAAAGCCTTATGATTTAAAGCATTTCGAGTAAAATGTCTTAAGGCTTCATGTGATATCCACTGATGTTTGCTTTGCAGTAAAGCTTAGCATGTGACTGTGTATAATTTTTTTTCTCTTCTCCAGCAGTTGTTATGGCACAGCACATTGTTGTCAATGGACTTCTTTGGCTGGGTTCAGGATACTAGCTTGCTTAGTTATTGCTTTTCAGTGTGATCGCTTACTGTTTTTCAGCTCTTGTAATTTATCAGCATTTCATGTTTCTGCGTCAACAAGGAAGCTGGTAATACACAAGCAGTGGTATGGACATGCCCTGTATACAGAAGAAGTAAGAAGGCTGGACTGGAGCATCACATGACAGTGGCTTTTAGTGAGTAAAAAGGACATTTTGTATTTTTTGTTTGTTCCTCACACCCAATATCCGTTATTTTCCTATTTGCTTCCTATGTCAGTAAAGCTAGTAAAAATTATGATTTTAAGTCATTGACTTTAAATACAATGCTAGCTTCCACATGTATGATACATTTTACAGGTGCAGATGACATGAAAACAGCTGTGACTGTTTCTGTATATGCATTTTATTTGGTTACATTACAGATTTTTGTTACACTCTGTTGTTTAATATCTTGTGTTTCATGGTTCATGTTACATGGCCTTTTTCTGTTTTTAGCCTGGGTATTGCTGTCCTGCACTGCTTTCTATTCACTCAGCCTCTTAGCTGAAACTTTTGATAACATTTCTGCTCTTTTCATTATTCCATTATTACATTACAGATAAGTTAAGTATTTTTTTCTGCAGATCAAGAACTTTTGGGCGGTCCCAGCCAGTGAGTTCGGGGTTTGGGAAACAATGGAGGAATTCAGTATTTTTGGCTGTAGTTCTTTTAATGCAATCAAGAGGACAGTGAGGTCCAAGGTATTTCAGAGGGCAGGAAAAAACACATTGGGTGGGAAAGTAATGCTGGGTTTATGGGTCAACAACACCCATATTGTTGGTAGTAAAAATAAAAATCCTACTCTGTGTCCAGCACTACTAGATCACAGCATCACAGTATTGTCCTTTTATTATTAGCATACTGTAAATATTAGTTGCAGGCAAACAACTCAATGGACTGGTGAAATACATGTGTGTGAACAAATTTCTGATTATGGTGACTTTTTTTTTTATTTTATTTTTATTTTATTTTTCCTTTACACCCAACCACTATATAGCCAGGGGGGTGATGTTGTTTTACAGGTAAAATGGAACGTCAGAACAATGATTTTTGTGTCCAATATACTATATCTGGGCTATATTGTGCTTATAGCTGTAAGCATCCATCATGTGCACAACTGTGTCGTCCTCCTGAAATAATGGTAAAGGTAGTCGCACCTTGGGTGGGTTACTAGAAGATAATAGCAGCTGAAGTTTTCTTCTCTTAAGCTGCCCATACGCAGGCTAATTTTCCAATTTGATTGCTCAGTCCATGTGATTCATTCATGGAATCCACTATAAGTAGGATCTTTAATTTCTGAACT
>NC_092859.1:119652848-119655040 GCF_032062135.1 Pyxicephalus adspersus | reverse complement strand
ACCATCTTATTAGTTGGCTTTCCCCTTCAGTCAATTGAGTACACAATGAAAGAGAAGAAGCACCCTATTGTCTATCTCTAGTAGTTTTAATGTATGGGGAAAAAAAATATTTTTTAGATTTGTACAGGGAAGGGTTAGACCTTCGATGCAATTTTCATTGCTACCTGTCCTAGCTAGGGACCAAACCAAGATGTGAGACTTCTTTCTTCATTCTTTCAACTTAGACACCAGGCCAAACACAAATTTCTTACACTGCTCACACTATACAATTAGTACAAGCTGCTAAACATATACTATAATTGGTGCAGCACAAAGGCCTGTGTGATTTGATACTGATCAGACAGATTGCTTATTTTCATCCCCATATTACATTGGTAATAGAATGGAAATTGTACAGCATTACAGCTGGCTAGCTTAAGAAACCGAGAGATCCCAAGAATAGCTTTGTCATTGTGAGAGAACTGTACTGTGAGGGCTAATATTGATCACAACAGAACCTTAAGAAAGCTGTACAGGTAGCTGCAGAACCAGAAAACTGTAGTCCGTGTTCTATTGTTCTGTGCTAATATCCTAGTCACCCATCATCCCCTGTACATGTCCATAATAAACCGACTGCATATACTGGACTGTCTTTATATCAACAGTAAATGTGGAATGCTTCTCCAAACATTCTACAAACATACTTCAAAGTGTAAATACACTTGAAGTGAACAAACAGTTTACAGTTTCCTGCAGACAACATCGATAAGAAATCAAAATGTCAACAATGGTAAAAGATTGTGTTACTATGTCTCAGAGTTATGAGAGTGAGTCATTGCGATCAGTGAAGTTTTGCTACTTTTTTACGTCTGCATCCCCCCTCCCAGCAATTATTCATCGAGTGTCACTTTCCCGTGTTCCCAGGTACAGAGATTCTGTATCAAGAATATTGTATGAACCTTGTGTGAGCTCAGGGATATAAAAAGTTCAACAGAGCAGGTGACAAAGACAACAAAGGGCCTTTTACAAGTCAATCTCCATGAATTTGTTCACCTTTATGGTCATTGTGCACACAAGGTGTTTTTATAGATGGTATACAAGAAGTGAAGCCTTATAAAGAAATAATTTCTTCTCCAGGTGAGGCATCTGTTTCAGAGACTACCATTTCACTGTACATGAAATGTGCTGTCTGATCTGCGGAGAATCCTAAAATCCATAATACAAATTTTACATATAATGAAAAAATAAAATATTAAACCTAAATATACTGTTTATTTAAAATTCTTTTGTTCATACAAAGGATTTATTGTTACATTTTTTCACAGAAAAACATTTCAAAATTAATCAGGTAAGCAGTTTAGGTACAAAATTAACGCCTTTAGCCTTTACTGTAGTGTTTAGTGTTAGGACAATCCCCCATGGATGCTCCAACAATAGTCAGCCTCATACCATCCTTCCATGACCTTCAAATCTTGGTAGACTCGTTTACCTTGCTCATCACTGACTGCACCAAGGTTTTCTGGGTAGTTAGAAAGATGGCTATGCAGAAAATGCACCTTGATCCTCATATTGCAACCAAGCATTTTGTAGCTCTCTAAGAGTTTCTGGACAATTTCTGTATAATTATTTGCTCATGTGTTTCCAAGAAAGTCCCTGAAAATGGCTTTGAATGATAACCAAGCATTCTTTTTGACTTCTGACATTGTCCTAATGAAATGTTCATCTTTGATGAGGTGCCAAATCTGTGAACCTTCAAACACACCGGCCTTTATTTTTTTTTTTTAAATGACAGGCTGGGAAATGCCAAGATGAGGTACTTGAAACAGTCTCCTTCAGTTGGCAAAGCTTTAACAAACTGCTTCATCAGACCCAGTTTTATGAGCAGAGGCGGGAAAATAATATTCTTTCTATCAACAAGTTGCTCATGTAGAATGTTTGGATCACCTGGTTTTAGGGCAGATCTTGGAGGCCAAATCCTTTCCACTCAATGCCTCTTACAAGCTCTGCTGTCTCACATGTACAGACAACAGGGATACTTGGTGTATCCGCGTTGCTGACCAAGAAGCAAGCATACCATTTTAAGGTTAACACAGATGACCCAATTGTGTTGGTGATATTGCAACAACTCAATGACTCTCTTTATGTCTGCATATTCTTCACAAAGAGAAACTGAATGGCCAATTGGGACTGACCCAAATACATTGCCATTGTGA
>NC_092859.1:119651322-119652496 GCF_032062135.1 Pyxicephalus adspersus | reverse complement strand
TCACCTAGTTCATCACCATAATCATCATCTTTAAGAGAGAGTAGTGTAACAAAAATTGGCACTGGGATTTCATCTGAATCAGCCACTGGGCGTATAGCCGATAGTAGACTAGGATACTCTGTTTCATTTATTTTCTTGTTATATCCTGAAGTTTTCACTATACAAATGTAACAGTCACTGAAATGATCTCCTGGCTCTCGCCAAACCATAGGTATACCAAATGGCATCTTATCATGTGTTCCCTTTGTCCACATCCGTAAACCCTCAACACACTGTTTGCACACCTTATGAGGGGCCCAAGACTTATCTTGATCACCAAGTTCAATTTTGAAATATGCCAAATAGTCTTGCTCTACAAATGTGCTGATGTTCGCCCTTTGACTGGGAATGGTGAAACTGCCACAGATATAACAAAATGAATCAGGGTTGTTTAGGCACTTTTGACGAAAAACAGCAGAGCCAACATGATGAGAAAGAAAGGAAATATGTGTGTAAGTAGAAAAATAAATTTTGCTTATTCACTACGTAGAGCAGCGCACAACCTCCGACCACACTGTCTTGCATGTAAATGAATAACCTATACAAATCCATGCTACAGTAATTGCATTATTATAATCAGTGGAGAAAAAACTGATGTGATAGAAGAAAAGTAACTGCACTTTTAGAATCAGCATACCTATTTTAGTGTAAATAAGCTTAAAAAATTTGTTCAAAATTGTTCCCCAGTGTTAATACCTTATTTTCCCAAGCATGCTGCCACCCTACTAAACAGACTGCGTTTTATAAAGTGTTTGTAAATCCAAGAACAATAAAATATTACCTGTCTGCTGGTGCTTTGCAGCAATGACCACTCCAGAATCTTGTAATTCTTTGTGCCAGAAAGCCACCATCTTTGTCTGTCTTCACCATGGACTTTAGGGTCCATGGGGATTCTCCTTGGCTCCTGGATGGCCACTGATAATGTAACTCAGGTGCATGCACAGTAGTTACATTGTCCTCTCTACCTTATAGTGACTTTTTTTCAGTTTAGGTCTGCTTTAGTTTTACCTTGCCCCCCTGCCATGAAACCACTTACTGTCCTGGGCTATGCCCCATAAGGCAGATTTCTGATCATTTTCCAATCTGATAATCTTCTGAGCCATCAGAGATGGGAACAATGGTAACTAATAATAGT